>NC_133363.1:55223165-55447076 GCF_049309525.1 Garra rufa
TTTTTTATATTTTTTTATTATTTTGTCATTTTATTCATTTAATTTTTTTCAGATTTAGTTTAAATTGTAGTAATTTGTCTTTTTTTCTACAGCTTTTCCATTTAGTCTTTATTTTTATTTTATATATATATATATATATATATATATATATATATATATATTTATTTATTTATTTATTTATTTATTTATTTAATCTTTTTTCAACTTTAGTTTAAATTGTATTAATGTTTTTGTCTTTTTTCAACAGCTTTTGTAATTTTTTAAAAATATTTCCATTTAGTCTTCATTTATTTTTTAATTTTAGCCATGTTTTAGAAATGTCTAATTTTCATTTACATTTTATAAGTTAACATTTTTCATCTAGTATACATTTTTTCTTTTTTTTCTCTCCAGCTTTAGTTAAATTTTTTTTTTCAACAGCTTTTGTCTTTTTTTCAATATTTCCATTTAGTCTTTATTTATTTTTATTTTAGTTTTAGCCATTTTATTGCTTCCAAGACAATATGCCTAATTTTCATTTACATTTTATAAGTTTACATTTTATAAGTCGTATACATTTTTCATCCTCCATCTTTAGGTTAAATTTTAGTTTGTTTATTGTATTGATTTCAGCAATTTTTGTCTTTTTTTTCAATATTTCCATTTAGTCTTAATTTATTTTTATTTTAGTTTTTAGTTTTATTTAGCCATTTTATTGCATATCATCTAATATAAATATATAGATATATATTTTCAAGCTTTTTGTAACTAACAAGAAAATTGTATATATAAAGCGGCTTTACATACATTTTCAAGAGAAGACAATTGTAGAATTCAGTGAAATATACTTATATGCTTTGTATTTTTTTAGATAATTGCATTGTTAGTTAGTAAAATGCTAACCATTAGCTATTTCTGTTGCAAATAAATGCTGGCTCTTTTGGACTTCCTGTTCATCAAAGAAAATAATATTTGTTTAACACTGATAATCACAAGAAATTTTTCTTAAGCTGCAAATCAGCATATTAGACTGATTTCTGAAGGATCATGTGACACTGAAGACTGGAGTAATGATGCTGAAAATGCAGCTTTGCATCACAGGAATAAATTACTTTAAAAAAAATATTGAAGTAGAAAATGGCTATCTAAATTGTAATAATATTTTACAAATTTGCTGTATTTTTGATCAAATAAATACAGCTTTGGTGAGTTTAAAAGGTCTCTTCTTCACTGCTTCTATATAGTAATCAGACAGTATTATGGTTAATGCCAAAACAATCAATCAACATACAATTAATGTACCAGTTTGTAGCTTTATCACATGCCCTCCACATAATTTTTTAGCCTTCCTCTAACATCCTCTCTCTCTTTCTCTCTTTTTCAGAGACTGCATTTGCCTCCAGACCTGTCAGAGACGGTGAGTCGAGTGAGTAAAACAGAACTGGCAGCAGGATGTGGCACCACTGCCACGGGCAACAAGCACCTAGATTTCTAGCGTATTCCCCTTCCTCCTGCACCGTCCACCCCCCGTGATGTTCAAGGGCAGGAGAGCGCTGGAGCTGCACTATACTAGTACTAGGTTACAGTAACACCTGCATTGACACACTTACTCTCATTATTAGTCAATGAGATTAAGATGCAGTAACATTTAGTAACTACACAACACGTGGAAACATACAAGTCATGTTCAGGGTCAGAAAAACCTGACAAGTGCCTGTTGCTGTCTTTGGCTAAAACGAGAATGTGACACAAATATCAATAACGGAGTTTGGCTACCAGTGTCTTTTCAGTGCTTGGCTTCCTGATGTTTATTAGCTTAGTAAGCTAATAAATATTTGGTGTCAATAAAGTTTCTAAAAGAAATGTAAAAAATTTCATGTATTTATTCACATATGTCATGTTATTCAAAACGAGCTTTGCGGCAGAAAACATTTTTTTTTCTTCTTGATTGATTTATGGAATTCTGAACATTCAACCTATATGATACATCAAGACGTTTTTTTGAATTCTAAATGATTTTACTTGAAAATGATGTTCATTTTCATTGAGTTGTATTCAAATTTCTGCATTTTGGAAAATCACGAAGAAAGAAACAAATGTTTTCAATTCTAAATACTTTACAGCTCTTAATGAAAATGAACATCATTTTCAAGTAAAGTATTTAGAATCGAAAACATTTGTTTCTTTCTTCGTGATTTTCCAAAATGCAGAAATTGGAATACAACTCAATGAAAATGAACATCATTTTCAAGTAAAGTTCTGAATTCTGGAAAATCATGAATTTTTTTTTTTTTTTTCAATTCTAAATCATTTTAATTAAATGATGTTTGTTTTCATTAGAAGTAATATTGAAAGTTCAACATTTTTGGAGAATCATGAAGAAAGAAACAAATGTTTTCAATTATAAATAATTTTACTTGAAAATAATTTTCATTTTCATGAAGAGTCATTAAAATCCTGAATTTCAAATTTCAATTCTAAAAAAAATTACTTAAATGATCATTTTCATTAAGGGTTGTAATAAAAGTTCTGCGTTTTGGAAAATCATGAAGAAAGAAATAGTTTGTTTTCATTTCTAAATGATTTTACTGGAAAATAATGTTCATTTTCATTGAGTCGTAAAGTTCTGAATTTTTGAAAAACCACGAAGAAAGAAACAAATGTTTTCAATTCTGAATTATTTTGCATAAAAATGATTTTCATTTGGATTAAAAGTCATAAAGTCAGGAATTCTGAACATTCAACCTGTATGATTATTTTGGGTTCATAATGTTGCTCTGTTTAGAATATAATTAATTAAAGCTGAAATATATTCAAATACAGGACTTGACACATACAGTACACCTTCTCATTCAAAGAGTTCTCTTTATTTTCATGACTATGAAAATTGTAGATTCACACTGAAGGCATCAAAACTATGAATTAACACATGTGGAATTATATTTAATTCTATATATACTATATATATACTATATATACTTCTGCACAACACAACTGATGGTCCCAACCCCATTTATAAGGCAAGAAATCCCACTTATTAAACCTGACAGGGCACACCTGTGAAGTGAAAACCATTTCAGGTGACTACTTCTTGAAGCTCATCAAGAGAATGCCAAGAGTGTGCAAAGCAGTAATCAAAGCAAAATGTGGCTACTTTGAAGAACCTAGAATATGACATATTTTCAGTTGTTTCACACTTTTTTTTGTTATGTATATAATTCCACATGTGTTAATTCATAGTTTTGATGCCTTCAGTGTGAATCTACAATTTTCATAGTCATGAAAATAAAGAAAACTTTGGTTCAAAGGTGTGTCCAAACTTTTGGTCTGTACTGTAGTTTCTCTCTTTCTGTCATTTTTTTTTTTTTTTTTTTCAGTTTTTACTCATTACTATACTATGAAAAAATAATGATATACTTAAATTGTTTGCATACATCATGGTAAGATTTGGTCTTTAATTCATGCTGTATAAAATGTCATTTACAGCTATGGTAAGTAAGAAAAAACTTTTACATTAATGAAAATCTCCTTTGAGAATAATGGTAATTATTTGGAAATATGTCTAAATGCATGAAAGTAATTAACATTTTTAAGCAAAATGTGCATAAATTGTCACTCAACTTAATTTTCTTAAAAATATAGGCTTCTTTTTCTTGACACCAATATATTTTACATCCCTTTGAATCGAAAGGTGGCCTATTTTCCAAATTTGACCATTACTCACCATTATATTATATTATATTAAACACTACCAGTCAAAAGTCTCTTCTGCTCACCAAGCCTGCATTTATTTTGATTTAAAGTACAGAAAAAAACAGTAAAATTTTGAAATACTTTTACTATTTAAAATAACTGTTTACTATTTGAATATATTTAAAAATGCAATTTATTCCTATTATTTTAAAGCTGAATTTTAGCATCATTACTCCGGACACATGAACCTTCAGAAATCATTCTGATTTTCTGATTTGAGTAGAATTTTTACATGTTAGAAGGATTTTTGAAGGATCACGTGACAATGAGTAATGATGCTGAAAATGTATCTTTGATATCAGGAATAAATAGCATTTTAAAATATATTCAAATAGAAAGCAGATATTTTAAATAGTAAAAAAATTCATAATATTACTGCATTCACTGTATTTTTGGATAAAAAAAATGCAGGCTTAGTGAGCAGAATTATTTAAAAAATAAGTCTTTAAATTCTATTCTATTCTATTCTATTGTATTATATTATGTTATATTATATTATATTATATTATATTATATTATATTATATTATATTATATTATATTATATTATATTATATTATGATCTCCTTTCTCTATTTCTTAAACAGGTTTCACAATAAGATACTGCATTCATTTACAATTAATATATAATAAGACTATTTTACATTTATAATATTACCACTTAAATTTCAGCGGATGTTATCCTGCTCGACTTTGGAGGAAAATCTATTTGTAATGTAAAAATGCATCCACAAATTATTCATTTCTGCTGAATAAATTTGCTTGTGAAAGCATATATTCATGAGGCAGGTATGTTTTCATACACACATTAATGTTTTATAGCCTCATTTTCACTGTCTGTAAACAGATACAGCTGTATCAGTTTATTCCTTTTGTCCCAAATTATGGATTTATCTATATGAATTATCTGTTTATTAGTATGATTGGTCCACTTAAGGTGAGACACAGGTGAATAGGGTAAAAAAAAACTAATAGTTATGACCTTACTTACCCAGTTGATTGATTTCATTGATAATTGCAAACATATTTTGTATTACAAGTTTTCTAAAATGTTACATTTAAATATGCAAATGAGGCATTATTTAATGAAATATGCGCTAATTTGCATACATTTCTAGAACAAAAATGTAAAGTCCGTTTCAAAATTATTTGTAAAAATTTTTTGACATATTAGTGTCAAAAGTTTTTACAGAGTATCTCATTTTGTCACTCCATAATTCAGAAAAAACTTAGAACAGACGGGAAACACTATATTTTTACCATTTTTTGAGGAATAAAATGTTGTAAAAAAAAAAAAAAAAAGGAAATTATATATGAACAAATCCCTCTTTAAAAACCTTAAGGATATAGATGGGAATAAAAATATAAAGTTTGGTGTCTGTAAGTGCTACTGAAGTGGAGATTTATGGCTCAGTGTATAGAAAAAAACTCATTTTGAGAAATATGTATTGTAACTGAAATCTATTGACACAAATAGATAAAGTGCTATAAAAGACACACTTAACACTGTCTTTTGGATGTTTTCTTTCCACTAGTATAAAAAAATCACTTTATTAAAAACCAAAAAGGTGCATGAAAAAAAACTGCATCTTTGGCCCTTAAATATTAATGTAGTGTGTCAAGAATATATTTTAAGAACAAACATAGTTTATTAATTATTTGAGCCCAAAACTACATGTATAAGACTAATAGCTTTGTTGAAAGTGAAATATAACAGTTTTGTCCAAGTATAACTTGGCTTTAAATGCTTCCATTGCTGTCTTTGTAGGTGTTTGTAGAGCTGTCCTTTAGTCCCATAAGCCACTACCTGACCCAACTAACGTCAGGACCAAACCTACCACCCCCAAAATCCCTTCCACGCGGACACTTTCCCTCCGCGTCCCTCCCCTCGGCCCTCCCGCTGAGACAGCAAGTGAAGCAAAATAACTCATTCTGCCACACAATCGCTTCATCTCTCCCTGCGCTCGGCTCGGACCGCTTTATTCTCCTCGTTTCTTCCCTCTTTCTCCTCCCCCCACGCTCACTCGCTTTTTTTCTTCTTTTTAGACCATCGTAACTCTACCAAAACAAGAGCTGGCAGTGCTGAATGGCATAGGCCTTTTCTATTGTGGTGTGTTTTTGTGATGTCTGAGTTGTGTGGAGTCGGCTGGTGCCTTTGTTCACCAGCTCTTTGGTGGTTATGAGGTATGTGGAGAGAAGAGAGGGCTTTTGACGAGCTGGTGTGTCTTTAAACGCGTAGTTTGTGGTAATGTTTTTAATTATGAATTACTTTACTTGAAAATGGTGTTCACTTTCATTAGGAGTCGTATTAAAAGAAAGAAAGATATATTTTCAACTCTAATTGATTTTACTCTAAAAATATGTTCATTTTTATAAAGAGTCGTATTAAAAGTTCTGAATTTTGGAAAATCGTGAAGATAGAAATGTTCACTTTCATTGAGTCGTGTTAAAAGTTCTGAATTAGAGATAGAAACAAATGTTTTCAATTCTAAATAATTTTACTCGAAACTTTTCATTAAGAGTCATTAAAAGTTTTAAATTTTGGAAAATCATGAAAAAATAAACTTTCAATTCTAAATGATTTTATATAAAAATTACATTGATTTTCATAAAGAGTCGAATTAAAAGGTATGAATTTTGGAAAATCATGAAGAAAAAATTGTCAATTCTAAATAGTTTTACTCAAATTATGTTCATTGAGTCAGATTAAAAGTTCTGAATTTTGGAAAATCATAAAGATAGAAACAAATGTTTTCAATTCTAAATAATTTTACTTGAAAATGTTTCATTAAGAGTCATAAAGTTCTGCATTTTAGAAAATAATGAAGAAATAAAAACATTTCTTTTCAATTCTAAATATTTTTTTACTTGAAAATAATATTCATTTTCATTAAGAGTCATAAAGTTCTGAATTTTGGAAAATCATGAAGATTTTTTTTTTTTCAATTCTAAATGATTTTACTTAAAGATTAGGTACATTTTCATGAAAAGTTGTATTAAAAGTTTTGAATTTTGGAAAATAATGAAGATAGAAACAAATGTTTTTCATTCTAAATACATTTACTTAAAAATAATGTTCATTTTCATTAAGAGACGTAAAGTTCTGAATTTTGGAAAATCATGAAGAAAAAAGCTTTTTTTCAAATCTAAGTGATTTTACTCGAAAATTTTCATTAAGAGTCGTAACGTTCAGTATTTTGGAAAATCATGAAGAAATAAAAACATTTCTTTTCAATTCTAAATATTTTTTTACTTGAAAATAATATTCATTTTCATTAAGAGTCGTAAAGTTCTGAAATTTGGAAAATCATGAAGAAAAATAATTTTTTTCAATTCTGAATGATTTTACTTGAAGATCAGGTACATTTTCATGAAGAGTCATATTAAAAATTTAGAATTTTGGAAAATCATGAAGATAGAAACAAATGTTTTTCATTCTAAATACATTTACTTAAAAATTATGTTCATTTTCATTAAGAGATGTAAAGTTCTGAATTTTGGAAAATCATGAAGAAAAAAGCTTTTTTTCAAATCCAAGTGATTTTACTCGAAAATTTTCATTAAGAGTCATATTAAAAGTTCTAAATTTTCGAAAATCGTGAAAAAATAAACTTTCAATTCTAAATGATTTTACTTAAAAATTACATTAATTTTCATAAAGAGTCGAATTAAAAGGTATGAATTTTGGAAAATCATGAAGAAAACTGTCAATTCTAAATAGTTTTACTCAAATTATGTTCATTGAGTCAGATTAAAAGTTCTGAATTTTGGAAAATCATAAAGATAGAAACAAATGTTTTCAATTCTAAATAATTTTACTTGAAAATGTTTCATGAAGAGTCATAAAGTTCTGCATTTTAGAAAATCATGAAGAAATAAAAACATTTCTTTTCAATTCTAAATATTTTTCACTTGAAAATAATATTCATTTTCATTAAGAGTCGTAAAGTTCTGAAATTTGGAAAATCATGAAGAAAAATCAATTTTTTTCAATTCTGAATGATTTTACTTGAAGATCAGGTACATTTTCATGAAGAGTTGTATTAAAAATTTTGAATTTTGGAAAATCATAAAGATAGAAACAAATGTTTTTCATTCTAAATACATTTACTTAAAAATAATGTTCATTTTTATTAAGAGACAAAGTTCTGAATTTTGGAAAATCATGAAGAAAAAAAATGTTTCAATTCTAAATGATTTTACTCAAAACATTTCTTTTGGAGTCGTATTAAAAGTTCTGAATTTTGGAAAATCGTGAAAAAAGAAACTTTCAATTCTAAATGATTTTATTAAAAAATTGCATTAATTTTCATAAAGAGTCGTATTAAAAGGTATGAATTTTGGACAGTCATGAAGATGGAAACAAATGTTTTTAATTCTAAATACATTTACTTAAAAATAATGTTCATTTTCATTAAGAGACGTAAAGTTCTGAATTTTGGAAAATCATGAAGAAATAAAAACATTTCTTTTCAATTCTAAATATTTTTTACTTGAAAATAATATTAATTTTCATTAAGAGTCGTAAAGTTCTGAAATTTGGAAAATCATGAAGAAAAATCTTTTTTTTTTAATTCTAAATAATTTTACTTCAAAAAATTAATTTTCATTAAGAGTCGTAAAGTTCTGAATTTTAGAAAATCATGAAGAAAACATTTTGTCAATTCTAAATAATTTTACTCAAATGAAAAGTCGTATTAAAAGTTTAGAATTTTGGTAAATCATGAAGATAGAAACATGTTTTCAATTCTAAATAATTTTACTTGAAAATGTTTCATTAAGAGTCATAAATTTCTGAATTTTAGAAAATCATGAAGAAATAAAAACATTTTTCAATTCTAAATATTTGTACTTGAAAATAAGATTCATTTTCATGAAGAGTCGTAAAGTTCTGAATTTTGGAAAATCATGAAGAATTTTTTTTTTTTTCAATTCTAAATGATTTTACTTGAAGATTAGGTACATTTTCAAGAAGAGTCATATTAAAATTTTAGAATTTTGGAAAATCATGAAGATAGAAACAAATGTTTTTCATTCTAAATACATTTACTTAAAAATAATGGCCATAATGTTCATAATGTCAATAATGAAATAATTTTCATTAAGAGACGTAAAGTTCTGAATTTTGGAAAATCATGAAGAAATAAACTTTCAATTCTAAATGATTTTACTCAAAAATTACATTAATTTTCATAAAGAGTCGTATTAAAAGGTATGAATTTTGAAGAATCGTGAAGATAATAAATGTTTTTAATTCTAAATAATTTTACTTGAAAAATCATTTTCATTAAGAGTCGTAAAGTTCTAAATTTTAGAAAATCATGAAGAATACACATTTTGTCAATTCTGAATAATTTTACTTAAATGATGTTCATTGAGTCGTAAAAGTTTTGATTTTTGAAAAATCATGACAGAAAAAAACTAATTTTTTTCAAAACAAAATGATTTTACTTAAAATTATGTTCATTTTTATTAAGACCATTTTAATTAAAAGTTCTGAATTTGGGAAAATCATGAAGATAGAAACAAATGTTTTCAATTCTAAAAAAATGTACTTGATTTACTTTTACTTAATTTTACTTCATTAAAAGTTCTGAATATTGGAAAATCGTAAAAATAGAATCAAATGTTTTCAATTGAAAATGATATCCATTTTCATTAGAAGTAGTAAAGTTCTGAATTTTGGAAAATCATGAAGAAATAATTTTTTTTTTTACTCTAAGTGATTTTACATGAAAATGATGTTAATTTTCATTAAAACTTCTGCATTCTGGAAAATCACAAAGAAAGCGTGTACTGTACAAAATGTTTTTAATAGTTTTCACAAAATACATTTAGAAAGCTTTTAAATAAAGTTAAATTGAAATATCTGCAAGACAGGGTAGACCTTTCGTTTTCCAAAGCATTGCTCGGACACAAAAACCATTACAAGTGTTCATGTTTCATGTACACAACAAAAAAAAAAAAAAAAACGCAGAATTCAAGAGATGTCAACATGTTTTTAAAACCACAAATGGTCGTCGATCATAAATAAAGGACTGCGTGATTAAGCCGCAGCCATATATACTCGAAGCCAGTGTACTAGAATGTAAAACAACTGTTTTTTCCTTTACAAAATGTATAGCAACACAAGACTAACGATAAAAAAGAGAAGATTAAGATTGTTGTGTAATAGATGAAATACAAAGGCTTTGGTCTGTTTTTACAATCAACAATGGTTAAAGTCTGATATGTACTTGTAAACAACTGCCAAACACTTACTTTTTATTTTTTTTAAACTCTGTCAAGCATTTTTAATCATAATTATTGGAATTAAATATTTCTAGTCTCACAAAATTATTTGACCGTAGGACACTATAATACAACTATACCTAATAGACAACTTGTACCTGACCTAAAGAAATGTTTTTTCCTTTTTTAACGACGCATGAAAGTCCGTATAAAACATTTATATATTTTTCTTCTCGGGGGGCAATAGAAGTGAGAATATATTTATGTTCCGCGATAATTCCGGGAGGAAGTTTCTAGGGAGAACAGACACTTACAATTGGACAGTAGCAAAATGGATCAATGTTTTTTGATGGCAAAGTCTACCGTATTATAACTTCCCATTGCTCTGACGTCACAATTATAAATAATCAAGCACAAACGGTCTCAGAATCAGTCTGTCTGGCTCCAAAGCCTCATATTTAATCATAAAGTACTCAGTAGTTTACATAATGGCTGTTGTTCCTTTTGTAGATACAGTAGTGTTATTAATTGAAGCCGTTGTGGGTCGATTTTTCTCGAAAATATCTACGAATAGGCGTTTCCCGTTGGTATGTTTCTGCTTCTTTGCTTTGATATGGGCCTGTCTGGAGTCTGATCCGTAATCCTGATATTAGCTCAGTAGAAAACAGTCACAATATATGGTGCTCCGCCATTTCAACGTATTTTTGGCTGTTGAATTGTCTTTTCGTCTTACAAATGCCAATGTACAAATACAACAAAAAAATCGTGGATGTGGCAGAGGTCTGTTGTTTTTGTTCCGTCAAAGTCTCTCTAGCGTCCGTTCATCCTCTTAAGTTTCCAGACCGTGACAAGAGTCTGCGCGCTTTCTCGTCCTGGTATTTGTTTGTGTGTGTCTTGTGTGTTTGTGGAAATACTGCTGCAGAGGTCCAGGTTCTCTCTTAGTCTCTGTGTGGAAGTCAAAGGGCGAAGTAACTCTTTTCTTTACTGTAATCTTGACCAGTACTGAGACATGTCTGGCTCAGTTCCGGGAACTTGGACAGGGACAGACACTCCAGGAGAGATGAGTCCTATAAATAGAGATGGAATATAGGTCAAAAACATGCTCGTTTGCAAACGGTACGATTTGGGGTTATGTATGAACCTCGATTGAGATAATGTTGCTGTCCGCTAAGCATAATCATAGTTTTATGCACTTTAACAAACAGGTTAGTGATGATTCAAGGAGTATTGAACTTAAAATTAGACATTGAAAGGGATGTTTGTTTGTTTTTTTTAAACCCTCTTAAAAATAAAGGTTTTTTGCTCATTTGATTAATGGTTTTTATATATTTTTCACAGTAAAAAATTTGGTTCTTTTAAGAACTGTTTACTGAAAGGTTCTTTGGAGAACCCAAAAATGTTATTCTCTGGCATTGCTACACAAAAGACCCTTTTGGAACCTTTGTTTTTAAGAGTGGGGGAACAAAAATGGTACATAAAGTGGGTGAGAAACAAAGAAACACAATTTTAGATAGACAAAATCATGCCTTTAAAATTAAAAATAATTTTTGGGCAGTGCATATAAAACGTGAACAATAAATTGGTAAAAGAGTTGCATATACACTACCATTCAAAACTGTTCAAAAGTTTGACAATTTTTTTAATGGTTTTGAAATCAATCTCTTATGCTCACCAAGACTACATTCATTTGAAACTGTAAAAATAATAAGGAAGTGCTTTTAGAAGTACTATTTAAATTTTATTTCAACTTAATTTCAAATTATGTTTTTGAAAAAAAGTCTCTTATGCTAACCACATCTACATTTATTTGAAACTGTAAAAACAGTAATAAAGTGCTTTTAAAACTAATATTTGAATTTTATTTAAACTTTATTTTTAAAATGTTATGTTTTTGAAATAAGTATCTTATTCTCACCATGTCTACATTTATTTGAAACATTAAAAACAGTAATAAAATGCTTTTAAAACTAATATTTAAATATTATTTCAAATATTTTATGTATTTGAAATAAGTCTCTTATGCTCACCATGTCTACGTTTATTTGAAACAGTAAAAACAGTAAAAAGGTGCTTTTAAAATTAAGATTTAAATTTAATTTCAACTGTATTTAATTTTTTTTATGTATTTGAAATAAGTCTCTTATGCTCACCGTGTCTACATTTATTTAAAACAGTAACAACAGTCATAAATAATGCTTTTAAAACTAATATTTACATTTTATTTAAACTTTATTTATTTTTTAATGTTTTTTAATTAAGTCTCATAAATCTACATTTCTTCAAAACAGTAAAACATTAATAAAGTGCCTTTAAAACTAATATTTAATTTTATTTCAACTTTATTTACATTTTTTATGTTTTTGAAATAAGTATCTTATGCTCACCATGTCTACATTTATTTAAAACAGTAACAACAGTAATAAATAATGCTTTTAAAACTAATATTTACATTTTATTTAAACTTTATTTATTTCTTTATGTTTTTGAATTAAGTCTCATAAATCTACATTTCTTCAAAACAGTAAAAAATTAATAAAGTGCCTTTAATATTTAATTTTATTTAAACTTTATTTACATTTTGTTTAATGTTTTTGAAAAAAGTCTCTTATGCTCACCATGTCTACATTTATTTGAAACCTTAAAAACAGTAATGAATTGCTTTTAAAATTGATATTTAAATTTTATTTAAACTTTTTTAGATATTTGAAATAAGTCTCTTATGCTCACCACGTCTACATTTATTTGAAACAGTAAAAACAGTAATAAATTGCCTTTAAAACTAATATTTAATTTTATTTCAACTTTATTTAAATTTTTTATGTTTTTGAAATAAGTCTCTTATGCTCACCATGTCTACATTTATTTAAAACAGTAACAACAGTAATAAATAATGCTTTTAAAACTAATATTTACATTTTATTTAAACTTTATTTTTTTATGTTTTTGAATTAAGTCTCTTACATCTACATTTATTTAAAACAGTAAAACATTAATAAAGTGCCTTTAAAACTAATATTTAATTTTATTTCAACTTTATTTACATTTTTTTATGTTTTTGAAAAAAGTCTCTTATGCTCACCACATCTACATTTATTTGAAACCTTAAAACCAGTAATGAATTGCTTTTAAAATTGATATTTAAATTTTATTTTAACTTTTTTATGTATTTGAAATAAGTCTCTTATGCTCACCACGTCTACATTTATTTGAAACAGTAAAAACAGTAATACAGTGCTTTTAAAACTAATATTTTAATTTGATTTCAACTTTATTTCAATTATATTTAATAAAATTTTAATTGCGTCTACATTTGAAACAGTAAAAACAGTAATATTTTGAAACATTACAATTTAAATTACATTTAAATGATTTAAATACAACTTAAATAAAACTGTTTTCTATTTTAAAATGTAATTAATTCCTGTAATGCAAAGCAGAATTGTCAGCACCATTCCTCCAGTCTTCACTGTCACATGATCCTTCAAAAATCATTCTAATATGCTGATTCAGAGCTCAAGAAACGTTTCTTATTATTATTAATGTGGAGTTATGCATTTTTCTTAAAATTCGCAGGAATTAATTACATTTTAAAATATTTTAAAATAGAAAACAGTTTTATTTAAATGTAATTTAAATTGTAATGTTTCACAATATTACTGTTTTTACTGTTTCAAATGCAGACGCAATTAAAAATTAATTGAAATAATATTTCTTTCAAATGGAAATCTTTTGTAACAAATGTTTTGATTCATTTAATGTATCCTTGCAAATCAAAAATCTTTCTAACCCCAAACTTTTGAACGGAAGTATAAAAGTGTCATTTGATCAAGGGCGAGTTGGTTATATGCACAATGAACGTATTCTGCCTACCTGTTGAGGCGGTACCAGAAGTTGCCATTGTTTGGCTGTTCATGTGTGCCTGCATATGAGGGGGTGTGTATGTGTCGTAGCTTCGCCCATTCACGGACGGACTGGTGGGCAGCATGCAGGAATAGGAAGATGTCTGGCTTGGCTATAAAAAACAAGAATATATTTATATAAATATATGTATATATAGCTTTTTAGTATCTATAACACAGGGGAGTTTGAGTTAAATGATGGAATGGGACACACCAAAGGAAGCATCACACACAGCACATTAATCAAGTTATCAAGGGTAGGAGGAGGAAATGAGTGTTCATGGTGCTGTACTTACTTGCATAGGCAGGTTGTTAGCCATTGTGAAGCTGGGCATCGGAGGCAAACCCGTGTACGTGTTGGTCAGAGCCGTGTCTGGTCGGCCTAGCATTGACCCTGTTGTGAAGCTCACTGATAAAGACAAAAAAAAATTTAATACATTTTATCAAGTAAATATTAGATCATATACTAAAAAAACACATCCTATTAATCCAATTAAAATGACCCCGTTCAAAAGTTTACATACACTTGATTCTTAATACTGTGTTGTTACCTGAATGATCCACAGCTGTGTTTTTTGTTTAGTGATAGTTGTTCATGAGTCCCTTGTTTGTCCTGAACGGTTAAACTGCCTGCTGTTCTTCAGAAAAATCCTTCAGGTCCCACAAATTCTTTGGTTTTTCAGCATTTTTGTGTATTTTACTTTTTCCAGCAGTGACTGTATGATTTTGAGATCCATCTTTTCACACTGAGGACAACTGAGGGACTCATACGCAACTATTACAGATGGTTCAAATGCTCACTGATGCTTTAAAAGGAAAAACAATGTATTAAAAGCCAGGTGTGAAAACTTTTGAAAATAATGAAGATTTTTTTTTTTTTTTTGCCTAAATGTCCTTTTTTGATTTAGTGCTGCCCTTCAGAAACTACAGAAGCTACTTACATGTTTCCCGGAAGACAAAATAAGTTGAATTTACCCTGATCTTCAAATTCAAAAAGTTTTCTCTTAATGCATTGTGTTTCCTTCTGAAGCATCAGTGAGCATTTGAACCTTCTGTAAAAGCTGCCTATGAGTCCCTCAGTTATCCTCAGTGCGAAAAGATTTAAATTCAAAAACACAAAAATGCTGGAAACCAAAGAATTTTTTTCTGAAGAACAGCAGGCAGTTTAACTGTTCAGGACAAACAAGGGACTGATTTTGACCTCAACTGTATATATTGTTATATGTGACCCTGGACCACAAAACCAGTCATAAGGTTAAATTTGACAAAACTGAGATTTATACATCATATGAAAGCAAAATTGTTAGGATAGGACACTATTTGACTGAGATACATCTATTTGAAATCAGAAATTCTGAGGATGCAAAAAAATCAAAAAGACTGAGAAAATCACCTTTAAAGTTGTCCAAATTAGGTTCTTAACAATGCATATTACAAATCAAAAATTACATTTTGATATGTTTACAGTAGGAATTTTACAAAAAATCTTCATGGAACATGAACTTAATTTCTTAAAGATTTTTGGCATAAAAGAAAAATCAAAAATTTTGACCCATGCAATGTATTTTTGGCTATTGCTACAAATATACCCCAGCGACTTGATGACATTATAGTACGTTTATAGTATGGTTATGGTGTGCCATTTACCAGGAGTGGTGGGTTGTGGGATTGGCTGGTAGACGCTTGTGTTGAAACTGCTGCTAATGGGAATGTGACTGGAGGAGTTGCTGGCTTGTCGTCGCTGGTTTCTCAGCTTCTCTTCCCTCCTCCATTTCGCTCTTCTGTTTGAGAACCATACCTGCAATACATACACAGAGAAAGTCAGCAGATGTAAACAACAGTAACCATGAGCATGCAGTAGGTTGCTTTGGTTTTAAGAACAAACTATTACAATGTTCTCACCTGTATTCTAGCTTCCGGAAGGTCGATTTTTGCTGCAAGTCTTTCTCTTGCGAATACATCTGGATAGTGGGTTCTTTCAAACTCTAAAAACCAATGTGAAAGTTAAGTTATTCTTCGAATCTTAAGTGGGAATGCCAGACATTTGTTGTTAATGCTTTTACTTGATGCTCACCTTTTTCCAAGGCTTCAATCTGCTCCTGAGTGAACGACGTTCTGTTTCTTTGCAGTTTTCTTTTTAACTGCAGGCGCATTTGAGTCTCATCTGAATCCTCACCGTTTGAGCTAATAGAGTTAGTGTTTTCACCTCCGTTGTCGTGTTGCTGGCAACCATCTGCAAAAAAAGATGAACGAAATATATAATTGTAGAACACACAGACCATATTTTGCATAACCTTAAGTCTAGTCACACCATGTTTCATCTGTGTTATTTATGTAATATTTTGAATTGGCTTTTTGTATATTTTCAGTTTTCTTTGTAAGTTTCAGTACATTTTGGTACATTAGTTATAGTTAGTACATTGTAATAGTTCAGTACATTAGTTAATGTCAGTTAATGAATTACCTAACGATGAGCAATACATTTGTTACATGATTATTAATCTTTGGTAATATTAGTTAATAAAAACTTTATTTAACAACTTTTGAGTTTAAAAATATATTCATAAATTATAAAAATTAACATTAACTAAGAATAATAAATGTACTTGAAGTATTTTTCTTCATTAGTTTGTGTTAAATTATATGCAGCTCACTAATGTTAACATAAATGGAACATTTTTATAAAGTTTTATCTGTGCTTTTGTCATTTTTTATTTTCTTTATAGCTTTATTGATTAAATATTTTTAGTCTTTAATAAGATTTCATTCATTATATTTTTTAGCTTTAATTCAATGGCCAAAAAAGTTAGATAAAAAATCTACATATTTACATAGTTTGCATGAATATTTTACAAAAAGTATAAAGCAATAAATTACAATGTTTCATTAGTTAACATTAGTTGACTACATTAGTTAACATGAACTAAGAATGAACCATTGTTCCACAGCATTTAATAATCTTAGTTAATGTTAATTTTAGCATTTACTAATGCATTAATTAAGTCACAAGTTGTGTTTGTTAACATTAGTTAATGCACTGTGAACTAACATGTACAAACAATGAACAACTGTATTTTTATTAACTAACATTAACAAAGATTAATAAATAGTGTAATAAATGTATTGTTCAATTTTCGTTCATTTTAGCTAACACATTAACATTACTGTTTACTAATGAACCTCATTGTAAAGTGTTACCATAAAATATTTAATTTCGTTTTTTTATAATATAATATAATATAATTAGTCTGCTGTGAATACGCCTCTAGACTCAGGGCAGGAATTGTCAGCATGATCTGCATAGTTCCGTAACAAAGTACCAAAAGAAACACATTGAATCATCCTCGAGCTCCCTTGGATGTTTTCATACGCAGCACACATATAATGTATAGGGATTCTTAGTAGCTATTCACCGTAAGGGTGTCCGGGGACCTATTGAGGTGACCACCAACACTTGAATAGAGAGCTGCTTTTCTCTATGACACAATACCACCAGAAGAATGAGGGGGAACCATTAAACTGTGCAGACAGAGATGGGCTGCCAGGCTCAAATTCTCCCGAGGGCACAATTGGAAAGGAACAACAAAAAGAGGCGTGCAGTGCTCAGCATTGTATAACACAAGGATCTAGTCAACAGAGCTTTCAGTTCAGTATGTTAACCTCTACACACCACTGTCATTAATCAAAGAACCCTGGGCCGGGCCTGTTAAACGCCAGTTAGGATTTATACGTTCAACAGGAGATGACCATTCAAAGACCTTTGCTTGCTTTAGGATGGCTTAGAGAAGTCTCTCCAATCAGAACAAGTCCTTTCCAGGCTATTTCACCTGCAGTGGTTAATATTTCCGCTACAGAATATAAAAATGTAAAAGATAATTGTGACTTTTTATCTCACAATTCTGACTTTTTTCTGAGAATAGTGAGATATAAACTCGCAATTGCAAGTTATGAAGTTCAATTCTGAGGAAAAAGCTCACAATTCTGACATTTTCATACAACTGCGAGTTGATATCTCACAATTCTGACTTTATAACAGGCAATTGCGAGTTTATATCACACATTTCTGACTTTATAACTTGCAATTGTGAGAAAAAAGTCAGAATTGCAAGATATAAACTCGCAATTGCAAATTATAAAGTCAGTTTCTGAGGAAAAAATAAGTGACAATTCTGGCATTTTCATACAACTGCAAGTTTATATCTTAGAATTCTGACTTAATAACACAGTTGTGAGTTTAGTCTGACCCTATAACTCACAATTGCAAGATTATATCACAGTTTTGAGAAAAAAGTCAGAATTGCCAGACATAAACTCACAATTGCAAGTTATGAAGTCCAATTCTGAGGAAAAAGCTCACAATTCTGGCATTTTCATACAATTGTGAGTTTATATATCATGATTCTGACTTTATAACACACAATTGCGAGTTGATATCACACATTTCTGACTTTATAACTCGCAAATGTGAGTTTATATCACACAATTCAGAGAAAAAAAGTCATAATTGTGAGATATAAACTCGCAGTTTCAAGTTAAGTCTAATTCTGAGAAAAAGCTCACAATTCTGACATTTTCATACAACTGCGAGTTTATTTCTCATGATTATGACTTTATAACACGCAATTGTTAGTTTATATCACACAATTCTTAATTTATGACTCGCAATTTACAAGTTTATTTCTTAATTCTTAGAAAAAAATCTGAATTGCGGGATATAAACTCACAATTGCTAGTTATGAAGTCCAATTCTGAGGAAAAAGCTCAAAATTCTGACATTTTCATACAACTGCGAGTTTATATCTCATAAATCTGACTTTATAACACGCAATTGCAAATTTATCACACATTTCTGACTTTGTAACTGGCAATTGTTAGTTTATATCTCACATTTCTGACTTTAATAACTCACAATTGTGTGTTTATATCACAGTATTTTTGACTTTATAACACTTAATTGTTCGTTTCTATCCCACAACTCTGACTTTATAACTGGCAGTTGCGAGTTTATATCAAAGTTTTGAGAAAAAAGTCTGAATTGCTAGATATACACTCACAATTGCAAGGAATACAGTCCAATTCTGAGGAAATGGCTTACAATTTTCATACAATTGTGAGTTTATATCTCATAATTCTGACCTTTACAACACGCAATTGTGAGTTTATATCACAATTCTGAGAAAAAAAAAGATATAAACTTGCAATTGCAAATTATGAAAGAAAAAGCTCACATTTTTTTATATTAAAGTTGTAGTAAAAAAAAACAAAGTAAAAGATCATTTGCATTTTTCGTGTTTAATATTACTGTTCTCAGATACAATACTGTGAACATCCACACGCAGGATTCGTTTTCATCAACCTGATTAAAAAAACTAACTATTCATCAGCTAAACTTTTTTCCATTGTCTCCTTTAACCAAAAGCCTGTGCATGTTCTCTCTCTCTGCCTCAGAAAAAAGCAACCTCTAATGAGCAATTACAGAGAGACAGAGCTGTGCCTGTCACA
Organism: Garra rufa; assembly: GCF_049309525.1. Lineage (NCBI taxonomy): Eukaryota > Metazoa > Chordata > Actinopteri > Cypriniformes > Cyprinidae > Garra > Garra rufa. The sequence goes on from NC_133363.1 coordinate 55,242,529, forward strand.
AATTTTTGCATGTGACAGAAACATCTTTTGTCCCGGGACGCGCAGTGCTTTTCTCTCACTCCCCATGGGGCGCAAATGATGTGGAGGGCAGCGGCAGGGGGAGGGGGCAGGTGGAAGCGCATGGACACCTCCGCCGAAAAACTCTGTCCCTAGTCACGAAGATCCAAGGGCCAGACAGAAGCCGTATTGAAATGAGCGATTAATTAGCACTAACTCCTCAATTAATGAGTGGCCTTTTCCCATCTACGTTTGCCAACGGCACGCTATTCTACATTCTGTATAATAATCTAATGTGGCTCCGGATGGATTGACATATAGACCTAATCACTGCAAGAGATTTTTTATATATGTGACCCTGGACCACAAAACCTCTTAAGTAGTATGTTTGTAGCAATAGCCAAAAATACATTGTATGGGTCAAAATTATCGATTTTTCTTTTATGCATAAAAATCACTAGGATATTAAGTAACGATCGTAAATATATAAAAACTTAATTTTTGATTATCAAAATGCATTGCTCAGAACTTTATTTGGACAACTTTAAAGACAATTTTCTCAATATTTTTATTATTATTATTTATTTATTTTTTATTTTTTTTGCACCCTCAGATCAATGGAAAGCTTATTTATTCAGCTTTCAGATTATGTATAAATCTCAATTTCAAAAGATTTACCCTTATGACTGGTTTTGTGGTCCAGGGTCACATATTTTCGAACATTTTCACTTTTTCGAAACATAAATAAATACTATGAATTTATAATGAAATACAGTAGCACTTTACTATAAGGTCTTGTTAGTTAATGTTAGTACATGCATTAACTAACAATGAGCAATTTGTTACAGTATTTATTTACCTTTTTTATCATATTTAATAAAAATACAACTGTTCATTGTTACTCAAGTTCACATTAGCAAATAAATAATATTACATACAATAAATAAATAATATACAATTTTTAATTTTATTAATGTATTAGTAAATGTTGAAATTAACATTAAGATTAATAAATGCTTTAGAAGTATTTTTCATTGTTATTTCATTGTTCATACATTATTATATATTATATATAGTTACATTATATAGTTACTTTATTAATTTTAAACAATAGTATAATATATATTTTAATTTGTATACACTTCATATTAAATATTGTTCTATAAATTCAGTCCATACTATATAAATATAGTACAATGTGGGATAAAAAAATAAAACAATATATAAATAATGATTGTGATTAGTATTATTATTATAAATGCTTAATTATATTAATTATTTAGAAACTTAAATATTTAAATGAATAATCTTTTTTGATGTTATTTTCAGTTATTTTGTTATTATAAGATGTTGTTATTATTATCATTAATAATATTTTATAAAAACAAATGATTAAAGAATTGATACTATTTAATAATAATTCTTATTTTTTTAATTTATTATAATTTTTATTTATTTTATTTTTTATTATTATTATTGTTTTTAGATGCAATTGTTTGCTTGTTGCTGTTATTTTTTGTTGTTTATGTTGTTATTATTATGGTTATTATTATCATTAAATTATTTTATGAAAAATATATTATTTTTTATATATTTTTATGAAAAATGATTAAAAAAAAACAATAAATTCATTGATATTATTCATTAGTAATCATTTTTATTGTACCTTTTTTTTAGTATTTTTTATGCAGTTGTTTGGTCATTGCTGTTCCTTTTTGTTGTTTATATGTTATTGCTCTTCCAATTTTCCTGATGACAGTGATGCTCTTATTGCTTTTAGACGGTCTCACCTTGATTCGGTTGTCCTGGCACGGACGTACCAGGGTACCATCCCGGGCGTGTCCCCCACGTGCCGGTCTGCCCGTTGAGCATTCTCAGCTTGTCGTACATGCCATCTGCACCCATCTGTTGCTTTTCGCTAGCCAGGTTGCGTAGGACTCGATTTATCGACGACACCTGAAAGGTACAAAGCAGACCGTCAGTCAGGTGTTTTCATTTCATTACAGCTCTCTCAGTGAATGCTATTTGTATTTAAAAACCTATAAAAGTCTTACAATATGGATAACGCAAAAGTGAAAAAGGCATGTCAATGCATCTACCTATATATGTATTTTTAGTTATCTAGTTTGCAAGCACAAGGTCCTAATTGACGTAAGAAGTGCACAGTGACGTTTGCACGATCAAATGATGCAAATGAAACATTATTTGCACTTACGCTTGGTATGTTATCGTTGGTGCACACCCCTTCCGACAGCAGCCTGTCACGAATTTCCCAGGCAAAGATCGAGGGACACTCCCTCTTGTACTGTGCTATTTTGCCGACCACTTCAGGCGTCGCTACCCTCGGTTTGCTGCCTCCGATGGCTCGCGGTCGGATGGAGCCGGTCTCATAATATCTCCCCAAAATCTTGCTCACGCAGCCATTCGACACCTGAATGGACAGCAATATACACAATTCACATACATTATTTAAAACTAGAGTGAAATAATTTAATGTACTTCAAACGGTTATACGCTTACGTTCTTATTGTCCAGTTGGACTTTTGCATCATCATGGGTCTATGAACACAGAAAATATGCCTTAAAATTGCTAGGATGATTTCATTACGTTTCGGGTCACACTTTACGTTAGTGCTTGTTTGTTTACCGAGCAATGCAAATAAATAGCACGTGCTTGAATGTTTCTACACTCTTAAAAATAAAAGTATTGGCATTAGTAGTTTCACAAGACCTTGAAGATCAGATCTGCAGATCTGTAGAATGTTCTTCAAAATGGTTCTTTTAAGAACTGTTCACTTCTTAAAAGAATCACAGAGCTTTTATTTTTAAGAGTGTATTGTATTGTATTTATTGCTCTGATTGAGCTTTTTTTTAGCTGTACTATTTGATTGCATGTGACCATGATTTGGCTTGTAAATAAGTATGATTATTCCACTAGCACCTATATAGTTTGTGGATGTGAAAATGGGCTTCACGGTCACCTGCAAAATCCTTGAGATGTCGCAGGGTCGTGCTCCACTGTGAGCGAGTTCGACTATCTTCTGTCTGGTGGAGTCCGGTAACGGTCTGCCGTTCACAAACACCCCGCCGAGCTGGTTGACGCCACTGTGACCTGTGGCACACGGAGACATAACAAATTGGCTCGTCTTTCCCCTCAAAAACATTCCCTCAATAGGCGTCCCATTGTCCAGAATAAAGCTCCACTTCTTGGAGCTGTTCTTTGATCAGTGTTACTGACAAACCGAGTCAGATTAGACTGAAAAAAAGTGGATTTTTCAACAATCCCAATGTTATATAACTTCAAAATAATTGCACATTAAATACACACAAAGGAAATTTATCTTAAAATATCTTAAAAGCCAACCCTTCAAAATTCAATGTTGAAGTGATACCAACAAAGAAAGCTTTATCATTTTTTTTTACATTAATAATCATCTTTTATCTTGACCAAGCCAAGTTTTGCATTTGTTAAACTAACAAGCCCTATAAAACAACATTTGAATGTCATGCACTAGGCTCGAATCAATCGCCGCACACAATCGACTGATGAAATGACCTGAGTCTAAACATCTCCATTCAAGTGAACTGAAATTTTCATAATCAAATTGTCCTCAAGAGAACAGCTTTTCACAAGACCGTGCGCCAGTGTTAGGAAACTCTTGTTCACACCAAACTAAAAATTCCCTAATAAATAAGCACCCATCGGCACTCAACAGATGATCTAAAAGAGACAGAGCATTTCTATTTCTATCGTAACAGCAAAGTGTCAAATAAGTAGATATTAAAGCAAAGCAGGACCTGTAAAGCTCAGAAGAATATGAAAAGCGCATACCAGTTTGGTGTATTTTGATGCGACGTGAAAGTCCAATGCAAAGTCAATTCAAAAGCAAGTAAAAAAACTGAGGCGAGTCCCTACGAAAAGCCTCCCCAGAGTGTGTGTGTGCTCTAGCTCTCTGCTCCTCTCTCGTCTGACTGCAGGAGCCCGAGCTCCTAAGCAATAAATAAGCTCCAAATATAGAAGAAGAAGAGGGGGGAAAATATGATGAGACTCTCTGACATTTGTCTTTAGAATAAAGCTAGCTGCACGTCAAGTTTGAGCTTAATTTCTGGAAATAGGCGGAGGTCGCCTCGGATCATGCATGGAAGGCTCATTGAAAAGATCAGCTGAAGTACTTGTGGCAGGACTGTCACTTTATATGACACTGCTCCGCTTTTGAAAAACGCATCGTCACGACAAATAGTAGCATGCTAAAACGACCCTTTCTGTCTGCATTTGGATATCAGACAAAATTGGATTCTGCTCTTGTTGCCTTCAAGGGAGGCTTCGTTTTATTTCTAGCTATAGGGGCAATGCACGGCCACGAGGACAGGGGCGTGCGTGTTCCTAAACATATTAAAACTGACAAAGCTCTGTCGTACTGTTTGTAACAAACCCCAGATCTACAGTCTTGTGGAAAATGCACCATCCGAAAAAGGCACTGCAATTCTGAGGTAAAAATGTACTGGTGATTTTTGTAACTGGACTAATTTGAATCAATCTGATTTATTTAATCACTGATGCTGCACAACAAACGTGTGGTAATCTTTACAAATCCAGTGGGGTAATCCACTGTCATCCTCTCGGTGCTCAATAATTCCTGGATTAGTTGGAATTAATAGACTCTTGAATGTAAGAAGGCGTGCGTGTTTATCAAATGAAGCCATTTGATTGATGTCACCATCACAGAGAAACATGACCCTGCCTGTCATTTCACAGTTCAAAGGTTAAGTCTTAATAATCATATAATTCCCCACTGTGTGGGACTGTAGATCTGCCCTGGTGGCAGTCATAATGAGACTTGTATTTTATTGCTCCCCTACTAATAGAGAAACATATGTTGGGAATTTTGAACATCAATTCTAAATCTTAAAACCAAATTGGAAATGTGCATGCTTTTAAATGTGCTATTTATTTTTACATTTAACTGCAACTATCTGCATGCATTTTATTTTTCATTATTTGAGTTCTGTCTTATATTTCCATATGGCTGAGCAATATGTGACCCTGAACCACAAAACCAGTCATAAGCGTCAATTTTGTGAAACTGAGGACTATACATCATCCGAAAGCTGAATAAATAAGCTTCCCTTTGATGTATTTGTTAGGATGGGACAATATTTGGCTGAGATACAGCTATTTGAAAATCTGGTATCTGATGGTGCAAAAAAATCTAAATATTGAGAAAATGCCTTTAAAGTTGTGCAAATTAAGTTCTTAGCAATGCATATTAATAATCAAAATTTAAGTTTTAATATATTTGGGGTAGAACATTTACAAAATATATTCATGGAACATGATCTTAACTTAATATCCTAATGATTTTTGGCATAAAAGAAAATTTTATTTTTTGACCCATACAATATATTGTTGGCTATTGCTACAAATATACCCCTGCTACTTAAGATTTAAGTTTTGTGGTCCAGTGTCACATATAATTACATTACATAATCACAAAGAAATAATTCCAGAAGCATTTATCATATCAGACCTCAGATCCTACACCAAGAGACAAATGCATGAACTAAGTAATGCTGTGCTGTTTACAGAATAACTAGAAAAAATCCTGTTTTTCAACCCTCAAGCTAGTACGGAAAATCTTGAGATCAAATCCTGGAATCATCAAACTATTTCACGTGTGCCGTTTCATGCATTAACTGTTTCGGCACTGTCAAGCCCTCTGCGGAAGTTGGCAACTATTTTCTGCATTAATCCAGCCAGAGCTGCATTTATTTGTTACCAACTGAAGCAGAAATAAACATCTCCTCCCCCACCAGCATTTCATTTATTTATGCTTGAAATATATGTAAAATGCAGCATGCATCCGTGTAGCTTTTCTATTAAATATCAACACGAAATAATAAAAAAGCGTTGGAATTTTCTGTGGGGAAAATATAATTCGCATTTTAATTTGACCATAATTCAGACTTTCGCACATTTTGTCTAATATTTAATTTCCTGTCTTTCAAGTTTAATCGTAAATGAAAAAAAAAACTCAGCCAACATCTAACATAATTCATAAGAAAATACACATGAGTAGCCTATCTTAATAAGAATTGCACTTACTGTTTTGCATCATGGACGCCACTCCTGATTCCCACGTGGGTTGGTTATGGTATTCTATTTATGACAAAGAAAATAAATAGAGTTAGTTGTGAAATCCTGAAATTCTAAAACAAATCTATAGCAGTTTTGCAACAATTGCGGCGTTGCATTTACGGCCGATGCATCTCTACGCATAAGTGAGTCAAAAAGATGTTTTGGGAATAATTCTTTCTAAGAGAATTTTAGCGTTAAAAACTTGCCTGTTAACAGAGTTGACTGTCCGAATAAAACAATTTAGCCCTTCATTTGCGTCTGACTATTTAGATCATTCCTAGGATAGAGCAAAAGAGTAATATTAGTATGTAAACCCTAACGGAGGTCCTTTTTTGTACAACTTTTATACGTTCCGTTTCGCACCTGTCATTTGTTTATTTTTGGCACGTAAAATGGAACTTAATCTGCGCTATGAAATAGTAAAGTAAAATATAATAAATGAAAATTATAGAATAGAATAGAGTTCGCGTCTCAATTTCTTGGTGGTCTGTAAAAACATGTTCAACCTTTAGATCTTCCCGTCAAAAGTGTACAGTGACACACGCTGTCTACTTCGCATCAGTGCTCTGAAAAGTGAGAACTGGAGGGGGTGAGAGGATCCTAACAAAGCCTGCTGGAGCTCAACAATGCGCCTCTTTTACCTTCTATACCCAAACCCAGCCAGCACAACTCGGCCTCTGCAACTAGCAACACAACCTCCCACCAAACGTACCAATACTTGCCCGAATACAAAGAGCCGAGGGCACCCTGCCCCCCAGACGACCATCCACACACACATCCACACACACACACTCACACACACAACATCCACTGTCACTTTCCTGATGGCCATGACCCCGGTGCCCGAACCCCAATGCGTGTTTCTGTTTGTGGGGTTTGGGGAAATAGAAAAGTAATTTCGCGTTATAAATATCTGGAGGTGTTTGTGTAACGGGTGTGGGTTGTTAGGGGTTGTAAAAGGATGCAACAGCCCAGTAGGGTGCTCAATTGGAAAAAAACAATTGCAATAAAGGATCTATTCAGTGACATTGCTAAAAAGGGGCCCAGGGAAGGAAAGTCTTTCGTTTCATTTTCTCTCCCGACGCTGAAATAACAAAACCGGTGTGTCCGTTTCCATTCGCTCTCTTCCCAAGATTCAACAACTAGTGCCTGAAAAAAAGTGTTCATTTAAACACGTTAAACTACGTTTTAACAACTTTAACATGTCAGTAAATTTAACTGACTTTAACAAACATTATTTTACACTTAAATGAAATGTTCTAAAACATTTTGTGGATTTTTTCTTCAAACTTTATTTAGGCATACGTTAATTTCTTCGTTAACCACGAAATAAAAACATTTTATTTATCTTTATCTCATGTTTTTCTAATTTTAAATTAATTTTAAAATTCATAGCCTAATTTGTCAAAGAGGTTACCACAGTGTTTAATTCGCACAAAATGTGCGTGATTTAAAAAAGAATAATAATCTAGCTGAATAAGGCTTATTTAAAATAAAAAGTTGCGTGAAATGGAAACAACTCGCAATTGAAAATACATTTCAAACCTAATGTGCCGATGAAATCTCCTAATCACTCTTAATCACGGTAAAATGTTAATTGTTTTGTGCTTTGAGACTCTGCGTGTTCCCGTTAATGATTTATCTAACGCCGTATACGGGCTGTTGTTGTTTTTTATGAGGTTAACTAGAATCTCATCTGCATTTCTTTCGTTTGTGTAATCCTTAACTACAATTGCTTTAATTAAACATGCTTATTCAGGAAACGGTGTTCTCCATAAACATCATTCACATGCAGACATGCATCTGGATGTGTACAAAAGCGCAGTGGGAAGTTTTGAAGGATCTGACATTAACATGCCCTAATCATCTTATACTGCCATCGATGGGGAAATCTTTTGTTATTTGGAGCTACATTTATTTAGTGAATGTTCATGAGGACTTGAGCGTCCTAATGCCATAGAAAAAAACTAAGTACAGTTAGTAGCCTATAAGTAGGCCTGGTTTATATTTGCTGGATGCTAAAATAAACCCCGCTGTTATGATTAGTTTTTAAAAACAAAATTAGGTCAATAAAATGTTTTATTTTATTTAGTTAATTCAATTCGGACAACATATTGATGTTTATTTTTTTAAGCTACCTATTTAACAAAAGTGAAAGTCTTTATTTTCTAGAATTTTTTTTTAAATCGTTTACAATTGCTAAACCCTATATATTATTTTTTAAATGCAAAGAATAATGAAAAACCAGGTCCTCATGAGATTCAGACAAATCTTTAAGAAGGCACTCGGCTGATGAATCAAACTGACACCTTTCCTCAACGGGTCATTGCATTCCCGTGCACCGCGCAAACACACTGTTCAGGCCTAATGTGACTTCTAACTCTTTCCTCTCACAGATACACATTTGTTATCCATAAACAGCGGGTTTTGTCTAAAAGGTAGACGGAAAAAAATACAGCATAATCTGAAAGCGCAGCTTTGCCTAATTATTTAGTTTTTTGAGTTAGCATATAAACTATTAAAAAAGCGAGCATGTTTTTAATTGCATTAGGCTACTCGGGCAAAACCACTAATAGTAGGCTAATCTTATGTCTTCATAAATACAAATACAGTTCTAGATCCCACGTCTAACTTTTAGTTTTAACTCGCGTACTCACCTTTTTGAGGCATTCTGCTCCACCGCCTGAGCCCTTCCGAGCAAACTGGTGAGACTGGGGAAATAAACAATTGGTCCCCAATAGAAATCTCTTCTCAGAATATATGTTTTCCCAGCGTTCCTCTATCTGGAAGGAAATTCCCTGCGAAGGAGACACAGATTGACAGTGAGCGGAGATGTCAGGACTGCTCAGGAACTGAGAGTGTGTGTGCTCGCATGTGAAGTGAGTGAGTGAGTGAGAAAGTGAAGGCACATGCAGTGAGAGAGAGAGAGAGCGAGAGAGAGAGAGAGAGAGAGGCAGAGTTGAACACACCTATGATGATTGGTGATAGTACTGATGTATTTAGTCTGTCTGTTCCCGCTTGCAGCGCTTTACCGGCCCATTAGAGAAGCACTGACCCTCTGCCATCGCAGAACAGAAAACAGGCCACTTTTGAACCAACTAATCAGTCCGCGCATGCAAATGCTGAGCGCCCCCTCTCAAACTCACTCAATATTGCTTTATGCAATGGTGCAGGATTGCTTCAGTCTGGTTCTGTTAGATGCACTGCTTAAATCTCACCACTGGGTTTAAGCACACTCAGAAAGAAAATAGTGTTTTATAGTGTTTCTAGCTTTTGTAAAATGGGTTTTCACATTAAAATTCGGCCTTAAAAGTGTGATTAGTAACTCGGTGCGCTCGTGTATTTACATTAGCAACACTTGAATAATCCAAATTCTGTTTAAAAAATCAGTTTGTCGCTGTTATTGTTTCTATTCGTTGTAAAAATGTGACCCTGGACCACTTTTATAGCAAAAGCCGAAAATACATTTTATTGGTTAAAATTTAAAAAATATCATTAGGATATTACGAAAACATCATTTTCCATGAAAATATTTTGTATATTTTCTACCGTAAATATAGCCTATCAAGCTTAATTTTTGATTAGCAATATGCATTGCTAAGAACTTCATTTGGGCAACTTAAATGGCGATTTTCTCAATATTTTGCTTTTTTTTTTTTTTGCACCCAGTTTTCAGATTTTCAAATAGTTGTATCTCGGCCAAATATTGTCATATCCTAACAAACCATAGATCAATGGAAAGTTTATTTATTCAGCTTTCAGATTGTTCAGTTAAAAAAAATGACTGGTTTTGTGCTCCAGGGTCACAAATGATTTTTCGAAGTTATAAAACAATAAATAGGCTAAAAAGACTGAATACTTAAGTAGGTTTTACAATAAATACTATGTCAGTTTTTCTACTTTAAATTTTAGCGTTTAATTCAATGTTAGGCTACTTGCAGTTTCTTTGTAATTATTTGTAAACTGTACTAGTTTCTAAAATATATTTGTTTCTATTGGTATAAACTGAGAATTATACATGAATAAATAAACTTTCCATTGATGTGTGGTTTGTTAGGATAGGACAATATTTGGCCGAGATACGACTATTTGAAAATCTGTAATCTGAGGGTGCAAAAAAAATCTAAATATTGAGAAAATCGCCTTTAAAGTTGTCCAAATGAAGTTCTTAGCAATGCATATTGCCAATCAAAAATTAAGTTTTGATAAATCTATAAATATATCTGGAACATGATTTTTATATCCTAATGATTTTTGGCATAAAAGAAAAATCGATCATTTTGACCTATACAATGTATTTTTGGCTTTTGCTACAAATATACAGACTGCTTTTGTGGTCCACGGTCACATATGTGTAAAATGGACATTGTTGTAAAATGCTACCGCAATTCTCCCACGAAAATCTGCGTCTTTGCTAAATATTCCTGAGTGATTGTTTTCTGCTTGGGGCTTTTAGATCCTGAGAGATCTGGCCCTCCGTGACACTGATACAAGAAAGCAACCTGTTGACAGCTGTGAATTCAAAAGGAGAACCTGTTTGCTCTGTGCATTAAGTGCACTTGCAAATGGTCCCTGGTGCAACTGGCTAAAGCAAACGCAAACACTCTCCACGTGCTTTTGTTGACACTCGCGCACTTTTGCACCGTATCTGCACGTGGAGGTTACCTCCGTGTCCACGGGGCCGGATTTTTCCCCCTAATTTCACCGTTCACTAATTTTATAGCTTGTTCCTAGTAGTCGCAAACAGTAAAGACATGTGCAACAGTGGTGGTGTGTAATTTTAAAGCGCAAATCATGAGGAACTTGCAGGTCCCTGAGGTAAATTAGCTTAAACAGGATGAGTTAAGCCTATATGTGACCCTGGACCTCAAAAACAGTCTTAAGTAGCACGGGGTATATTTGTAGAAATAGACAATGCATATGGGTCAAAATTATCGATTCTTCTTTTATGCCAAAAATCATTAGGATATTAAGTAAAGATCATGTTCATATTTTGTAAATTTCTTACCGTTAATATATCAAAACGTAATTTTTGATTAGTAATATGCATTGCTAAGAACTATATTTGGACAACTTTAAAGGCGGTTTTCTCAGTATTTGCGCCCTCAGATTTTCAAATAGTTGTATCTCAGCCAAATATTGTCCTATCCTAACAAACCATACATCAATGGAAAGCTTATTTACTCAGAAAAAAATGGCTTTTAAGACTGGTTTTGTGGTTCAGTGTTACATATTATGTTTTGATTTTTGCTAATTTAACCGCCAGTTGCAAAGCCACCATGTCGAAGTCTAGCTACAAAAAGTTTTGTAACTAGGTGTTTTTTGTATCTCTATAACTTACTATAGCTACTATTCCCATATGTATATGCCTAAACTGTGCAAATTAACCTATCTATCTATCTATCTATCTATCTATCTATCTATCTATCTATCTATCTATCTATCTATCTATCTATCTATCTATCTATCTCGAGGCCTGTTTCGCATATGCAGACATCGGTAGCGGACATCCGCGCCCGCATTCGGCTGTACAGTCATTGTTCGAGTCGCGACTGTACAAGTGTGCAAACTGATGGAATTAAAAAAGACACGGTCATCACTGCATTCACTTTCCCTCACAAATCTCATCAATTAACTAAAAGGGTGAATGAGAGAACTATTGCGTCCATGAGTGTCACAAAAAGGAGACAAACGACACGGAGTAAAAAAGAAGCCTCAGTGCGGATAATAAACAACTCTGTCCCTGTACGGGCCTTGCAGAGTTTCTGACTTACTCCTCCAAATGTTTCTACAATTAGCTGTTCTTATCTGTATTTTGGTCTTTGCCTCTCATTACTCAATAATCCACTTTAAAATATTCTTTTTTTTTTAATTATTCCAAAATCGCAAAGACACTGCACTGCATAAGCCAGTTTTATTGTTCTAAATGGTGGACGAAAAGAATGCCCTAAGCTTTGTAATTGTGCCCTGGCTGTTGATTCCTCCTTTAGATAACTTGTAAATCCTCTCCGTGTTAATGAGGTGTAGTTAGGATGTGGTCTAATTCATCACCCTTCAGGCCATACAACCCCGGCACATCACACGAACCCTGCAGATAGCAATTTTACACGCAAAGCAATTAGCCCAATTGGGATTAGTAACTGCTAATACGAAGTCGTGAAAAGTAATCCCTAATCTCGTAGCTGTTTCGCTCTTGGGCAAAGTGGTCACTCTGTGGCTTCTGAAAACTTTTTAGAAAAGGAGAACTATAGGGGAGGGAATAGGCCCGACGTCATACGTCAGAAGAACAAGAACAAAAAAGTGAACCAATAAAAAGAAAAAATATATAAATCAATGCAGGCTGAAGTTTACTTACCACCAATTAATTTGTTTTTCATATGTTTCATGCAATACTTATTTATATTATTTATTTTATTATTTTTGTAAGTTTTGATAAATAATTACAAAAAGACTTGTTTAACATGCAATTCTAGGCTAATATAAAAAAACACAAAATATAACATAATCATAACTTTTATTATTATGCCTATTATTATCATTATTAAACTAATTAGTAATTTTAATTGCTTTGAGAAAATAGAGACACAAATTTGACATTTCTACATTTCATCTTTCATTTGACTTTCTTCTTTCACTTACTGAATCACTTTAATTTGCGTTTCAGTCAAAGCATAAAAGTGTTCTTTAGAGCGAAATATGTTTTTAATCTAATACAAAATGTTTTAAAAAATAAAAATACATTTTGAGGTGATGTTATTTCTGTACTTTTGCTACACCTGCACTAATGAATTGACGTAATTCATTACATTTTATGAAAATGTAGCCTACTAAAATAACCATTCCAAGTGCAGATTTCTGTTTATTTTTCTCAAAATTTGACAGAAAGGTAATTAATTAAGTATCTTTTGGCTGCTTATGACTTCTTAGAAGTTGCGGGATAAGATGGGAAATTACTATAAACAAACATTAGTCTATAATGCTGTCCAAATCCGTCAAATAGTTTTTCCAGAAATTAAGAGCCATCTTAATATTTTTTTTAAATACATGAATGTATATCATTTGTATCTTTTAATTGATTTATGATATAGTATATGCTAATTCCTGTTTTGTAACAGGAAAATTGTAAAATTGCAATTCTTGACGCAATCAAACGTATTTTCATAATAAACACAGACCCTGCATTTGTTTTGTTTTTTTGTTTGTTTGTTTTTTTTTTTTTTTTTCTTGAGGACGGAGGTTAAAAAGAACATGCAGTATTTGATCTTAACTTACCCGAATATTTCTGACTTCTGATCAATATCCTGCTCTTCCAAACCCTTGCGATTGAATGAATTAAAACGATCTCATGAGTCCAGATTGTGTGTCACGTTTGAATCCCGTTCGGCGTGGAAATATCAGTGAGAATGAAAAAAACGGTGTAACCCTCACTCACTGTAAACTTTCTCTTAATATCGGTCTCAGCCCGCCACCGATTGGTCAGATGACGCGCAACGTCACGCTGGAAAATAGTTCTCATACAGCCATGCATGCAACACATCATGGGGAACTCCATGCGCTCACATTAGCCTCGATTTTCAACGCTTGGCATGATTATTGCCCTATATTTGCAGGGAAGAATTAGGAATGTTATGGTTCTATTTTAAATCATGGTGTTTTCTAAAGAACACATACATCTGGGCTTCAATGCGATGCCAAATGTGAAACAACTGTATAATAACAATACATAAAACAGGCCTACTAAATATAAAAGTGTATAATATATAGTAATATATGTTAACTATAAGAAAATAATGATATAATGTGAATAAAATATATTTCAAACTATAGTGGCACTAACCACTATTGATTAAAGAAAAATCTGAAAATAAATAATGTATTTTTTAATTACATTTCGCTGATTTTCTGACTGATAGCTAACTATGCACAACAAGAAAACAATTCTCTTTGATATACTAATAATTCTAGAAATGCTTGTTGACAGTTTGAATATCCTAGGCTATATCAATATGTGAAAAGAAAATTCCCAGGCTATTTTTATAAAACCTTTAAATTGTTAAACGCTATTTTTCCAGTCTCTCTTTTTGATCCCAGGTTGCTATCCGTCTGTTAAGCAAATATTGGCCAAGGCGTGACGGAGATCTTATTTACCCTACTCATTCAGGTGGAAAATCAAATGGTTAACCGGTACAACAGCACGTTTAGTGAAAGTGTTTGTTTCCACATAGCTGGTTGTGTGAGGTTTTCTTTAGTGTCCATCACTGCATGCTCTTCTTTACGACCGTTTCTAGACTACTTTGTCCTGAATGCGAGCTGTTGCGCATTTAACTATATTTATGCCGTTAAAAGACCAGTTCACAGCCTGTTAAAATATGGAGTAGGGGTGAAGAAACACCGTATTTAGTTCATATGACGTGTCTACAGATGTCACTGTCCCATAGTGCGTAAATGTGCAACAGCTCTGCAGTGTGTCTCTCAGGAAATGAATGGGTTGTGTTGGTTCTTTAGGACGTATGGAACAGGTATGGGGCGCACGAGCATTATTCAGCCCTTTGTTTGACGTAACCACAATTAAGGGACACAGAAACCGTGCAACGCTGCAGGGTTCTCCAGGTGATCGCTGGAAACCGCACGGCTTATCATGCGGTCAATAAAAGAAGACGCTGCGCAGCGACCGGACCAGGTGCCTCCGTTCCCTGTTCCTCGACGCCCCGCTCTCAAGAACCCGACCAGGCGTGAAGGAAAATCTGTTCAGTCGGCCTCTCAGCATCCTCCCTCTCTCTCTATCTTTATCTGTCTTACACACACACACACACACACACACACACATTACTCTTACAGCAACAATAACACGTTTTCAATTAGACTAGTGTTATAATTTGAATAATCAGTTTGATATGTCATAGGCCTAATCTTTGTGATTAAATTTACTTTAACGTTTAATATTTTGGTTTACCTTGGTTTTGGTTATTTTATTTCGTTTTTTAATAGCACAATCTTATATGCAGAATAATAAACCAGATTAGGAAAAGTTTTACTGACAAATGTGAGCGATAAATGAGTCCGATATACTGAAAATAAATATTTTTTAAAAAAAGTAGCTTATTTTTATTTTTATGTTGGTTTTCTACAAATACATAAAAACGAGTCTGAATCACGTATAAAGTATAAAAACACATTTTAAGATGTTTTTATATCAAGGTATTATTTTTAATAGTATTCAAATTTTTTAGTCACTAATATTCCAAAGTTTTCTTCTTATCACGTAGCCTAACCTCCAAAACGCGCCTTTGATATTAAAATATTGGTATTTCCTAAAATTATGGATTTCATTTAGGTTGATTAGGCTTTTAAAGAATACCCTCTGCTTTTTCAGGTCTCAAACAAAAAGGAAAAAGCAATGTGCACTTTTTTTTTTACCGTTTCAGGCAATGCCTTTTGGTCTTCTTTTCTAATAACTTCTCTAATTACCGGCCTTAACTCAACTATCCACGCAGAAAGAAGCAAGTGAGCATGTCATGGATCTTTTGTTTAGGCCTACTTCTTATGCTTGCATACAGTAAACAGATTCAGGATTGATCAGTCATTATAGATATTAGACTATTTTGGGTTATGCATTGTCATCGTGTTTTCTCTTTCTCTTTGGTTTTCTTTAAAACGAAAGTGCGTTAACAATCCCTGATGAATATAAGCACTCGCACTATTTAAAATTTTTCTCCACGCATAATGAGATTGCATTTAATTGCTATACGAGTAGCCTATATAGGGGGTCTCTTCAAATCTCTACCTTCAGGTCCTTGTCGTCCCAGTTTTTCTCTAGGAAGCTGATGGCTTTGTGATGTGTATTATGTGTATTTCGGTTTTTCAGCAATATGTGTGAATCTCTCCCCCTCTTTAATTTAAGCAGCCCACCCCGCGGCCCCGGACAGAGACATTAGCAGAATTCCCTCAGGCTGATCGCAATCAATTTGTCCGGCGCAGACAGCAAAGCCCTGGATGTTAGAAACTCACTTTACCTCAATGTGACAAGCCTGAGTGTACGACCCACAATCTGAAACCACAGCCAGAAAAAAAGGATTCAGCTCAAGCCTCCATTATACAGTACAACCAACAATGAATGGAAACACTGATAAACATTCGATAGGTTTTTAAATGAACAAATTTATTGTAGGATTTGGAAGCGTTTACACATTTATACATTTCTGGCATCTGCATCAAATGATTCAACAGTTTTTCTGCTTCCAAGATGATTCCTAGTGAAGCCAGTTCCTCTTAAATCCACAGATGTCGTAGCTGGTTGACTAACTATGGATAGAAAACGTTTAGCATTCTTTAAAATGAATCGCAATAAAAAATGACTCTTTGTTTGTTGGATTTAAAAGACTACCAGAAGTAACGTGCAGAACTGACCCCTGAAATTATATCGACTGTAAACGCAGGATGCAATGATTGACACCTGCCAGCGACGCTGCGCCAGTGATTGATCGTGATGCGCGGTGCTGGCAGCAATAACACGGTAAATGGAGAGGGAAGACTCAGTGTCTGTGGCAAACTGTGAGCCGACAGGGCGAAATGGGAGCTAACGAGGCTGTCAGATGCTCTGACAGCACAAATAAAAGCTCGTCACTCCCCACGATTTAATAACGTTTAGTGGAAACGTATTGCTCAGTTCAAAATACGCACCGAATTAATTATGATTTCTGCGTTAAGGCCCGAGGTAAAAACCTAAGAAATTATATCCCAGATAGCACACGTAGGTTTGAAATATGTCTGTTAAAGATTACTTGATAATGAAAGCATCTATTGGGTACAAACATCTGGCAGACTTCTGTAAGATGTCTATCTATCTATCTATCTATCTATCTATCTATCTATCTATCTATCTATCTATCTATCTATCTATCTATCTATCTATCTATCTATCTATCTATCTATCTATCTATCTATCTATCTATTTCTTCCCATAAGAGTGGGTGCTGCCATTTGTAAATCCAGCTATTTTTTTTATTTTGCTGCTTGATATTGCAAATCCTTGAGAGTCTTACCATATTATTTTAATATATTATCTTAATTTTGAGCATGCTGGTTTGTAGTGCAGTTTCACCATTTACTGCACGTTGTTATTCTTCTCATTATTTCCTTATAGCGGATAATGAACCGAAAGTTTCACTCATAGGCTTACTTCTGTGTTGAACAAAAAGGTGGATATATTTCTTGTTCTCGCTTCTTCTGCTTGGTCCAGGTGTGACTTCCCTCCCTGAATCTTGAAATAGTAACAGGAAGCTTGGTTGCTGTGACAATGAGTTGGTTAAAGTCATTCATAAATGACATCTATTTTTACCCCCAGCCCACATTTAGAGCTGATATGGCTTTTACGCTGAGTGGTGCTTAACAAATGATGTTACCATGCCAGATTGGAGTTAAACAAAAGAACACTTAACTGTGCAGTGTTGACCTAAGGGATAGTTGGAAATATGTATGTGGCTAATCAAGTGTGTGGAAATGAGCAAGAAAACAATAAGGCAGGTTTGTCTGTGTGCACAGGTTTGGCTTTATTTGAAAATGTCCACAAATGTACAGAAACGTGTCAAAAAATAAATGTGAAGAAATTCAATATCAGCCCTGATAGCACATGTACATCTCAGAGACATCTCTATGACGTCTGCATTTATATCTGCAAGTCATATTTTTTGGATCGTTTGCTCATCTGCAATATGTCTTTTGTACATATTGGATGTTTCCTATCAGATGTCAAATAGACGTCTATTAGATGTCTTTAAGATGTTTATAGAATGTAAAACTGACATCTTGACATCTGTCAGATGTTTGTACACAGCTGATGCTTTCCAGATCAAGTGATCTTTAACAGACATCTTGCAGACATACGTGTGCTATCTGGGAGAAAGGTTTGAAAATTGTGGTTTGCTTTAAAATATATTTGTGTGAAAATCATTGTCTGAGAGAATGCCAGTCCTGTCAATACTATCTATACTAATTGCTGAAAATGATTATAAAATCTATGTGAATCTGCAAATAATAAGAAAAAACTCTTAGAATAATTCCTAGTTCTAAAAGTGATTCAAAAAAGATATTAAAACAACTGTCTGTAGTTTTGTGCATTTGTGCGACTTTACAGCCCCCTACAGTTAGGTGAGTGAAATTCACTGTGGTAAATTTTGTAGCTGCTTATCAAACAAACTCCCAAAATAATCATTTGGCAGGAGTATATGAAGAAACATAAGCCATTTACAATTGTAGAAGTCAGTGTGCCATCAGAATAATTTTGACATTTTTAATTCAAACTAAAAAAAACTTACATATACACTCTCAAAAATAAAGGTGCTTTAAAAGGTTCTTCACAGCAGTGCCATAAAAGAACCATTTTTGGTTCCACAAAGAACCATTTAGTCAAAGGTTCTTTATAGAATCATCTCTTTCTTACCTTTTTGTAATCTGAAGAACCTTCTTTCGCCACAAAGAACCTTTTGTGAAACAGAAAGGTTCTTCAGATGTTAAAGGCTCTTTATGGAACCATTTAGACTGTAGTTGCTTGCCATAATCAGAGTGTCTATTTACACTAAGAGCAAATAGCCCGCCATTTACACAAGCTCCGCCCACCAACATGTTTTTTTGAGCTCGAATTCACCTTTTGCCGAACTATTTTTCTCCTTTTTTAAAGCCCATATCACGTCGAAAAGGCATTTATTTTCAATAAAAATGAAGGAAATAATCGAAAAGTTGAAAAGAAAGTATCGGGTAGGGTTAAGGTAGGTGTATTGAGGCCTTTATTGCCCCCAAAAGTGGCATATAATTAATAATTTGAATTAAATTATCATTTACGCTCAATACATTATTGTTGCATACTGTTTAATAATGTACTACAATACTGGGGTGCAGCTAATTGCCACTATTTGCAATAAGTAGTATAAATAGCAGAAAATCCTGCTATTTTAACATCTACAGCTATTTGCAATTAGTGTAAATAGCATCTGTTGCTATTTACTGCAAACATTTACTGTGCATATAACCGCTGCTTTAAATAATTTGTGTTCCACTTTTAAAATGCAAAGAGCTGTATTTTATGGTTAATGTATTGTAAAGTCTATGATAAGTTCCCCTTGAGATAGCTAGCTAAAAGTGTGTTTGTTTGTTTACTGTTGTGTTCATACGTTCGTAGCACACATATCACTCCTAGCTGTGTTTATGTTTGTGGCCTAATGCTCCATAGTCTTACGTGACACAAAACTGCGACGTGAATGGCGAAAGTGAGCTGTAGAGTGCTTCACGAGGGACTCTCTATAATAAACTATTAATGAAACGTGGCAGAGTAAAGACCTCACAAGAGCGTGCGCATTTATAACGTGCCACGTGCCCAAACAGGGTCATTAAGGCGCGCGACACAGCCTACTCTTGCTCGGGGCAAAAGCATGGGCAGAACTAAGGAGCACCTAGCGTGAGGAACTCAACGCAAATCCAAGTGATAGGTTTAAATGGATGCTGTGTTGCTAACCCTTTCCGTGTTCGACAGCTCACAGTAAATCAGGCAATAACAACAGCAAACCATCTGGAAAATAGACTCGGGAGAGACCCCACTCATCCCATCTTACATCTGCCTGACGCATTCTATCATGCGGTGTGTATTTTTAAGATAATCGAACTGATTGCTGGGTGCGAGTTCCATCCTTGAATAGGCCTACGAGTGATGCAAAAGGAGAAAAATAGGCCTCTTTTGCCTTTTGTACTCGTGTTTCTCATTTTAATGGTTATGTGAAGCATCAGTGAATCATGATGCAGAATATGTAGATTCTGAAATGCTTTTCTACTTAAATATGATGTGGTGGTGTTGTTTTGGCCTCAATTTGCAGACTGGGGCAGATTCGGACCTGTCATGTCTGTTTGGAAAATTGTCTCATTCCGAGACATTTCAGAATCTCATTTCAGTGAAAGTGTGCACTGCTTCTTATGCACTTATTGGGTCTGGGTATCAACATTTGCAAGGTAATATCACATGCTATTGAGATGAAACAAAAAATATGTACTATGTAAAAAAATGATATACAGTTGAGGTCAAAAGTTTACATACACATTGCAGAATCTGCAAAATGTTAATTATTTTACCAAAATAAAAGGGATCATACAAAATGCATGTTATTTTTTATTTAGTACTGACCTGTATAATATATTTTACATAAAATGTGTTTACATATAATCCACAAGAGAAAATAAAAGATTAATTTATAAAAATGACCCTTACACACACTTGGTTCTTAATACTATGTTGTTACCTGAATGATCCACAGATGTGTTTTTTATTTGTTTAGTGATAGCTGTTCATGAGTCCCTTGTTTGTCCTGAATGGTTAAACTGCCCGCTGTTCTTCAGAAAAATCCTTTCGGGTTTTTTTTTTTCAGCATTTTTGCTGAATGATTTTGAGATCTATCTTTTTACGCTGAGGACAACTGAGGGACTGATATGCTACTATTACAGAAGGTTCAAACACTCACTGATGCTTCAGATACAGTTGCAATCGAAATTATTCAACCCCCTTGACCTGCAAGACATTTTGCTGCAGAGAACACAATTCTGTAAAAACAACTCAACAAAGGCATCAGTACACTATTAGAGAACTGTATAAATACACATTTGAGTCATTCTGAAAATGTAAGCTGATGAATAACGAAAATAAATCAAATTGGCTCTAAACGTTCATGTTCAAAATGATTCAACCCCTAAAAGTCAAATTTGGTGCAGAATCTTTTATTCTTTAAAACCGCCAATGAACACTGCCTGTAAGTGATTTGAAACTTCTGTCACCTCTCTACTGCAATCTTGGCCCATTCCTCGCCTGAAAAAGCTTTAAGATCTCTAATCTTTGGTTTTAACTTTGCCACTGCTTTCTTCAAATTCAACCAAATGTTTTCAATGAAAATTAAACCTGACTGAACTGGCCACTCAAGTACATTCCATAACTGATCCCTGAAGCAAGCATAAGTACATTTTGGATGTATACTTTGGGATGACTGTCCTGCAGAAAAGTCCATTGATCATCAGCTTCACTCTTTCCACCAAAGGCATCACAGTTCTTGCCAAAATGGCCTGATACTTCAAAGAATCCATGATGTCCTTCATACGGTCATGATTTCCACTTACTGCTACAATAAAACACCCCTCGAACAGGACTGGTCCACCCCAAAGTTTGGCGATGAAGATGGTGTTCTTCTGCTCATAAGCTCTGCCTTTTTTGCACCAGACATACCACTGATCCATAGGTCCAAAAAGTTCCAGTTTGGTTAGATCACTCTATAAAACATTCTTGCAGAACTCCTCATGTCTATCTAAATTAATTTTAACATGTTCACGCCGGCCTTTTTGTTCTTCTTGGTCAAGAGTGGTATTCGGCAAGACGTCTCAACACGAAGGCCATAATTGTCTAGTGTTCTTCTTATACACTGCATTGAAATGTTATTCCTCCTTTCGTTGGGTCATCTTACAAGTATTTGGTTGTACATTGAAGGTTATTTTAGTTGTTCTGATCAAACATTTTATGATACAGTGCTTTTTTGTTCAACACCTTCAAAGGTTTTCTGGTACAACACATTTTAAACTAAGGAATAAGGCTGCCAGCTGTGTCTCTATGAACCTTAAATGCCTTGGAAATCTTTATATAGCCTTAGATTTTCTAAAGTAATACAATTATTTATTCTCTGTAGCGTCTTTATAGCTTTTGAGAGAGCTCTTTTGACTTTGTCATATTAGTTACTAAAACCTTAGCACATGCATGGGCTAACTGTATGTATGTGTAACAGCTCAAGCTAATTCTCTTTTCTAATAGAGTTTCTAAAGGCTTAATTATGTTTTAGGACAATTTTGTTCCCCGCCATACAAATAAGTGACTAAAAAACAGCAATGTTAAACAGGGGTTGAATAATTATGACATAGCTGTGTTATTAAAATGTTGACATTATCACTTTTAATATGCCAGTAATCATTTATAGATACAATTTTTATAAAGTCCTGGCTCTTCAGAAAAGATTGTATTGGTAAAGTACAGTCTCTGGGGGGGGTTGAATAATTTTGATTGCAACTGTAGAAAAAAAACGATGCATTAAGAGCATTATGAGGGTGAAAACTTTTGAACAGAACGGACGTGTGTTTTTTTTTTTCTTGTTTTGCATAAATATCTTCTTTTTTTTCCATTTAGTACAGCCCTTCTGAAGCTACAGAAGATACTTACATGTTTCCCAGAAGACAACATAAGTTAAATTCACCCTGATCTTCAAATTTAAAAAGATGTCACCCCCGGCTCTTAATGCATTGTGTTTCCTTCTGAAGCATCAGAAAAAATTAAAAAACAAACTTTTAAATGGTTAATATTAGCATTATTATTTTCACCACTTTTGTTTTTTAAAGACAATTATTCCCACTCACCTGATCAGCTCTTGTTTAAGCTAACCTTACATTGAAACTTACTAGGACAACAGTGCAATGCAGGCAATGAAGTCCTTCTTGACCTGTCATTGTACCATCTGGTCTTTGCATGAATCACTGTTGTAATTAAAGGCCGCAGAGCATAAAGGCCAATAATAGAGAATTACACTCCCTGAACCCCAAGCAGATGCACAGGGTTCTGTCCGCAGATAGAAAGATGGGAGGTTTAGGGGGCACAACAAAAGTTTGTAGTGGATTAATCCCCCAGTCTTGAGAACCTGACCACATTTGCCGTATCAAGCGGGAGGCTGGGATGTATGGTGTCTGTCATGACTGCCCTAATAGTTCTCTGACATCTATTGATTCGGGGACAGCTGTAAGGCTCTGTCGCAGAGGCCAGCGGCAGTCACAATACATTAGCTTGATGGCATAACTCAGCCTCCACAGGTCCATATATTGACCCAAATATTCGTACTTGTGCTTCTTAATGTCTTAACTAAACAGAAAGGTGAAACGTCAAGTGCCCTTTTTGATTTTGTAGACTTCTACATTGCTAGAAATATTTCTCCTATTGCTGTAACAGCAATGTGGGGGTTTTATCTATATTGTTTTAGGTTTTTTTAATTAGTCTAAATTTATTTTACTTAAATACTGTAATGCACATACAGTTGAGGTCAAAAGTTTACAGTTTATTTGACCAAAATTAGAGGGATCATACAAAATGCAAGTTATTTTTTATTTAGTACTGACTTGAATAAGATATTTCACATAAAAAAAATGTTTACATATAGTCCACAAGAGAAAACAATAGATGGATTTATAAAAATGATCCCATTCAAAAGTTTACACGCTTAAAAACACGCTTAATTTTTAATACTGTGTTGTTACCTGAATGATCCATGGCTGTGTTTTTATTTGTTTAGTCATAGTTGTTCATGAGTCCCTTGTTTGTCCTGAACAGTCAAACTGCCTGCTGTTCTTCAGAAAAATCCTTCAGGTTCCACAAATTCTTTGGTTTTTCAGCATTTTTGTGTATTTGAACCCTTTCCAACAATGACTGTATGATTTTGAGATCCATCTTTTCACACTGAGGACAACTGAGGGACTCATATGCAACTATTATAGAAGGTATAAATGCTCACTGATGCTCCAGAGGTAACAACGATGCATTAAGAGCCAGGGGTGAAAATTTTTTGAATTTGAAGATCAGGATAAAAGTAACTTAATTTGCCTTCTGGAAAACATGTAAGTACCTTCTGTAGCTTCTGAAGGGCAGTACTAAAAAAATAAAATATATAAAAAATTTTGTACACATCTTCATTCTGTTCAAAAGTTTACACCCCCCAGCTCTTAATGCATAATTTTTCCTTCTGGAGCATCAGTGAGCGTTTGAACCTTCTGTAATAGTTGAGTCCCTCAGTTGTCCTCAGTGTGAAAAGATGCATCTCAAAATCATTCAGTCATTGTTGGAAAGGGTTCAAATACACAAAAATGCTGGAAAACCCAAGAATTTGCAGGACCTAAAGGATTTTTCAGAACAACTTTTCATGACAAACAAGGGACTTACAAACAACTACCATTAAATAAACAAACTAACAAACAAAAAACACATCTGTGGATCATTCAGGTAACAACAGTATGAAGAATCAAGTGTATGTAAACTTTGAACAGGGTCATTTTTATAAATTCAACTATTATTTTCTCTTGTGAACTATATGTAAACATATATTTATGTGAAATATCTTATTCAGGTCAGTACTAAATAAAAAATAAGATGCATTTTGTATGATCCCTTTTATTTTGGTAAAATAATAAACATTTTGCAGATTCTACAAGGTGTATGTTAACTTTTGACCTCAACTGTAAATGCATTAATGATGACATTAAGTATCTCTACTGTCAAAATAATCTTCTCCACACTCTTTGAACTGCCGAAACTGTTACTCTGTTATGGCTCGATTATACAATAATAGTGCAATATTTGAATATGCGATTATTTAAATGTTACTCCTCAGGCATAGATTCCACCTTTTTCCCACAGGTCAGTTAGACGATACCTAACATTATTCACAACATTACTCCTCTGTATACGTGGCCATGTAGGGTGTGACATGACAGCTTATTTAAGTATGAAATCTGCATTTAAATATAATAGATATAATGTAAAATGTATTTGAAATAAAAGGCTAATAGAAAGCGAACCTGAGGTCCAATAGCTATTCTCTTGTTTGATTTGCTGTCCTGCTTCAGCTGTGTTGTTGGATGATTAATCTCTCAGGACTCTTAGGGTGACTAAAGCACAATGTGGGTGTAAAGTCGCCCTGAGGCAGTGAGCTGACAGTGACTTTTTTCCAGCTTAGTGAGGCTTCATTAAGCTGCATGTGAAGAAGAGAAAAAATGCTTTCGGTTTTGTAAGTTTATTTTGCCTTATTGTGAAAGTACTAAACAGCCTTACAGATTTATAATATAGTTAGAATAAAAATTTCAGACAGCATGCAATTCAAATTTCAGATGGTTATGAGTAAAGTAAGTCTACAGATTAATATAAAAATGAAAAGATGCATATAAGACAGCATTTTAAATGCAATACACATATAGAACTCTTATAAAACACACAAGCAAAACCTGAAGGTCTTTTGAGTTTTGTGCAGTGAACTGGGGAATAGGAGCCCTTTAGTCTTGTTGATGTTGTGTTAGTGCGCCCTCTGGTGGTGGTTCAGCTGATTTTAGGTAAATAAACAGAAGTTTGGACAGCTGTTTTACAGACAGCTGATAGATAAAGGACTGAAAACACATCTGCGCTGTAAGGTTAAATTTTATGAGCATGTTAATAAATTTCACCTAGTTTTCTTATAATGTAACTTTTACATACTATGAAACATAAAAATGCCTATACCTATAATGCCAGTTGAGTGCATGTTTTCTAAATAATGCACAAGCATGTCAATGTTTTTATTACACTGACATGCTTGTACGTTATTTAGAAAGCATAACCTTTGCATGCACTGGGCCAGGTCATAGGTCACTAGCTACAGACAGTGCTGTTTATGACAACATTACTTAGCAATTCTGCAGTGAAATAATGCTTGAATTATTGATAGATTTACAAAAGCAAGCAATTTTTACTCAGACATTGCTACTAAATTTCAGAAACAGTAAACAGCATTAAATTAAATGTGAAATGGTTAAGTAAAAAGACTACAATAGTATTTTCTTTTCAAATGTGTCCAATAGTCTGTGATTTATTTGCAACTTAAAAAATATCTTTTTAAGTACAGACAGATAGATAGACAAACAGTCAGACAGACAATAGAGAAATATATAGATGGACAGACAGACAGATAGTGACTGATCAAACATACAGTAGATGATTAAAGAAGAGGATATGGCTTGATTTCCAGTAGCAGAAGGAAATGTCAGCGCCACTGGAGAGCTTTATCTTCATTTTCTCCTCCAGTGAGCGCATTACCAAATGCGCATGCAGTTATGTTGCGAACGCAAGCGTATCGTACTATACTTGAGCTTGAACTGGTACTCATTCTTTATGAAAAAATACACTTATTTAATAATATATTCATAAAACAATATATTTGATAACCTTTAAAGTTACATTTATTTGTTTATTTTATTTTTGGTAATTTACCCTGGCCTCATAAATGATCATTATTTATGGCTGTCTTTACATGGTAGACAGTATATTGTTTATGACCACTGAGCAGCTGACAAATATTTCTCAATAATATCCAGGATCTTAGTGGCATGTTTTTACCCTGCTGAAACATTTAAGAAACTGTCGTTCACTCAGCAGTCACTGAGTTTAAGTGCCCATCTAAAGTGAAAATCACTTTGGACAATTTAACAAGCGATTAAACCCAAAGTCTCTAAATTCTGAAGTCTGGCCTTAACAGAACAAACTATAGAATTGAAAGTCAAGCTAAGAGTGATGGTGGGTAACTTCATCTCTCACTTTATCGCTCTTCGTCTTTTGAGATCACCTATTCAATTACCCAGTTAATACATTTACAGTTTTTCTTTCTAAAAACAATGGGTTCAGATGACTGAACAACTTATTTCTATTTATTAATTTTTTTTACCAGAATTTGTGCAATAACTAAATGCATGTGTTACTTAAATCAAAACTGATTCTCAGAGAACTCCACTCTTAAAAATAAAGGTGCTTGAAAAAGTTCTTCACAGCGATGCCGTAGAAGAATCATTTTTGGTTCCACAAAGAACCATTCAGTTCTGGTTCTTTAAAGAACCATCTCTGTCTTACTTTTTTATAATCTGAAGAACCTTCTTTCACCACAAAGAATCTTTTGTGAAACAGAAAGCTTCTTCAGATGTTAAAGGTTCTTTATGGAACCATTTAGACAAAAAGGGTTCTTCTACGGCATCATGAAGCGCCTTTATTTTAAAGAGTGTTGTCTTATTCCTCACAACAAAACATTCTTTCATTGTGTGTGCCATCACACGCAAAATGCTAAATAAATGTATACAAATGTACTGTATACAAATGCACATATTCCTTTTCTGTATACTACAGTATTTTCCCCAGTTCTCACTCTTACTCTGTTACTGTTGGTCAGTCTGTTTGACTGCCATGATGAAAAAACATCTAAAGCATTTATTTTGACTAGTAAAAAACTTGGCATTGGTGGCATTGGCCAATTTGCTGACATAATAATTAGGCTTAAAAGCATGCATTTATTGTTCGGTCAAGAATATATTTTGAAGACATACAGTAGAGTTTCCATGTCCCATAAAACAGCTGTGGGTTGCACAGTTTTACACAGCATGTTAAAAGGGTCATCAGATGCAAAACTTACTTTCACAGGTTGTTTGAACATTAATGTGTGTTGGCAGTTTACAATGATAAAAATCCACCCAGTGGTATTATTAAGTAATATCCCCCTTTTAAAATCAGGTCATTCTCAGCTTCTTGACGACACACCAACAGATGATAGTTGATTGACATGAGCGCCTTACTTTAGACCTGCCATCACCGAGCTGAAACAGTCCGACTCCGATCACCATTGTGTCGACTCAGGTGCAGGGGAAGACAAGAATGTCTCCGATTGAGCGATTGAGGTGTTCTGTTGTTGGATGTATATTAATGAACATAGCAGTCATCATTTGTTTCTGACATTTGAGCTGCTGAAGATGCAGAGGATTAAAGGTTGTATCAGCGATTTCTAGCCTAAAACATAAAGTGTCAATTTCACCTGACCTTTCTTCACGATCCGCTCGCTGACTGCCCCATAAAT
Organism: Garra rufa; assembly: GCF_049309525.1. Lineage (NCBI taxonomy): Eukaryota > Metazoa > Chordata > Actinopteri > Cypriniformes > Cyprinidae > Garra > Garra rufa. The sequence goes on from NC_133363.1 coordinate 55,270,354, forward strand.
TGTCTGTGAAAAAAACGCGTCTCTCTGGTCAGCCTAGGGTCCGAGATATGCCAAAAAAACAATCGGCACTACCAACCTTTCCACAGATAAACAAACAGTGTTCCAACCAATCAGCGTCAGGGGTTTGGTGTTGTGGACTTTCGCTCCGCCTCCCTCACATCCCAGCACCAGTAGGAAAGTCCACAACACCAAACCCCTGACGCTGATTGGTTGGAACACTGTTTGTTTATGTGTGGAAAGGTTGGTAGTGCCGATTGTTTTTTTGGCATATCTCGGACCCTAGGCTGACCAGAGAGACGCGGTTTTTTCACAGACAATTTATGGGGCAGGCAGCGAGCGGATCGTGAAGAAAGGTCAGGTGAAATTGACACTTTATGTTTTAGGCTAGAAATCGCTGATACAACCTTTAACGTTACTTTTGTTTTTAAAAGGAAAGCTCTGATCCCAATCTACATATGCGTCTATGTTAGTGCAAATCATTCGTGATGCAGCCTTAAAGGAACATGCAACACGATAGTTCGCCCTAAAAACGGTGGATTTTGACAAGGTAAAAAGAGTGTTCTTTGCATTACCATTGAGAAATTTTAACAAAAGTATGTTATAGACTTCTCATTAAGACCCTGAAGAATCATATCGACTTGTGGAAAATGGGCATCCGATGATCCTTTTAAAGGGTTAGTTCACCAAAAAATGAAAATTCTGTCATTTATTACACATCCTCAGGTCGTTCCAAACCCGTAAGACTTCCCTTCGTCTTCAGAACACAAATTAGGATATTTTTGATAAATCCAAGAGCTCTCTGACCCTCCATAGACAGCAAGGCTCCTACCACGTTCAAGGTCCAGAAAGGTACCAAGAATAGTCCATTTGACATTAGTAGTTCAACAAGAATTATATGAAGCTACAAGAATACTTTTTGTTGTGCAAAAAACTAAACAATTCTTATAATCCGTGTCACCCTAGAGCCATTTTGGAGAGTACGAAGATGCATTACTTCACAAAGACTATTCTCATAGCTTCATAAAATTACAGTTGAACCACTGAAGTCACATGGACTATTTATTTTGTCAATGTTCTTGATACGTTTCTGGACCTTGGATGTGGTAGGACCCTTGCAGTCTATGGAGGGTCAGAAAGCTCTAGGATTTAATTTGTGTTCTGAAGATGAACGAAGGTCTTATAGGTTTGGAACAACATGAGGGTAAGTAATTAATGACAGAATTTTCATTTTTAAGAGAGCTATCCCTTTAAGACTGTTTGAAAAAAAATATCCAAAGCAATTAAGGAAACAATGTCAAAATATGCTAATTATTTAAAAAAAAAAAAAAACTTCTCAGCAATTAATGCAGCACATTAGAATGGCTGTATAGCACAAGGTTTTCTGATTGCCTGCTTAAAATGGGCTTATACTACCTAGTACTTGACCCTTAACCTCTAAAATCATGCTGACATAACAGTCATGACTCATGCTGAATAAATTTGAATGTTCCTGTGCTCTTCTGTCACTTGTGACCCTGAACTGACCTGCAAATGACTCTTTGTGTCTATTTCCTCTTATACGTCTATATGTGTATGTATGACTGCTGTGGAAGAGGTTGAACAGCCTCTTCCAATATGCAACCACAGCTGTACCTGTTCTCACAGTTATGCCAGGCTGTGCCAGCCCCGTCTGTTCTGTGGCCACACCGAAGCCTCCTCCATCTGTTTCCCAGCCTGCCTCTATTTCTATGTTTCATTCTCTGGGTCCTTTTCCCTATAGTCCTGCAAGGCCATAAACACAAAGATGACTCTCTATTAGCATTCACATACATAGTGGGAGTCTATAGTGAGGTGTATATGTTTGGCGTCCATGTATTTGGACACATATTTGACTAAAACAGTTTGACAACCTCTCGTATGGTGAGTTGGAACGGTGAACGTCTTGGCTGTGTGCGTTTGGAGCCGTCAGGTGCATGAGCCAGTTGAGTTTGTCATTTCTTTCTCTTGATGAGAGCAGGAAAAGACCTGGCCAGTGGAAGCATCTGTCCGTGTTCTTCTACAGCTGCATACACCAGAAGAGCAGCCCCACTGGAGAAGCTTCATTCGCGGATAATCGAGACCAGCAGCTTCCTCTTGGAACTGTGACAGAAGAGGAAGCGAGCGATGGCAGAGGTTTGAGGAGTCGCATGCCTGCGATCACTGCTCACAGCAGGGTTGTGCAAAATTCAGAATGGAAGAAGAGGCTCTCCCTTTTAATTGATGAGTGTGAATTTGAATTGAATTGGTTACACAGCACTAGAAGTTGATTTGGAACGACAGAAAGAAGAATGAACGAGTTGTAATTGACATTCACAAGTATGCATGCTTTGAAATTAAAAGTTGTTTCACTTGGGTACACAGAGGTTAATTTCAAAATTAACCTCAAAATTAACCTCAATTAAAATTATTCATTTGGTCAACTTTCAATTTTAAATGTTTATTAACGTTTTTTTCTACATGTTCAAAAGTTTTGTAAAGCCAACATTCACAGGATGTATTTACTAAGTGTAATAATTTGTTCTGGAACATTTTTCAATAAACAATACTATGGATATTTCTGAGGATGTTTGGACTGGACTCTCTATAATCTCTGAACCATCTACCTACTTTAATTTCCCACCCACCCTCCCTCAGTTACATCAGTTTAATAGCGATAATGTTTCAGCCATGTCTCCACTGCTACCTGTTAGTCCATCTGCTCACCCTCAGCCTAACATCTGTGCAGTGGGTTCGTCGCAGGACTGCCAGTCACCATCGGCGTCATGGCTGGAGCATCCCTCTTCTACGCCTCCAGCCTCAGAGTCCTGGGCTGTATCCGAAGTCGCCCCCTATACCCTCAAATAGTGCACTATTTGAGGGGACAGCCATTTTAAGTGGTGTTCGAAACCATAGTGGACGTTCTCGAGTGCACTCATTCAATCCCACAATGCACCGCAAAAACGAGTGTACAACCGATGTAAGCTCAACAGCTAGAGATAACCCATAATGCACTGTGAGAGTCGCGCGCCGACTGAATTCCCGCGTCTCTCCAGACGATGGCGCCCGCAGCTGAATCATCCATCTGTTCATTTTACAACGCGCTCGTCCACTGAGTAATGCAACGTACAACACAGGTACAAATTTGTTGTAAATTGATTATTAAATTGTTTAACCAAGGTTTATACATAAACTCCTTGACATAGTTCAAGATAAATCCTTTAATCTTACTACTCGAACTGTCCGTTTTAAATGATTGTTAAACAGTAAGCAATACTATGTAAAAGCGGCAGTCCTTCCGGTGCACTTAGTGTCCGAATTCACTCACTCGTTTTCATTCACTCCTTCAAGTGAACTGTACGAGTGGACTAATGTAGGGAATAGTGAATAGGGTATAGGGGGCGATTTCGGATACAGCCCTGGACTCCACCTCGGCCCTCCGACCCTGCGACTCCACCCCGTCTCTCAGCTCCCTCGTCTCCACCGTCGCCCGTCAGTCCACCAGCTTCACCGCGCTCCATCGTCCTTCTGGCTCCGCCCCGGTCTGTCGTCATCCCACCTTCGCCTAAGGATTCTACTCCTCCGGCTACGCCTCGTCGCTCCATCCCACCGGCTCCGTCGAACGCTTCCATCCCTCTGGCACAGCCTCAGTTTTCTGTTGCTCTGGCTCCGCCGCGGACCTCCGGATCTCCACCTCCGCCTTGGGTGCCAGAGCCTTGGGTTCCGCCTTGGCCCTCCGGATCCTCGGTGTCGCCCAGGATCATCAGCTCTCCGTCTCCGCTTCAGGCTCTACCATCACCTGCTCCACCTCTGTCGGTCGGCCCCCTGGAGTCGTCCTTCTTTCCTCCACCATGGCTCCTCCCTCCATCGGCTCCACCGTGGGTCTCCATCTTGGCTGCGGTCTGGGTCTCACCTGGCTCCTCCTGCCCCGGATCCCTCCCGTCTCCTCCTTGGCTCCTCCCTCCGTCTTCACCTCCATGGACTACTCAGTCGCCACCCTGGACTTCATTCTTTGCCCCCCTTCCAGAAGTCCGTCCTCCACCTAAACCCCCTCCTAAAGACGTTGTACTATGTTGGTCGGTGCGAGGACGCGCCTTTCCAGGAGGGGGAGGTAATGTCACACCACTGGACTTTGAGTTGGTTTCTTCCATCCATTTCCCCCCGCTGTTTTGTGTACAATGGTTTCTCTCTCATTGCCAGCACCTGTGTTTGTTCATCACCCTGTCTGTTTAATGTGTGTGCTTACCATTATGTCTTGTCGAACGTTAATGTTACCACCCTGTGTTCCTGTGTCTGCCTGTCTCTATTGGATTATTAAATACCTTCACTTTTACTCCGTCGTTTTCATTTGTTTTGTGTAAAACGTGACAGAATGATTCAACTTATCACTCATAAAGTGATAAATTGAACTTATCATTTGTTTAATTTCATAATGAATCAATTATTTGAACGAATAGGTTGAATAAATGATTCAACTTATTACTCATAAAGATGGCCACTTGTTTTGTTCCTAAACGAATCAGTGATTTGAACAAATAGGTTGAATGATTTATTCAACTTATCACTAACAAACATAGCCACTTGTTTCATTCTTCAATAAATTAGCAATTTGAACAAATCAGCTGAATTAATCTGTGATTTGAATCAGTGATTTGAACTAATCATTCATAAAGTTGGCTACTTGTTTCGTCCTGAATAAATCAGTGAATTGAAGAAATCGGTTGAATAAGTGATTCAACTTATCAATCATAAAGATAGCCACTTGTTTCATTCCTGAATGAATCAGTGATTTGTTCAATCTGTTTAAATGAATGAATGCAATGATTCTCTTATAAAGTGCAGTTATTTGTCGCCACCTACTGGTGTAGTATGTAACCTACAAAATAAACTATGTACAGATGTCAAAAAAGAGGCTTATAAAATGTTCAAACTAGACATTCACAACATACAAACTTTTAGGGGTTTTTTTTCCATCTAAAAATTACATTTCAAGCATTACAATTTATTTTAAATTTGTACTTTAATTTAAATTTAATAAGGTATTAAAATGCAAGTGCCAGTCCGCAACTGGTTAAATAGGTTAAATGCATATTTAGCTATTGATTTAAAGTTTTGATAATTTGTACTTATTAAGCACAGACTTTGGGCAAACTGAGACTACAATAACTATCATTTATGTAGGTATTGCTCTTTGCTGCATTAAAACCTGCAACCCACCATTTTAGATCTTTAATCACTACACCACCCACTTTTTCTTTTACTCTTCGTAATATGTTAAATCATATACAATATTTTTGCACCAGCCATCTTATTGAGGTCAGAAATCATTTAATAATTGTGCGACACTGTAGTCGCCTCTGGGCCTGGCTGAGGCATTGGATAACTGGCCAAGAGATTGCAGTAGCTAAAAGACAGATTACCCATCTGCCCCCTTTGCTGACTCTGACCTTTGCAGTGGCAGAACTACAGGCTCTGCAGACCCTTATTAATGAGCACTAATCAGCTATTAATCATCTGACATTCCTGGAACATTCCGGGTGCTGTGGGGGTGTGTTGAGGGGGGCCTGGAAAGAGAGACATGATGAGGATGCAAAACGGCCTCAAATGTTTTAGGTGAAATTTCACTAACAGAAAGTACTAAACTGTTTGTGCTACAGACAGTAATTGTATTCAAATTATGCATTTTATTATTACTTGTGGATTGTTGTGATGTTTTTATCAGATGTTTGGACTCTAAACGCATTCGAGATCCATTGGTGAGGAAGTTCTAAAATGCTTTTTTTTTTTAATCTGCTCAGATGAAGAAACTCATCTACATCTTGGGTGGCCTCAGAGTGAGTACATTTTCATTTTTGGATGAACTATTCCTTCCTAAGTTTTTAAGTTGGTGGATTTCTTTTCAGTGTACCCAGATCACACGGTTTGAATGAGAATATGTTGTTTCTTTTAGCAGGACCATAAAGCATTTGAGTTCTCATGAGGCGCTCCAGTTGGCTGACTATGAAGAGATGTGTCTGTGTTTCAGTCCAAGCTTGATGGTTATAATCATCACATCACTCCCTCCACACAAAAGCACATCTTGCTTGCTTTTGTTTCCTCTCAATCATTTTTGCATCTTATGTCACTTCCAGATTTTAGATCACAGGAAACATTTGGTGTCACCCCCTGATTATCTTGTCCTTGTTCAACCTTCCCTTCTGTGATCGTTTTGATAGATACTCGATAACATATATTATAGCTTTAAAGGCTTGGATGATGGAGGAGATTATGAGTGTGTGATATTGGAACATAAAAAAACATATGCTGCTCTCACACTCAGTTACTTACGTTAGGGTTCTCACAGCTTTTGACCAAAAATGTTCTGACTTTTCTACGACTTTCTAAATATACTGCTCAAAAAAATAAAGGGAACACTTTGTTGTACATTGTGTTGTTTAAGTGTTCCCTTTATTTTTGAGGCAGTATATTTGTAACTACAAGATAAAGATTAAAGATAATATTTAAAGATATAATTCATTTAAAATATAAATAAAATTTATATGAAATATGAGGTCAAAAGTGTACATACAGTACACATTTCAGAATCTGCTTCATGTTAATTATTTTACCAAAATAAGAGGGATCATACAAAATGCAAGTTTTTTTTATTTAGTACTGACCTGAATAAGATTTCACATAAAATACATTTACATATAGTCCACAAGAGAAAATCATAGTTTTGTTATTTATTTATTCATAAAAAATGACCCCATTCAAAAGTTTACATACACTTGATTCTTAATACTGTTGTTACCTGAATGATCCACAGCTGTTTTTTTTTTGTTTTGTTTAGTGATAGTTGTTTATGAGTCCCTTGTTTGTCCTGAACAGTTAAACTGTCTGCTGTTCTTCAGAAAAAATCTAATTTTTTCAGCCTTTTTTGTGTATTTGAACCCTTTCATACAACGACTGTATGATTTTGCGATCGTCTAACACTGAATGGACTCATATGCAACTATTACAGAAAGTTCAAACACTCACTGATGCTTCAGAAGGAAAAACGATGCATTAAGAGCTGGGGGTGTAAACTTTTGAATGGAATGAAAATGTGTACATTTTCCCTATTTTGCCAAAATATATATATTTTTTCATTTAGTACTGGCCTTCAGAAGCTACAGAAGGTATTACATGTTCCCCAGAAGACAAAATAAGTTAAATTTACCCTGATTTTGAAATTAAAAAAGTTTTCACCCTCGGCTTTTGTATCTGTTTTTTTTTTTCCTCTGGAGCATCAGTAATAGTTGCATATGAGTCCCTCAGTTGACCTCAGTGTAAAAAGACGATCGCAAAATCATATACCGTAGTCATTGTTGGAAAGGGTTCCAATCCACAAAAATGCTAGCCCGGAAAAAATCCAGACCCTAATCTATGAAGATTAAGGGTCTGGCATCGAGCAATGAAAAGGGCCTAACTCGAGGGGCGGCACCAAGCATGCATTTGAAACTCTCACTGCACGCAATTGGATAATGCCACGACCAATCACAACAATACACGGTGATACACGGTAACTGATAGATTAAACTCTTGCCGTATCCAGTCGGCAAAACAGCAAAAACGTCCTTCTTGCAAAGGAACGATTCGAGCGGGAATTTTATAAGAAAAGCCAAGCCTAAAACTCGTTCATTGTAGCAGCCAAAGCCGTTTTAAAGAACTGGTGTTCATCTGTAGCCATCTTCATTCCGGACGTCGCAGCGCTGTCGTCATCAGCTTAGCTTGCCTCTGGCCCACCTACATCAGATACACCGATTTGATTGGTTCCCAGAACTGCTTATGTAATGCAGTAACGTGCATCATTGCTCGATGCCAGAGTGTCTTGCAGAGACAATTCAAATTGTGCTCTCGCGAGACCTCTGGATTTCCAGGATTTAAAAATGCTTAAAAACCAAAGAATTTGTTGGACCTGAAGAATTTTTCTGAAGAACAGCGGGCAGTTTAACTGTTCAGGACAAACAAGGCAAGGGACTCATGAACAACTATCACTAAACACAAAAAAAACACAGCTATGGATCATTCAGGTAACAACACAGTATTAAGAATCAAGCGTATGTAAACTATTGAAAGGGGTCATTTTTATAAATTCAACTATTTATAAACGTCTTTTATGTGAAATATCTGAATCAGGTCAGTATTAAATAAAAAACAACATGCATTTTGCATGATCCCTCTTATTTTGGTAAAATAATTAACATTTTAGAGATTCTGCAGGTGTATGTAAACTTTTGACTTCAACTGTAACACAAAAAAATTGCAGTTACCAGTATACTGTCAATTTTCTTGCTCTTTCTTTTTCTTTTTTCTTTTTACAGTGTATACACTATATATGGCCAGATGGTTAATCAGCAGTGTTTCAATCATGGTCAATTATCTAATTTCTCTAATGAATCGTCAGTACAATGCCATTTATTATTGAATACTAGACATGTTTATGAAAAATATTCTAATTAGTGCTGTAAGCCAAACTAATGAATTAACAGTTCCTCTGATGTGATGAGATGATTAATAAAGCCTTTGGGTTTGGAAACTGAAGTGCAGTCAAATCTGAAATTAGTATTATCCTCTAAAAAAATAACAGTAAGCTTCTATGTAAGGGAATAATTTCAATTCACCAAAACTGTAATGGTTTTCTATAAATTCCTATTGTCCTCTTATGGAAAGTCCTATACTTTTACTAACATAAATGCATATATGTGACCCTGGACCACAAAACCAGTCATAAGGTAAAATTTTACAAAACTGAGATGTATACATCATATGAAACCTCAATAAATGAGCTTTATATTGATGTATGGTTTGTTACAATAGGACACTATTTGGCCGAGTTACATCTATTTGAAAATCAGGAATCTGAGGGTGCAAAAATATCAAAATACTGAGAAAATCACCTTTAAAGTTCTCCAAATTAGGTTCTTAACAATGCATATTACAAATCAAAAATTACATTTTGATATATTTACAGTAGGAATTTACAAAAAATCTTCATGGAACATGATCTTTACTTAATTTCCTAATGATTTTTGGCATAAAAGAAAAATCAAACATTTTGACCCATGTAATGTATTTTTGGCTATTGCTACAAATATACCCCAGCGACTTGTGGTCCAGGGTCACATATAGGTTTAAAATGTTATCTAAAGAGTGAACTAATATTTCTTCTGGCCTTCCTAGCTCATCCGAATAACCCAGATTCTTGTTGTCAATCTATTTCGAGTTGATTAATGGCATAAAACTGGTAATGTTAGGCTAGATTAAAATCTATAAAATAGATTGTGCATAAAACAGTTCAAATCTTTCCCAATGTTCATTTCAAAGGAACATTTATCTTTATAACATGGTGCAGTAAATACTATTTTTCTCACTGATGCCCTCCATTTGCAAAAGATTTTTTAATGCAGGCACAGTGAGTGAACACAGTTCACGTATATGAAAGGTTTACAGATCAATGGCTAAGAGATTGAAAGTAGTTCTTCCTTGTTCTTTATGTTAAGCATGGCAGCACAACAATTATTTGCCAAAATACTAAAGAAAGATTATGTGGAATCAGTTTGCAAGGACTATGGACTAGTCTTTATCACTTATAGTTTTACATTTTCATTTTCTGTGTTAATTGTTAGTGTTAGAAGTGAAAGGTATATCTTTTCCCTATAGCTTTCTTCCTGCCTCCACTATAAAAAAAACATGCAAACATCTATGATGTTGCCTTTGTAGTTTTAGGCACATCATGTCAAAATGTTCATATGAATTTATTCACAAATTAATAAATATTTCCATATGTTCTAAATTTGCATCGGCTCATGTAATGTACTGTGGGAATAACTTGCTGCCAGTTTCATCTCCAATTCCCCTCTACAAACAGGCCAACATGAAATTTGTCATTCATTATTTGCATAATATGCTAACACATGCCATCATTCCAGCACAAACTGAGAGCCACAGCTCTGTTATGAAACTAGCCTAAGGCCACTGGCCTTTTATTTGTGTAATGAATTGTTAATGTATTTAAATTATTCTTGCCCTGTCAATTTAAATCAGCTCAATTTGGTGATATTAATGAAACATACAGTACACAACCAGTCAAAAGATTTTTAATGTTTTTAAAGAATTATTTTCTGCTCACCAAGCCTGCATTTATTTAATCCAAAAAAACAGCAAAAGCAATAATACTGTGAATTTTTTTTCTATTTAAAATAACTGCTTTCTATCTAAATATGTTTCAAATGTAATGTATTCCTGTGATCAAAGCAGAATTTCAGCATCATTTCTCCAGTCTTCAGTGTCAAATGATCCTTCAGAAATCATTCTAATATGCTGATTTGCTGCTGTTGTTATTATTATTATTATTATTATTATCCGTATTTAAAACAGTTCAGTACATTTTACTATTAGGATTCTTTTGTAACATTTTACACTATCAAAAGCTTGGAGTAAATGTTTTATTTATTAATAATTATAGAACTGAATCATTTTATTTGGCAAGGATGTTTTAAATTGATCGAAAGTGATGATAAAGACATCTATAATGTTACAAAAGGTTTCTATTTCAGATAAATGCTGCTCTTCTGAGCTCTCTATTCATTGGAAAACCTGAAAAATGTTACTCCGCTGTTTTCAAGCTGTTTTTATAATTAATGTTTTTTGAGTCAGCAAATCAGAATATTAGAATAATAATGTGACTACAGTAATGATGCTAAAAATGTAGTTTTGAAATCACTGAAATAAATTACATTTTAAAATATATTCAAATAGAAAACAGTCATTTTAAATAGTACAAATATTTCAAAATTGTACCGTTTTTGTTGTACTTCAAATAAATGAAGAGACTTCTTGCTGTTCAAAATTTTTTGACTAGTAGTAGATCTGACACCGTCTTTTAATAGTTCATGATGACTAACTTCTTCTAACTTCTTTTTACATTTATTTGTGACCCTGGACCACAAAACCAGTCCTAAGTAGACTTCTTAGATTTCTGAAATTAAAAATCTTACTGTTTAAAAACTTTTGACAAGTAGTAGATGTATCTGACACCATCTTTTAATACTTTGTGATGCCTAACTTCTTCTTTTTACATTTATTTGCGACCCTGGACCGCAAAACCAATCTTAAGTAGAACAGGTATATTTGTAGCAATAGCCAGAAATACATTGTATGGGTCAAAATTACCGATTTTTCTTTTATGCCAAAAATCATTAAGTAAAGATCATAAAAACTCAATTTTTGATTAGTAGTATAAGTAAAAACTTCATCTGGACAACTTTAAAGGCAATTTTCTCCGTATTTTGCAGCATTGCACCCTCAGATTACAGATTTTCAAATAGTTCTATCAAATAGTTGGCCAAATATTGCCGTATATCCTAACAAACCTACATAAATGCAAAGCTTATTCATTCAGCTTTCATACTATGCATATAAACGTCCAAAAATTGACCCCTATGACTGGTTTTGTGGTCCAGGGTCACATTTGACATTATATTTTAGTAAATAAGCTTTACAGCAGTATTGAATCTAGTTGACATTTTTCATGTTAACGTCATGTTATCAGTTTAAATAAGTACAACTTTATGTAGTAAATTAACGTATCGCCAATAACATCATTTATTTAGCCATAGTCTATAATTGAGGGTTCTCCTACTACTAAGGCATTCCTAAAATAAGGAGCTTCTGCGTGTCATCTTGCAACGTGGCGTCCACGCCCATATCGAGTTAAAGACAAGCGGTTGGCCAATAGCAGAGCTTCTAACATTCCACGTGCTTGCTAGCCGCGTTATGATTGGCTCTCTGTTGACACGCACCCATTCGGGGTTTGGTTGTAGCCTTTAGTGATCCGCCGGGTATGTTTGAATCGAAAACGAAAAGGATTGACTTGTGTCTTGAGGACTTTTGGATTGTTTCGTTCTGAGTTGATAACAACCGAAAGCGTCTCCCTGGCAACCGCAGCTTCTCTGATATTGACGGTAGTCGATCACGAAGTCACAGTTCTTAACTTCGTACCAGTTTGAAACTGTCTCTTTGCGTTGGATTGCGTCCTTTAGCCATGGATGTCTCGACGTATTTATGGTTTTTGTCGCTTTGCACGTGTCTGGTTCACGGGAAACCCACTGTCAGGAAAGAAAGAGTTCACCACGAGCCTGAACTGAGCAGACGACCTCACGAAGATAACCAGAGCTATCAGTACGACCACGAGGCATTTCTGGGCAAAGAGGAGGCCACCACATTTGATCAGCTCACCCCAGAGGAAAGCAAAGCCAGATTAGGGTAAGATTAAGGGTTTTGCTCAAAACACCTAACGTTACTTTAGCATTGTTGCATATCTTTCTATGTGCATCAGTGACAGATAAGACTGTTTAAGATGACGAAAAAGGACATGTAGCGTTCTAGTCTATTTTTAAACGTGTTAAGCTCTTAGAAATTAAATGTTTGTTTTTATATCTGCTCACATATTAGTGAAAAGATATATTAGAGATGTCTATTCTGATAGGGTGTTTCATTTGAGAGTCTAAATGGTGATTTTTTTCCCCCTGTCACATGACAATAAAATCACACTTTCATGTTAGCAGTTCAGTGTTGGATATCTCGTTTCCTGCCAATGTAACAAGTTTTCCAGCTCACCCATTGGGTGAAATGGGCGTAGGTATGGGACCTTGTTCTCTTCTCCAGTTGTGTGAGTGGGAGGGCTCGCTTCAAACATCACAACGTGGCATCAGAGATAAAAATAATGTGCTGTTGACAGCCTTCTAGTCACTTGGAATCTAGTTTCTGTCAAGAGCATTTCTGGGTCATATTTCAACCAAAAATAAGTGTTAAGAAATTATATTTTGTTTATAAAAAAAGGAGATCTAGAAGATGAAGTGCAAAATACAGATAAACACACAAGTTTTTAAATATATTTTAAATATAAATGTAATATAATTTATTATTATTATCAAGGAAGTAATGTCTTGCATATTGCGAGACACTACTTAGTAGTAAATACTACTGAATAAGATAAAATGAAAAATATATATTTTTTTAAATCCATAGCAAATGTTTGTTTATCCATGTGTCAGAAGTTTTTTAATGTTTTTAAAGAAGTCTCTTCTGTTCACCAGGCCTGTATTTATTTGATCCAGAGTCTAGAATAAACTAATATTTTGAATATGTTTGCTATTTAAATTAACTTTTTTTTTATTTGAATATATTTTAAAATGTAATTAATTCCTGTGATTAAAGCTACATTTTCAGCTTCATTACTCAAGTGTCCACATGATCCTTCAGAAATCATTCTAATATGCTGATTTGCTGTTCAAGAAACATTTATTATTAAGAGTTATTAAGGATTCTTTGATGAATAGAAAGATTCAAAGATCAGCATTTATCTGAACTAAAAGCTTTTGTAACATTATACATTATACCATTCAAAAGCTTGGAGTATTGTTTTAATGGAAGGAAATTATAGAAAAAACACTTATATTAAACAAGGATGCTTTAAATTGATAAAGTGATGAGAAATACATTTACAATGTTACAAAAGATTTCTATTTTTGCTAAATGCTGTTCCTCTGAACTTTCTATTCATCAAAGAAACCTGATCAAATTAAACTCAATTGTTTTAACCATACAACTACTAATAATAATATTAATAAATATTTTTTGCGTAGCAAATCAGAATGTTAGAATGATTTCTGAAGGACCTTGTGACGAGTATAGAATCTAAAAATTCAGCTTTGAAATCAGGAATAAATTACTTTTTAAAATATATTCAAATAGAAAACAGCTTATTTTAAGAGTATGTTTAAAATATTTTTTTAAATGTTGTTTTTGTTTTTGCTGTTATTTGGATCAAAAACTGCAGGCAGAAAAGACTTTATTTAAAAAACATTCAAAATATTACTGTTCAAAGACTTTTGACTGGTTGTGTGGTTATGTGTAAAAAAATAAAAAAATGTGTGTGTGTATATATATATCAAAGACTGGTGTATATATATATATAATTTTTTTTTTCTCCCACATATCTTGCTTTTTTTTTTTTTGAGGGGGGGGGGTGCAATATATCTATTTTTATAAGAATTGTCTCAATCCACCATGTTTGAGGTGAAGCTCAAACTCAAACTGCACTGTCCATTCATGTATTTAATCTCTGTAAGTTTCCATTTTATTCACTTTCTTCTTTCTGTGCACTTTTAAATTCCTTAGGAAAATAGTTGAGCGTATAGACAGCGATGCTAATGGATATATCACCACTGATGAACTCAAGGCTTGGATCAAGAGAGTACAGAAGCGCTATGTCTATGAGAACGTTGCGAAGGTCTGGTCTGACTATGACCTGAACAAAGACAACAAGATCTCATGGGATGAGTATAAGCAAGCAACTTACGGTTACTACCTTTGTGAGTCAGTTTCTTCTTAAACAATTTAAGTTTTAACATTTGATTAAATGTTTTTGTGATGGCCGCCTTCACGAGATTCAACTTCTTCTCTTCTCCCAGCCAATCCAGCAGAGTTTGAAGATGCAACAGACCAGTTCAGCTTCAAGAAGATGCTTCCGCGAGATGAACGCAGGTTTAAGGCTGCAGATCTCAATGGTGATTTAGCTGCAGAGCGAGAGGAGTTCACTTCTTTCCTCCACCCAGAGGAGTTTGAGCACATGCAGGAAATTGTGGTTCTTGTGAGTGTCGTTTGGATTTTAGACAGTGGTACTTACTGTCAGTTTAATTATGCAGACTATTGAAAATAACCATTTACTTTATTCTTCCAGGAAACTCTGGAGGACATTGACAAGAATGGAGATGGTCATGTAGATGAAGACGAATACATTGGTAGGCTCATCTGTATTTTTGTATAAAGGACAGAAAGTATACAAATCTTCCAAACTCTCATGATCACTTTTTCGAGTTTTAGACATTTGTGGTGAACAGTCCTTTTAATTTTTTAATCCGAGGGAAGACATTTTCAGACTTTTTGTTTTTTTACAGCGGACATGTTTGCCCATGAAGATGGTGGTCCAGAGCCAGACTGGGTTAGAACCGAGAGAGACCAGTTTTCAGATTTCAGAGATCTGAATAAAGATGGAAAGATGGACTTAGAAGAGATTCGTCACTGGATCCTGCCGCAGGACTATGATCATGCGCAGGCAGAGGCTCGGCATCTGGTCTATGAGTCAGACACAGACAAGGTAAGAATGTACTGAGATGCTGTCTAGGAATATTTCTTTAATTTTAGTATTGATGCTGTGGTATGTTAATAATAATTTAAACAGTTAAATGATTACTAAAAATTATTTAGGAGAAAATTAATCTTATCTATGAAGTTATTTATCTAAATGTCAACTTTTTTGATGCACACTTCCATTAAAAAGTTTGTGGTCAATATGACTTTAAAAAAAAAAAATATACTTTTCATTAGCAAAGACACTTTTGATTGATCTTTTATAAAAAAAAAAAAAAAAAAAAAAAAAAAAAAAATATATATATATATATACAAAAATATTAAGCAGCACATTTTTTTAACATTAATTGATTTTTGAACATTGATAAATATTTTATTAACACCAAATCAGCATATTGGAATGATTTCTGAAGCATCATGTGACACTGAAGACTAAAGTAACTGCTGAAAATTCAGCTTTTTATCACAGGAATAAATTCTATTTCAAAATATAGAAAACAGTCATTTTAAATTGTTACAATATGATATGTTTTACTGTATTTTTCATAAAATAAATGCAGCCTCTGTGGGCACATGGCACTTCTTTCAAGTCATTAAAAAATAACCCTCAACTTGAATGAAATTGTATTTATATATTTTAAAAATTAGTAATTTTAAGGACAATTAGTAATAATTCCTGAAAATTGATATATAATTTTAGCTTGCCATAGACCAATTTGCAGTAGACGCCAGTTATGTCACCTTTAGTTATGTTCAAGAAAAAATGCATTGTGCCTTTAGATGTCATAATCGGAAAGCAAATCATTTTTATAGAACACTGTCATCAAAAATGATTTGTATACTTAATATTCACATGCAGTTCATGGGGGACGTAATGTATTAACCCTTCATTTACAGCATGAAATACTATTTAAACCTATTTTATCTCACAATTCTGACAAATGCAAGTTTATATCTCATAGTTCAGACTTTAAAACTTGGTTTAAGTCAATGATAGCAATTCTAGTCAATTCTGAGGAAAAAAGGTGTGGGATATAAACTCATCATTCTGAGCCGAGGGTAAAAAAAAAAAAAAAAAGAGAATGACAAGTTGATTTTTCTTATCAGAATTGAGAGATAATCTCAGAAGTTTGAAATATAAATTCAAAATGATCTTTTTTATTTTTTTTATTTTTTTTTATTCCATAGCTTCCATAGGCCGCTACTTGACAACTAATGATCCACCCACAAAAAAAAAAACTCATCGCTTTTTGCAAACACACAATTGGTCTATATTAGAAAAATAAACTCTTTTGAAACAAAATTGCACTGTTCACACAAGCAATGGTGGTTAATCTTTTTACCGGTAAAGCACTATTCACCCATCAGTTTCAAAATACTGGTAAATCCTGTGACATTTAACAGAAATGGCCTCTTAACGGCTGCGTCCCCCAGAGTTTCACTAATTTTTTGTCAAACTTTCACATTCATACAGTAATAATAAATATCCAGAGGTGCCAATTTCTTTTGTATTTGGCAGATTTGTCATAAAATCAGTTAAGTAGAGGGCTAAAACTATTTTTGACATGCATTACTTCTACATCTATTACTTTAACTGACACTTTTATTTATCAAATGAGGAATATAACCAGCCAAATATGACCCTGGACCACAAAACCAGTCTTAAGTCGCGGGGGTATATTTGTAGCAATAGTCAACAATACATTGTATTGGTCAAAATTATTGATTTCTTTTATGCCAAAAATCATTAGGAAATTAAGTAAAGATCATGTTCCATGAAGATTTTTTTGTAAAATTCCTACTATAAATATATCAAAATGTAATTTTTGATTAGTAATATGCATTAAGAATTTAATTTGGACAACTTTAAAGGTGATTTTCTCAGTATTTTCATTTTTTTTTTTGCATCCTCAGATTCCAGATTTTCAAATAGATGTATCTCGGCCAAATATTGTCCTTTCCTAACAAACCATATATCAATAGAAAGCTTAATTTATTGAGCTTTCATATGATGTATACATCTCAGTTTTGTAAAATGTAACCTTATGACTGGTTTTGTGGTCCAGGGTCACAAATATGCATTTATCATGTGAAATGTTACATTTTCAGGACCAGATGCTGACCAAAGAAGAGATCCTTGAGAACTGGAACATGTTTGTAGGCAGCCAGGCCACCAACTACGGCGAAGACCTTACTAGAAACCATGATGAGTTGTGAGCCAGTATGAAAGAGGTGGAACTCTACCTGAGAATGCAGGTATTCTGAAATGAACCTCCATGGCATCCGTTCCATCAAAAGCCATGCTGGTAACTGACAAACTGAACCGACTGATGTATTGCAGCTCTACCTCACAGACTGGACATAGAGAATCACTGACTGATGACTGTAGTCCCTAATACAAACTCACTCTATGTTCTTTTTGTGGGTGTTCAAGAAACTCCTCTGTCCTGGTTGAATGAGCTGCTAGAAATTTCTTCAGCTGAAGCTGAGCCTTTTAACTCAAACATCTTTTTTTTTCTGAAAGCAGTCATAGGACAAAGCCTGTACTTGTATAAGCTGTGCCTATTTTTGTCTGATGTCAGAATATTTGAACAAGCATTCTATTTATTTAGAATTTGAATTAAATTTCATGCTTTGATAATGCAATGCTTTTACTACAGAAAGCACTACAAGTCAGTGTTGATATACTGTTTTACAATACTCTAGACGTAATTATGTTGTAGATTATCACAGAGTTCCCAGTGCTGGCCAATAACGAGTCTCATATGTTTTGACAAACTCTCTGTGTTCTAAACACAGCTGCCTCTGGTGAGTTATTTTTGTGTCTTTTTTTGCACAGGTGGTCTATTTGTTTGCTCATGTCTGGTAAAATTCAGCCCTCTTCGGAGAGTAATTATAACTCGGGGTTCTATTGTTTGATGAACCTAGAAGTCAGATTTAACAATATGAATTGTGTATGTAGCCTACTACTGTTCAAGTTTGGGGTCTGTAATTTTTTTTTGTACTTTTATCAATGCATTAAGTTGTTTCAAGTCACAGTAAAGACATTAAAATATAAAACACTTTTTTTATACTGTAATAATATTTCACAATAATACTGTTTTACTGTAACAAAGATGTCAAAAAACACCACCATTTCCAATTTGGATGGCAGTTAAATAAGATGTTTTAATAGAGGTGTTTAAGTCTATATATTTTTTTCCCAGTAATTTGTTGTGGCAACCCTTTTTTTTTTTTTTCTTTTTTTCTTTTTTTTATTAATCAGAAGTGATCTGCTGGTAGGCCAGTGATGTTTCAGACTAACCATTGAAGCTGCTTAGATAATGGCCAAAAACTTCCAGTAGTTTCTCACTGAATTTTACCAGACATTTAACAAATGACTGCAAAATTAGTCTTAGTCTTCATTTTTATGCAGTAAAATAGTAGATTTCTAACCACAGAGGCTTGCATGAATATGTTTTATCTTGTGAAAATGCTTTTATTTTAATTTAATTTACAAAACAAAATAATGCCATGTTGTTAACCTACTGGAGAAATAGTAAATAAGGCAAAACATCCTCAACTATATGCCAACAAAACGCAACAAACTGTTTTTATTTGAGCCAATGTTTTCTTTTTCTCAGTGATACTTTGCAAAAAGTAAAAACCTTTAAAACTTTAAAGTTGTTTTTCATTGTTGCATTTATTTTATGATGGTAAATACATGACTAACAATGCCCTTATTGCTTGCTTATATATATATATATATATATATATATATATATATATATATATATATATATATATATCTGTCCTAAATTGCTGTATAATAACTTTTTAATTTTTTTTATTCATACACCAGTTTAGAGTGATTTGAGATTTAAAGTTTTTTTTTTTTTGTAATTATTTGGTCTGCTTTTTTAAATATTTTACTTGCCTTGGTGCATTATTTCCTGCAAATGAAAAAAGTGAATTCAACCTGGCATCAAATACTTTAGGCACAATTGCAGCTCCATGTGTTTATCTCCAGTGATGTGACTCTAGTGGATTCTTATTGGAGATACAGTAATATCAGATGTCCTAGTGCATGTCTGAAGCCCAACTGTATCCAGTAAGATGCCCTGCAGAAGGCAATCACATCATTTCATATTTGTCAAAGCTAGTAAGCCTGCTAATCTAATGATTTCCAGGCCTTCTGACCCACTGCGTAAAGGTTGAGTAGATGCAGTTTACAATTGCAGTTTCTTCCCCCTTCCAGCATATTTTATGTCTCAGGTTCTGAGCCCTGAGCAGAAATTACATTTGTTTTCACATGTTTTTCTCCTCTTCAGTAGGCCTAGCAGAGTTTACATAAATGTGTTTGGCCTGGAGACAGTTGTTAGTCAAAAGGCTTTTGTCATAAAGGGTTGCATTTTATAGATATAAGAACATAGTGTTTACAGACTGTTTTTGTGTCATTGAATGACGTCTTTTCCTTCCCTCTAGTGGTTGATTCATGAAGAACTTACAGTATCTCACAAAAGTGAGTATACCCCTCACATTTCAGCAACCATTTTAGTATATCTTCTCAAGGGACAACACTAGAAATTAAACTTGTATATATTTTAGAGTAGTCAATGTGCAGTTTATATAGCAGTATAGATTTACTGTCCTCTGACAATAACTCAACATACAGCCATTATTGTCAAAATAGCTGGCAACAAAAGTGAGTACACCCTAAGTGATAACAGCAACAGCAGTATGTTGTTTAACCATGAAAAGCCACACGTCCTGTTGATCATGTTTATGTTTTTGTCTGCCTGGCAAAGTTGTGTATCTTGTATTAGAGCAGTTAAAATTGGGTGCTTTAAGTACAATTCTCTGATACTGACTACTGGATGTTCAACATGGCATCTCATGGCAAAAAACTCTCTGAGGATTTGAGAATTAGAATTGTTGCTCTTCACAAAGATGGCCAAGGCTATTAGAGGTTCAGTAACACCCTGAAACCGAGTTACACTACAGCGGTCAGAGTCATACAGAGGTTTTCCAAGATGGGTTCCATTCGGAACAGGCCTCGCAAGGGTCGATCAACAAAGTTGAGCACCCGTTCTGTGTGTCAGGTGCAGAACCTGGCTTCAAAAAACAGATGCATAAATGCTGCCAGCTTTGGTTTAAAGGTTGCAGAAGTAGAAGGTCAGCTTGTCAGTGGTCAGACCATACGCCGCACACTGCAACAATTCGGTTTGCATAGGCGTTGTCCCAGAAGGAAGCCTCATCTGAAGCTTGCCTGCAAACAGTTTGCTGAAGACAACCAGTCCAAGAGCATGAATTACTGGAATCATGTCCTGTGGTCTGATGAGACTATAAGATAAACTTGTTTGGCTCAGATGGTGTCCAGCATGTGTGGTGATGCCTTGGTGAGGAGTACCAAGAAAATAGTGTCTTGCCTACAGTCCAGCATGGTGGTGGTAGCATCATGGTCTGGGGCTGCATGAGTGCTGCTGGTACTGTGGTGGAGCTGCAGTTCATTGAGGGGAAACATGGATTCCATTATGTACTGTACATTCTGAAGCAGAACATGATGCCTTCCCTCCAGAAACTAGGCCGAACGGCAGTTTTCCAGCATGATAACGATCCCAAACACCTCCAAGATGACAACTGCCTTGCTGAGGAAGCTGAAGTTAAAGGTGATTGGGTAGCCAAGTATGTCTCCAGACCTGAACCCTATTAAGCACCTGTGGAGCATCCTCAAGCAGAAGGTGGAGAAGCACAATGTGTCTAACGTCCAGCAGCTCTGTGAGGAGTGGAAGAGGATCCCAGCAACAACCTGTGCAGCTCTGGTCAATTCCATGCCCAGGATGATTAAGGCAGTGCCAGATAACAATGGTGCTGCTGACACAATATATTGACACTTTGGACAAGTTCAGTTAGGGTGTACTTAACATACAGCCAATATTGTCAAAATAGCTGGCAACATAATTAAGTAATTTTCAGAGGACAATAAATCTGCTTTACAAGCTGCACATTGACTACTCTGAAATATCTTCAAGTTTCATTTCTATAGTATTGTTCCTTGAGAAGATATGTTAAAATGGTTGCTGAAATGTGAGGGGTGTGCTCACTTTTGTGACATTTCCTGATCTTTTAGGAAATTAAGCTGTCATACAGCCCTTAGGATGTAAATATTGAAATGATTGTTTATATATAATTTTGTATAAAGAATTGTTTTTAAATAACATTGAATTAATGATGTTTGCATTTCCATCATTGGTTCTCTGCTTGATATGACTGTACAACAAACATCTGTGCCTGTGTTTATAAATGAGGTTAAGTTTATGGGCTCATCCCAGGAGATAACTTGGATTCCTTTAGGACTTTTACAACAAATACGTTCAGCCTTAGGGATCCTTATTTCTCTTGTGTCTTTCTCTTTCCTTTCCCTCAGAGACCTAAAGGGGGTGAAAACAGTTCCTCCCTGAAGACCTTCTGATCCTTTGATCGAATCTCTCACATTATGTTAACAAATGTAAACATGTTATGATGCTATGCATGTATTTTAAAGGAGTAATTTACCTGAATATGATTGGAGACTAGGGATGTCAAGTCCAAAAATGAACAAGTAAGATACATTGTGCCAGAACAATTTGAAAAAAAATCAGTTACAATTAAAGTTAACTAATAAAAAAAGAAAATAATGATATCTCCCTGATGGTCCCCAATTACATTAAATGAAAAGAATATTTTATTTTATTTGCTGAACTTTGCCTGAAAGTGCTTGAAAATGGCAAGGAATCTTTCTGGATCTTATTAGATATATTTAGACTTTTTTCCATCTCCACTGTTTAATATGGGTCACTCTATATATCTACATCTGTCTTTAAATATGTTTGTCTGTGTGTCTGGGGAATACTGTGGCTGCTTTTTTCCTCTCTGTTTGATTCCTCTCAAGGTCTTCTCTCTGGCTTCTCCTCTTGTCCCAGAGTGACTGCTTAGAGTGGCCCCATCTGAGTCTCTCTCAGCTCCAGCTGCCAGGGGCCCCGGTGTCCCTGTGCCCCCCAGGCATTAAGGCGTACAGCAGGGGAGACGTCTGCATTCCCGCAGCCTCTTAGGACACCGGAGGGCAAAGTCACATGGCAGACACACACAAAAAAAAGACATTGAATTAAAGGAATAGTCTGCAAACTGCAAAAAAAAAAAAAAGTCATTTATTCACCCTGTATGAATTTCATGTCATTTTAAACCTGTATGAATTTCTTTCTTTCTTCTGTGGCACATGGAAGAATATATTTTTGTTTTGGTTCCTATTGACTTCCACTGTATTTTTGTCCATATATTGCAAAATTATGACAATTTCTTAATTTTCTTAAAATTCTAAAACTTTTTTGCTCAGAATTTTGAGTTTATATTTAACAATTGACTTTTTTTCACACAATATACTACAAATGTCCCGAAATTGAGATTTTTTTTTCCTCAGAATTCTTGAGTTTATATTTTACAATTCTGATTTTTGTCTCAGAATTCTGAGTTTACATCTCACAGTTCTGATTTTTTTCACACAATACTACAAATGTCCCAAAATTATTTTTTTCCCTGATTTCTTCAGTTTGTTTTACAATTCTGACTTTTGTCCCACAGTTCTACAAATGTCACAAAATTCTGATTTTTTTTCTTCTGAATTTTGATTTTATATTTCACAATTCTGACTTTTTTCAGAATTCTAAGCTTATATTTCACAATTGACTTTTTTCACACAATTCTACAATTGCCCCAAAATTCTGTTGTTTTTTTTTCTCTCAGAATTCTTGAGTTTATATTTTACAATTCTGATTTTTGTCTCAGAATTCTGAGTTTACATCTCACAGTTCTGAATTTTTTCACACAATACTACAAATGTCCCAAAATTATTTTTTTCCCTGATTTCTTCAGTTTGTTTTACAATTCTGACTTTTGTCCCACAGTTCTACAAATGTCACAAAATTCTGATTTTTTTTTCTTCTGAATTTTGATTTTATATTTCACAATTCTGACTTTTTTCAGAATTCTAAGCTTATATTTCACAATTGACTTTTTTCACACAATTCTACAATTGCCCCAAAATTCTGTTTTTTTTTCTCTCAGAATTCAGGGGCCTCATTTATAAAGACTTGCGTAGAAATCATCCTTTATTTTATCTAAGAACTTTTCTGATTTGAACGTAAGAGCGATTCAGAGAAACGAACGTACCACGAAATCCATGCGTCCGCCAGTTATTCGGTTATAAATCACCAATGATCGTGGAATTGTGTGCAGCTGAATGTTCCGCCGTCGAAACGCCCCTGCTTAATTAATTAACATATAAAATGAGCTCATTCCTAAAGCAAAAACTCTGTGACAATGGCAAGTAAAAAGAAGCGCAAGAAATCAAATTATAGTGAGGCTGCAACTATCTGCAATACCAGGCATTACCACAAGGAAACGGTCGTACGCCAAGCTGGAATCTGACGTGGAGATAAGTACTTTTCCACATCAAAGACGGTTTTTATAAATCTGTACTTTGACGTGGATTTGATCGTACGAACACTCTAAGATCAAATCAGTGCGTAAGAAAGTTTTATAAATGAGGCCCCTGATTTTATATTTCACAATTCTGACTTTCTTCTCAGAGTTCTACAAATGTCCCAAAACTCACTTTTTATTTCTCGGAATTCTACAAATATCCCAAAAAAATTTCTTGGAATTCTTGAGTTTATATTTTACAATTCTGACTTTTTTTTTTTCTCACAATTCTACAAATGTCCCAAAATTCTGATTTTTTTTTTTTTGGGGGGAATTCTGATTTTTTTATTTCACAATTCTGACTTTTTCCTTTAGAGTTTACATCTCAAAATTCAGATTTTATTTCTCAGAATTCTGAGTTTACATTTCACAATTGACTTTATTCACACAATTCTACAAATGTCCCAAAATTCAGTTTTCTTCTCAGAATTCTTGGGTTTACATGTCACAATTCTGACTTTCAAAAAAAATCCACAAATGTCCCAAAATTTAGATTTTTTTCTCAGACTTTGAGTTTACATATTAAAATATTGACTTCCACTGTATTTTTGTCCATATATTACAGAATTTTCATTTTCATTGTGCCAACTATCCCTTTAACTGTATAACACAAAAAGGGAAGATTTTCTGAACCGCTACGACTGAAGTGTCTTTATATAAAATTAAGGTGAATATCCTCCTGACACTTGTTTCCAGTGCCTATTACAGAGAAGGAAACTGATTATGCCCAGTGCAAGTTGATGTGGTGGAATTTTTATTGTAGAACTAAAAAGGAATATTTAGAGTTTTTTTTTTTAAAAAAACTCTAGACACTCAAGTTACACAAAAATGTCTGAATTTCATTGCAATGAGATATAAAACATAAAACTATATGGCATCAGCAAACAAATGACGTTAGAGCTTTTGCCAGAACTAATTTCACTTTTCTGAACCACTTTTGCACATACAAGCAAGGTTGTGCTAAAATTATATGAAATGCAAAGCAAAAAAAAAAAAAAAAAAATCCTGAAAATGCCTTCCACAAAAATAGCACAGCTGTTTTCAACATTGACAGTAATATTAAATGTTTCTTAAGCAGCAAGTCATCATATTAGAATGATTTCTAAAGGATCATGTGATGCTAAAGACTGGAGTAATGATGCTGAAAATTCAGCTTTGAATCACAGGAATAAATTACATTTTTTTTTAAATATATTTAAATTGAAAACATGTAATTTAAATAGTAATAATTGTATGTTTTTGCTGTTCTTTTGATCAAATTAATGCAGCTTTGGTGAACAGCCTTCTTTCAAAAACCCAAGCATAATTTCTATATGGCTCTCTGTATAATGCATTTGTGTTAAAATGAATGCAATATGACCTCATCTATCTGTGACTTCGTGCCAAACCGTAGGGACAATTGCTGCAGAAATGAGGGCACATTGGGCTAATGAAGGGGTGTGAAGGGAACAAACTGTCCCTACGCTTCAGTGGCATTAAAGACACTGTTAAGACCTCCAACCTCTAATGATCTGTGTGCATCCCTAACAAACAGAGCTGCAGCAGATTTATTTGTCAGGATTTTTGACTGCCTCATCATACGTGACATTTCAGACAGTTTCTTGTGAACTCATACAATTGTAATGATAGAGTAAAACAATGAGCAGCCTTCATTAAAGTAATATGAAAAATGGGGGGAATGAAAATGTGATACAAAATATATTTCATTTTTGTTTTTTGCATAACTTATTTCAGGAGCTCTTTGTGAGCTTTTCATCACAGAGGAGTCAAAGCCTACAGTAGGTATGAATAAATCTAAACTTTAGGTTTGTCCAAAAGAGCAATAAACAGTGATGGAGTGCATTGATTTCGATTTGTGAGCAAACAAGGACACAGCACTCGAGCACTGTCCTTCAGGAACGGTTTCTGATCTTACCCACCTACACTCAGCAGCAGAGACCAAAGGCCCAGCGCTTTTTAATTAAAGTGCACAGGATTATCTGTGTCTGAGGCCCAGAACACATCACAGGAATGCCCTGTCAAACATTAAACGCAGAAATGCAAGAACACTCCACTTCAAATGATTGCTCACTGGCCTGAAACTAAAGGGGTTAAGTCTAATCCTCTCAGAGTTTAACTGCTATCAATGTCCTACAAGGAAATGTAAGTGGAATGAAGTCAGGAGGTTTTGAACAGGAGGAGGTTGACTTAATGTTCAGGTTAGGTGACATGCGTGTGTCTCCATCATTTTGTAGAGCAAAGAATGGGGGTGGGGGGTGTTTACTGGCAATGTAATGTAGACATGGTGCACTTTGCAGCTTACACTGGATGGGACTGACTTGAAAAGTATCCAAGTGTAGTTTATTTTTTTGTATTTATGTGCCGGTCAGATGTGGAAACTACTTAAAACATGATCAGTTTGGTTAAGCAATCTAACATAAGATAAATATGGATGCCTGTTTCTGCTACAGAATAGAAAAAAATAGTGTTTTTTAGAAGAAAGTCGGACTTGCAATATACAAACTCAGAATTCTGACTTTTTTCTCACAATTCCTTAATTTTTTAAAATTCTCAACCTTTTTTTTCGCAGAATTCTGAATTTACATTACAATTCTGACTTTTTTTTCTTAGAATTCTACTACCTTTTTTTTTAACCTCACAATTCTTTTTTTTTCTGAAAATTAAGTTTTCTTTTCCACCACACAAACAGAATTTTCTCAAAATTGTCACAATATTTTTTTATACTTTTTTCAAACAATTCCACAAATGTCACAAAATTCAGTTTTTTTTTCTTTCAGAATTCTGAGTTTACACCTGACATTTCTGACTTCTTTCACACAATTCCACAAATGTCACAAAATTGATTTATTTTAGTTTTATGAGTTTACATCTCACAATTCTGACTTTTTTTAAGAATTCTGATTTTACATCTCTTAACATTACATTACATTTCTCATTTTACTTATTTTTCAGACTTTTACATATATCCCAAAATTCAGTTGTTTTTTCTTTTGGAATTCTGAGTTCACGTCCCACAATTCTGACTTTTTTCTCAGAATTCTACATATATCCCAAAATTCTGTTTTTTTTTTTCTTTCAGAATTTTGAGTTTGCATCTCACACTTCTTTTTTCTCAGAATTCTACATATATCCCAAAATATTTTTTTTTTTCTTTTGGAATTTTGAGTTTACATCTCACAATACTGATTTTTTTCTCAGAATTCTATATCCCAAAATTCTGTATTTTTTTTCTTTCGGAATTCTGAGTTTACATCTCACAATACTGATTTTTTTCTCAGAATTCTACAAATATCCCTTTTTTTTCTCAGAATTTTACATATATCCCAAAAATCTGTTTTTTTTTTCTCACCACATAAACAGAATTTTCTATTTATTTCTATAACATATTTCACAATTCTGACTTTTTTACACAATTCCACAAATGTCACAAAATTGATTTTTTTTTCCCCCCTGAGAATTATGAGTTTACAGAATTCTACATATATCCCAAAATTCTGTAGTTTTTTTTCTTTCGGAATTCTGAGTTTACATCTCACAATTCTGACTTTTTTTTCCACACAATTCCATAAATGTCACAGAATTATTTTTTCCCTCAGAATTCTGAGTTTATATCTTAAAATTCCGACTTTTATCTTAGAATTCTACATATATCCCAAAAATCAGTTTTTTTTTCTCACCACATAAACAGAATTTTCTATTTATTTCTATAACATATTTCACAATTCTGACTTTTTTACACAATTCCACAAATGTCACAAAATTGATTTTTTTTTCCCCCCCTGAGAATTATGAGTTTACAGAATTCTACATATATCCCAAAATTCTGTAGTTTTTTTTTCTTTCGGAATTCTGAGTTTACATCTCACAATTCTGACTTTTTTTTCCACACAATTCCATAAATGTCACAGAATTATTTTTTCCCTCAGAATTCTGAGTTTATATCTTAAAATTCCGACTTTTATCTTAGAATTCTACATATATCCCAAAAATCAGTTTTTTTTTCTCACCACATAAACAGAATTTTCTATTTATTTCTATAACATATTTCACAATTCAGACTTTTTTTTACACAATTCTACAAATATCACAAGATTGATTTTTTTCCCCCCTCAGAATTATGAGTTTACAGAATTCTACATATATTCCAAAATTCTGTTTTTTTTTTTTGTTTGTTTTTTAATTTCAGAATTCTGTTTACATCTCACATTTCTGACTTTTTTTCTCAGAATTCTACATATTTCCCAAAATTCAGTTTTTTTTTTTCTTTCGGAATTCTGTGTTTACTTCTCACAATTCTGACTTTTTTTCCACACAATTCCATAAATGTCACAGAATTATTTTTTTCCCTCAGAATTCTGAGTTTATATCTTAAAATTCCGACTTTTATCTCAGAATTCTACATATATCCCAAAATTCAGTTATCCCCCACCACATAAACAGAATTTTCTCAAAATTTTCACAATTCTGACTTTTTTCCACACAATTCCATGTTTTTTTCTTCAGAATTCTCAGTTTACACTTCAAAATTCTTTTTTCACACAATTCCACAAATGTCACAAAATTCAGATTTTTTTTTTCAGAATTCTGCCCCACGTCAAAGGCAGTTGGATTTAAGCGTACACACACTATAAGATCAAATCTGTGCAAAAGCACACTTTATAAATCCCCACAATTCTGGCTGTTTCCTCCTAATGTACACTCTTGCATTTCACTTTTTTTTTAATTTAAAATAAAAGCTCTGAATAAAAAGTCATAATTGTGAGAAAAAAAGTCAGAGTTTTTATCTCACAATTCCGACTGTCTTTTGATACTATATCTCACAATTTTGAAGTCAGACATTTGGAACATGCTATTTTTAATACAAAAAAACTATTTCATGTTAAATTCTAATAATATAATATACAAGCTGGTAGTAAGGTAGTGTATTCAAATACTTTTTCAAAATAGTATCTGGACTGCTGAGTCAAGTCAAACTTATTTGTATAGCACTTTTCACAATATTGTTTCAAAGCAGCTTTAAAGAAAATCATGATGATAATGTCTAAATATCTCATTCTTTCTGCATTTAGCAAATTAGTGCTGGGTGATAATATTGTTTCCAATGACACAAGTAATGAAGCAGTTGTGATTTACTGTATTCTGTATGTAATTCTGTATGTATGCAGATAAAGTCATACATACTTATATATCCTATTCTATAGAGTTTGGTTACTGCTCTGCTTCATCCGTTGGTATAGTTTTCCAGTAGAGTTCAATAGAATTACTGATTGTCAAATTCGATTAGATCTAGATCACTCACTTGAGCCGGCCCAGAAAGATCCGTCTGCCTCTAGCGTAATGCCTTTACTCCCACAATGCCCTGAAAAGGCCTAGTTCATTGCACTCTATCTCTCTTTCTTCTGTGTCTGGCCTAGATTCCTTTAGCTTGAAAAAAGGCAGAGGAGAGGGGAATGCTGTAGGTGTTGGGACCCCTCCTTTCCCCCATCATCCTCTCCCTCCTCAGGGAACGAAGCCCCATCTGCTACCCAGTGTGTCTTGTGAGGAAGCAGGAGAAAGGAGGCTGTTTCTGGGCTCTTTAGGGGCTGCTCTGGAGCTCCCTTCATATGCAGACAGCAGATGGAATCTTTCCCTAGTTTGTGTTTTACTCACAATGACTTAACTTGTCAGGCTTGGGAGACAAAGAGAAGGAACGCCACCTCAAATATCTTAATATGCCAATCCACACCTTCAATTGCCATTGATGTTCACCATAATAGTTTGCTTGACTCTCTTACATCTACACATAAATGGAGGTTTAGATGATCACCTACTAGACAGAAGCAGCTTGTTTATTTGATTATCCATTATTTTTATTATTTTATTTTATTTTTTTAAATCATGTTAAAACGGGCTTTTCGTTTATTTTAGTTCATCTCTCAGGTATCACTGAAATGAATTGCATTGTTTTGCTCCCATAACAAAAAAAAAAACTTACTTTTAACATAAAACTAAGCATTTAAATAATCCAAGTCATATTGTTGGGAAATATGTGAGAAATAATTGACAACGGGTCGTTGAATTATTAGAAAATAATGCTTTTACACCTCAGGTGTGCATTATTTTCTAATAATTCAACATACTGGATTCATTATTTATCTTATACTATGATTACCACACCTCAAATATTGTTCAGCTGTTGAATTTAGACATTCCTCAGGTTTTTGTCCTTTAAATGCTCTTGTGAGTAGAATTAATTTCTTACTCACCTCATCCAAGACCGTTGCTAATCCCAAAATGTAATTTTACAGCTAGCAGTTGATAGCAGTCTTATTAAGCTATTAGACAGACAGAGAAAGAGAGAGAGAGAGAAAGACAAAGACAGATTAAAGGGTTACTTCACCCAAAAATAAAAAATAGCCCATTATTTACTCACCCTTAAGGCATACTAGGTGTATATGACTTCCTTCTTTCAGACAACTGCAATTAGAAAAAAAAATTCAAATTTGTTCTGGTTTCTTCAAGCTTTACACTGCAAAAAATTATTTTCTTACTTGTCTTGTTTCCAGCCAAAATATCTAAAACTCCTTAAATCAAGAAGGATTTTCTAGATGAGTTAAAATGGTCTTGTTTTCAGAAAAAACAAGTCAAAATTAAGTGCATTTTTTGCTTGAAACAAGCAAAATAATCTGCCAATGGGGTAAGAAAAATAATCTTGTTTTCTGTTTGAAATAAGATTTTTTTTTTTAACTTAATTTTGAATTGAAAAAATAATTTTTACTTGTCTAGAAAATCCTTCTTGACCTAGGAATTTTTAGATATTTTGGCTAGAAACAAGAACAACATCTAAGTAAGAAAAGCTTTTTTTGCAGTGTATAATGCAATGGCCAGGTGTTCCTCTTTATCAGTCCAAAGCAAGTCCAATAAAGTGCATCCATCCATAATAAAAAGTGCCTCGAACGGCTCGGGGGGTGAATAAAGGCCTCCTGTAGCGAATCTATGCTTTTTTGTAAGAAAACATATTCATATTTAAAACAAAATAATCACTTTTCTCTAGTTTGCACTAACAGTTGTACATGGAAGCAGCTCCGGACAATGATGTAGGACGTTGGCGTTGCACATACGCTGCTCAGAAGTAACGAACGCGGACATTCAGTGGAGAGACAAAACAATGGTCACAAATTAGAAGTACAAAAAGAGGATTTGTAAAGAAAAATGTTGGAGGATTTCGATATAAGCCAAGAGGAGACTGGTTTTCCTTTGCTCCTGTAAATTAACAGTGGTTTTCACAAGACTCACAGGCACATTTGTTACGTTTTATGTTTTAAATATGGATTTTTTTTTTTATACGCATCGATTCGCTACAGGAGGCCTTTTTTTATCATGGATGGATGCGCATTTCTGGACTTGTTTTGGACCGATGAAGAGATCACCCGCCCATTGCATTATAAAGCTTGAAGGAGCCAGAACAATTATTAACTTAACTCTGAAAGAGGGAAATCGTATACACCTAGGATGCCTCGAGGGTGAGTAAATAATGGGCTAATTTTCATTTTTGGGTGAGCTTTTAAAGGAGACCTTTAAACCTTTAAAGGAGCACTCACACCCTTGTCATCCAAGATGTTCATGTCTTTCTTTCTTCAGTCGTAAGGAAATTGTGTTTTGAGGAAAACATTCAGGTTTTCTCTCCACATAATAGACTTCTATGCTGCCCCCGAGTTTGAACTTTTAAAATGCAGTTTCAAAGGGCTCTAAACGATCACAGCCGAGGAAAGAAGTGTCTTATCTAGCGAAACGATTGGTTATTGTCTAAAATAAAATTACAATTTATATACTTTTTAACCTCAAATGCTCGTCTTATCTAGGTCTGTGTGTACTCTGCATGTGTACAGATTAAAAAGTATATAAATTGTAAATGTTTTTAGAAAATAACCAATTGTTTCACTAGATAAGACCTTTCTTCATCAGCTGGGGTTGTTTAAAGACCTTTGAAGCTGCATTTAAACTGCATTTTAAAAGTTCAAACTTGGGGGCACCATAGAAGTCCTGAAATGTTTTCCTCAAAAAACATAATTTCTTTACGACCGAAGAAAGAAAGACACGAACATCTTGGATGACAAGGGGATTTTTGTTCTGAAAGTGAACTACTCCTTTAAGTGTGTGAGAATTACCTCAGTCTTTGCGTCTCTAAGTGTTCGGCAGGAATAGCGAAACTGCAGTTTATCATCTTCAACAACAGCGCTGTTATTAATGAGAATTGACATTTAGTTGCTAAACTACTACCAAAAACTATAGAATACCCAAGACATGTCACTCATATAGTTTTGAATGAGGAAAAATGAAACGTTCATTATGGCCGCGAAGCCCCGCCTTCTTGATGAAAGAGCCAATCGTTGATTAGTAAAGTCAGCGCGTCACTGCAGCTGCCGTTAGAAGTCCCGGTTGCTATAGAAACAATCGGCACTCCAAGGCCGCGATCACCTAACAATGACTGATGGCAGAACAGCAGAACCATACGTCACAGCAGTCACACGGCAGCAGCAGGCTCAGCCGGTTGTGGGCGGAGTCTTCTGCTGCGGCCCAATCAGGTCCCAATTCGCAAACTATGCATTTTAAATAGAATTCGCAAATAGAATTAGTATGTCCCAAATCGTATTATGTTTAAAAAGTATTCCAAAGATTTCCGGGTGGTCTACTACTTAACTTCAGAATACGACATATGGATCAATGCACCCACAACACGTTACGCGGTGAACGAAGATTCGATTAGAACTACAAACATGCATAAAAATTGTAAAAAAAAAACAAAAAACTACAAACATGGCGGATATGCGCTATCAACGGACGGGTGGAGAAAGGGGTTTGAGTTATAAATAATCAATGTGTTACCTGATAAAAAAAAAATATATATATTTAATGTTATCCGCGTTATATGTTGCTAAGCAACGACCAAAACAGCTGTCCTGTCAGTCAAATCAAAGGATTATAGCGCGAGCGCTCTAAAATCTTAGTTTTTTTGCTGTTAAGTAAACTGTCATATTAGCAGAAACCCTAAATAATACAGCTCCGGGTTACCCAAGATAGACACCGAAGGTTTCTCCTCTATTTCTTGCAGTCTCCGGACTTTTTAAGCAACGGTAAACTTTCGTCACCACAACAGAAGGCCCGCCTCTCCATTCATTCGATTGGACAATGGAAAAGAACGCGAATGACGTTGGGCGTTTTTCCGCTCAGAGTTGATTTTTTTTTCAACTTCAGGCGCTCAGAGCGCTTCTGCAAAAACGCGAGGTGCAGCAGGCGGCGAAAACGCGAGGCGCCCGGTGCGCATAAGCAGCGCGCAGAACGCTCATTGCCAACAGAAAACCATTCAAAAAAGGCGCCTCTCACTGCAGAAACGCGTTTGGTGTGATCGCGGCCTAAGGGGCCGTTCACATGTCGCGCCTAAAAACGCGTGGAAAACGCTAGGCGCGCCGCTTTCTTCCTTATCAACAAAGCGCTCAGGCGCTTGCGCTCCGGCGCTTGCGCTCCGGAAGCGTCTGCCGTTTCTAAGCAACCATCAGCTGCGCTGTAGCTCCAAGCCTATGCGTCTCCATGCATTGTTTCTTCTATTAGCGTCAAAATAATGGGGGCTTGACAAATCATAAAGTTCAGGAAATCCCTGGACCACAATGGTGAGCTGCTCCTCCATGTTTCTACAGAGGTTTCAATGTAACGGAAAAAAACGTGAGGAAGCTGATTGGTTAGTTCATGTCACATGACCTG
Organism: Garra rufa; assembly: GCF_049309525.1. NCBI lineage: Eukaryota > Metazoa > Chordata > Actinopteri > Cypriniformes > Cyprinidae > Garra > Garra rufa. The sequence continues at coordinate 55,303,759 of NC_133363.1, forward strand.
CGGTGCAGTGCGCTTGTGACATTCTGAAAAGTTGAGATGTTTTTATCTCGATGCGGCGCGGACGCGCTTGGAAAAAACGAGCGCGTCGCGTCACGACTTCGTCGCTTCCATTATGCGCGCGCAAGCCGCGCGTCTACATTTGAAATAACGAACTTGAGCGATTTAAAATATGAAATTTAATTGTAAGCTTGGTTAACAGTTTTGGAGAATTTGATGTTTCCCCATTCAAAGAGATAGGAGCTGCGCTTGCCTGCCGAGTGACATGACTTGCCTTAAAGGGACTTTGCTACTACTGATAAAATCGTCAGAGCAGCGCTAGCAACAATGTCTCTGTGTGAGTATGTCTGTACTATATGTGTGTGCACTTGTGAGGGGGGAAAAAAAAAAAGGAAAAAATTAGGTAGGCTTTCCATACATAATAAAACGTAACTTTATGGTAAAAACATGGAAATAAATTGCCGTTTTTAATTGTATTGTTTACTTGGTCATTGTCGTTTTGGGTTTTGGTTATTTTGTTGTTGTTGTAGTAAGCTGTAAGGACCTTTTGAAATCATTTGGCGAAGTGATATGGACATGTACGTTAGAGCGGTCAAGAACTGTCTGGAAGTAGAACTACTTTTGCGAACGTTCGATGCGCGCGCATCATGGTTGCAGAAACCCGGGAGAGATAACCTTTACGGATAATAGATTTTTATATACTATTTTACAAGAGCTTGTCACCCAACGATATGCACCGGTATTCAACGAAATTGACGTTAGTGGGATAGTCTTGCAGATTCAAAACAGGGATGACGTTTTTGTGGGCGAAGCCTGTCTGGTGGCAGAAAACTCACTATTTTTGAGTTAAATCGAGTTATAAAGTCTGAATTAGGAGATATACACTTGCATTTCCAAAAAAAAAAAAAAAAAAATTAATAATAATAAAATATAGAATTGTGAGATTAAATAAATCTTATTGACATACATATTGACATACACTATGAACAGCATATGTGAAAATTATGTAGACCTGTTGTATAAATCCAATTTATGCTTTAAAAATAGAGTAATCATAGCAGTTTTCATCCATAGTCTGTCCACGTAAACATCTGTATAGCTTCAAATGGCATCTTTGACAACAGTATTCTATAAAAATGATTTGCATTCTGATTTTAACATCAAAAGGCACACAATTTTTTTTCTTTCATTCCATGGATTGTACCCGTTTACCTCCACTTGTTACCATTTTTTCTGCAACCACTATAACTGTGACGTCTACTCTAAATTGGTCTATAAAGAGTGATTATAACTGATATTAATATGCAGTTTATGTAATGTATACAGTTATAAAGTTCTGATTGGAGTTACATTACATGTGATGCAAACCTCATCTTACTTTCTGACCCTACAAATATCAGCAACTGCACCAAATTGCATATTTTTACTTAGTTTGGGCCCTTGAATAAAACAGTTTGAGCTGAGTATATTCTCCTAAATCATATAATATGATAACAAAGTATGCAAAAGTATAAAAGGTTCTATTTCTGACTATTATTTTACACGTCAGGCTTTACAGTGTTAAGGGCAGACAGATGGAAAATTGAATCAAACTATTGAGTTGCTTTTCCCTTACATAATTAATCGTGTTGTTTCAGACAACTGCTCAGACTATGAACTGGAGTGTGTCTAGAGGCATGATAGTTATGATCTTGTAATATCTCATTTTGATCCTTTGGTAATCCACGTGGCTCCATCTTTGTGCCCAGACATGACGTGTTATTCCTCTGCTAATGGCGAAATGCTCACAGGAGCTAATTAAGGGTGGTTTACTGAAAGGATTTTCAGTTTTCAGAAAAGATGAATATAAGTGTTTTTCTACCTAGTCTGTTGTGTCCCATTTATGTGCACATCCTTACACGTATCTGTGAGGAATGACTATTTCAGACTTACTTTCTCAGCTCTTTTGCAGACGCCCTCTCATTATCCAAACACAGTGGGAGTGTCTCAAACCCAAAATAGTCTAAGATGGGCCAATTACATGGTGTTAAAAGCCAGATTTTCACTGAAGTGTGACTGAGTGTGATGGTTTAGAAAGTATTTAATGTATTTCATTCGAGGTGTAAGAGCTACTTTCAGGATTTCAAACTACAGTATGAGAAATAACATGATGTTGAGATTCAGTGCTGTCAAGTTCATCCAAAAATGAAATCGGTCATTATTTACTTACTCTCACATTGTTTTAAACCTGTAAGACTTTCTCTTTTCTGTGGAATACTACAGAAGATATTTTGAGGCTGAGTAAATAGAGTCATGCACTTATATTACTGTATTTATGTTGTAGAATAAAACATTAATTGAATTTAGGACAATAAAAGTTCCAGTATTTCTAGGTTTTGGCCTGCAAAAATATGTCATCCTTTCAGCACTGTATGATTTTCATTTTTGGGTGAGCTATCCCTTTACAGTATGTTTTCCTTGAATAGCTAGACAGATCAGTAGTTCAGTGGATGGGATCCCATTAAAGGAAAACACTGCCACTATGTGGCTGAATATTCTCAAACAACCATTATGGAAGAAATCTGAAGGTCTAAGTTCTTCTCTATAGATCTGCATTCACTTAATTCAACACTGATTGTGCTTATATTGTTATATGTGACCCTGGACAACAAAACCAGTCTTAAGTAGCACTGGTATATTTGTAGCAATAGCCAAAAATACATTACATGGGTCAAAATAATCGATTATTCTTTTATGCCAAAAATCATTAGGATATTAAAAAAAGATCCTGTTTCATGAAGATATTTTGCAAATTTCCTACTGTAAATATATCAAAACTTAATTATTGATTAGTAATATGCATTGCTAATAACTTTAAAGGCGATTTTCTCAATATTTTGATTTTTTTTGCACCCTCAGATTCCAGATTTTCAAATAGCCCTATCATCCATTAATGGAAAGCTTATTTATTCAGCTTTCAGATGATGTATAAATCTCAATTTTGTAAAAAATTTACACTTATGACTGGTTTTGTGGTTCAGGGATCTTATGGGAAGTACAGAACAACACACTGTCATCAAATGTAGTAAATCTTTACTGTGAAATGACTATGATACAAAACGGAAATGCATATTCTCAACATAAGAGTACAAAAATACTCTAGAACCTTATATTGCACAAAAAGGCGAACTTTAAGAGGAGAATGTAGTTAAAATATGTTTTGTTAGACGCAGAGTTTGCCAAAGGCACTTTAAAATGTATTCAATTTCATGCATTGTGATTTTCCTCTACAATAATTAAAAAGTAAATAGCTTTAAAAGACTTAAAAACAATGTATGTACAAAATAAAATAAAAAATAAACCACATGTGGAAATCTTATGTTACAATATAAGTTCAATGTAAGTCAACAAAAATATGTGGCTTTTATAGAATGAGACTTTACAAAACATACAAGTCTGACAAGACCAAATAAAGAAATGCATCAAGTATAAAATAGCAAAGCATTACACTGTATTGCACTCATACTGTACATCTATAGATGGATGTTTAAGGCCCAGTGTGGTATAATCTATACTTTAACCATTCAGGTTTAGTCACATTTCTTCATCCCTATGAGTGTTAATGTGTTTCTGTGCTATTAACCACGGTGCTTTAGCACGACCCAGCAGTGAAGACTGGACCATCTAATGGGAGTGATTTCAGTTTGCTCAAATAAAATAAGCAGATCAACTGCTTTTCACCTTTTTATATACATGCTGAAATCATTCCCTGGTCGTCGAGTTCTGGCACCTTCAAAGGCTCTTCACACAGAATGTTCTCAGGAGACCAGCGTTTCTCATTCTAGTGTCTAAGGAGATGCTTTTCTTCTCCTGTACGGACTGTGGAAACTACAGCTGCTTAGTTCAGTGTGCTGTGCCTGAATGAACAAGAATTCAACACATGAGAAGCTTTCAGACAAATAAGCAAATTGAGCATTTAGACATTTTTGTTAAATTTCACCAGCTGTTTTTCAACTTCTTAAAAGAACCACAATGCAATGTCTGAGGCAAGTAAGAGAATGATTCATTATTGTGTTGAATATTAGTATGTCCACTACCAGTCAAAAGATTTTTAGACTCTTCTGCTCACCAAGCCTGCGTATATTTGATCCAAAGTACAGCAAAAGCAGTAAAATTGTCAAATATTTTTACCATTTAAAATAACTGTTTAAATTTTAAATATATTTAAAAATGTAATTTATTTCTCTGATTTAAAGGCTGATTTTTTAGCATCGTTACTCCAGTCACATGATCCTTCAGAAATCATTCTAATATTCTCATTTGCTGCTCAAAAAACAGATTTGCAAAAACAGATAACTGTTTAAAAAAAAATTCAAAATTAATGTTTTCTATTATGTTGTCATGTTTTTATTCTGTTAGCTAGCTGTATTTTTAATTATTTTTACTTAATCAAAATAACCCAACTGCAGTTTTATTGAAATAAATTTGAAATGCACAATGAAAAAACGTGGAAAAACCGAGTTATCGGTTTATGTTGAAAATAATAGTCTAATTTTTTTTTTCAGGTTTTTTCATCAATAGAAATTTCAGAAGAACAGCATTTATCTGAAATATAACTCTTTTGTAACATTATAATGGTATAAAGTTACAAAAGCTTTCGATTCAAAGGATCCTGAACAAATCTACTCAACTGTTTTAAATCTTGATAATAATAATAATAAAAAAAAAATGTTTGTTGAACAGAAATTGAGCATGATTTCTGAAGAATTTTGTGACACTGAAGACTGTAATGATGCTGAAAATTTAGATTTGATCACAGGAATAAATTAGATTTTAAAATATATTCAAATTAAAAAGCAGTTGTTTTAAATAGTACAAATATTTCACAATACTGATTTTGCTGTATTTGGGGTCAAAATAAGGCAGGCTTTGGGAGAAGAAAAGAATTATTTAAAAACATTAAAAATCTCTGAATAAAAGTGAGAATAAAAGGACTTAAATTCTTTAGGTGCACAATCTCATTTTAAAATGGATGAAATACTTGTTATATTATATATATATATATATATATATATATATTAAATTGGTGTAATTTAGTAAATTATATTGATATTTTTTTTAAATACATCATATACAATAAATATAAATTAAATTGTATACATTATTTCGACTATAGCTGCAACCATAAAGAATAAAAAATTTACACGATACCATTTGGACATCTGAGGGCACTCTGGAGAGGAAATCCATCACCTCATTGTTTTCAATGGCATATGGATTGCGCAGTTTCTTTGTGAATTTATGTATACCTAAAAAATGAACTTAATTATAACCAATCTCGACTGATAACTCAGAACATCGAGAAACTTCAATATTTGCTTAGAGTTTAACAGTTTTATTGATTTGAAAGAAAAACATATTCCATTGTTAGAGTGTAACAGTACTGTTGTCTTACCCCATAATAAAATAATGTAGCGTACTGGAATAAAGTAAGTGAGCACTGTAGCCATGATGAGAACCAGGAAGGCCAGATTAGACAAGAACGGCACTGACCAGTTAAAGGTACTTGGGAGAAAAAAAGAAAAACGTTGCAGTTTCAGTCACAATCCATAGTTTTAAGAACCACCATTTTAATTTAATTTAAAACCTTATCAACTTCAAACATTCCAACGGTAATATGTGACCCTGGACCACAAAACCAGTCTTAAGTAGCACAGGTATATTTGTAGCAATAGCCAAAAATACATTGTATGGGTCAAAATTATTGATCTTTTTTATGCCTAAAATCATTAGCATATTAAGTAAAGATCATGTTACATGAAGATATTTTGTAAATTTCCTACTGTAACTATATTAAAACGTAATTTTTGACAACTTTAAAGACGATTTTCTCAGTATTTAGATTTTTTTGCACCATCAGATTCCAGACTTTCAAATTGTTGTATCTTGGCCAGATATTGTCCTATCCTAACAAACTGGTCCATGGTCACGTATATATTATGCAATTACCTTTATTCTCTCAATATTCATTACAAATTTACAAACTATATGTAAAGAGCAAAACTTTAAAGCTTGAATGAAGGGGTGAAAACAACACATACTTCTTTATTCTTTCGCCAAAGCATGCAATCCCCTCCAGAAGGTTCTGGACCGTAATGACAATATCTTGAACCATGTGAATTTTCTCCATCAGACCTTTTTTTTCTGATTCCTACAGAAGAAACATTTCAAAAGACCAAGAACATAAAACGCCATGCTTATTTACTGGAATAAATGAATGCAAGTAATTTTCTGAATAGGAAAGGATTATACCTTTTCATCTTCATCTTCCTCTTCATATAACTCCATGGTGTCCTGCAGAGGAAAGGCTTTCTTTTTAAACATTTTAAAATGAAAGTTAACAAGGTCTTAAAACAAAGCCATTTAATTATATCTGAGACGACAGGACATATCGTAAATATGCAAACTGTGCTCATTTGCATTTACAGTCAGTATCAAATCACTAAAACAAATGCTAAACTAAATCCCCACTCTGGTTGATATTCTGCAATGAAAGGCAACACAAGTTGAAAAAAAAAAAAAAGCACTAAAATGTGCAATTTATTCAAAGAAATAAATAAAAAAAATCACCCACCAGGTCTCTGGTGACTCTCTCAGAGGCGATCTGGAGATAGTTCCATACGATGAGAAGGACCAGGAACATGGGCAGCATGTAGAAATCCCAATACCACACTGTAAGAACGAAAACCTGAAGGAAAACACATGCAGGATTTAGGCTCCATGAAGACTGAGACTAATGAAACATCACATATTTATCACATTGTTACACAATCCCATTGCTTCTCTTAACAGCTCATGAATGCAAATGTGATTCAAGTTACATGATTAAAGCAGGTTATTTTTATTGTCTAGTGAAACTTTTTTTTTTGCTTGTTTGTTTTATAGTAAAAGGATTAGTTCTCTTCCAGAATAAAACTTTCCTGATAATTTTGACACCCCCATGTCATCCAAGATGTTCATGTCTTTCTTTCTTCAGTTGCATAGAAATTCAGCTTTTTGAAGAAAACATTCCAGGATTTTTCTCCATATAGTGGACTTTAAAGGTGGCCAACAGGTTGAAGGTCCAAATTGCAGTTTTAATGCAGCTTTAAGGGACTTTACACATTACTTCAACTCAGTGTCTACAAAGTGAACGTGCAAAGAAAGTCAAATGCCCTTTACAAAAAACAACGTCAGACGATGTTAAAGGAGTACTTCACTTTCAGAACAACAATTTACAGATAATTTACTCACCCCCTTGTGATCCAAGATGTTTGTCTTTTTTTCTTCAGTCGTCAAGAAATTATGTTTTTTAAATTTCTCCATATAATGGACTTAAATGGTGCCCCGATTTTTGAACCTTCAAAATGCAGTTTAAATGCGGCTTCAAAGGGCTGTAAATGATCCCAGCCGACGAAGAAGAGTCTTGTCTACCGAAACGTTCGGTCATTTTCTTAGAAAAATATATTTTTATATACCTTTTAAGCACTGAAACTCGTCTAGCACTAGGGCTAATGCGCGTTCGCGTCTATACGTTCTACGTAATCACGTCGAAAGGTCACGTGTGACGTATGCGAAACTACAAAGCAAACTTGGGAAGAGAGAAGTGCAACGCAATCAAACATTCTTTAGCAACAAGGTACAACAAAGTACAACGATGTCTGACGATTTTGAAGCTGGAGGAGCACATGAGATGGAGTTTTTCGCCGTTCCTTACCTTTTTGAGCCGGAATACACAGACCATAGATGTATACACGTAGATGCCTCATTAGCGACTGTTTCTATGGGCCGTTCCAATATGGCGGACGCATCAACGTGCTTGGGGCGGTCCAACGAGGAATCTACATATATATATCTATGACACAGACGATGAACTCTAGTGATGGGAAGTTCGGATCATTTTACCGACTCGGATCTTTGAGTCTCGTTCAGCAAAATAAATGAATCTTTATTCGAGTCATTTCGTTCATTTCGTTCATCTCTCGAGTCCTCGGGTCCGAGTCTGCGCGACTGAACGAATCACTCCCCGAGACGACTCGTTCTTCTCGAGTCACATAAAGATTCGTTCAAAATGAACGAATTGTTCAAGAATGACCCATCACTAATGAACTCAGTCAGAGAGAGAATACTGCGGCGGCGACACAAGCCTCGGGCAGACCGCGTTCAAACGAGACGAGATGGAAAATGCCCACATTTCCAACGGAGCAGGAATCTCAGTGCTGTCACGACTGGACCAAATTAAATTTGTGTCATTCCACACGCAATAACTCTGGACCAGTCCTTCGTCTCCAAGCTAGTAAACACTGGGTTTCGCATACGTCACGCGTGACCTTTCGACGTGATTACTTAGAACGTATAGACGTTTTTCTTGAACATGGAAGTCCGACTCTTAACTGAAAGAATGCTTTGCATTTCCGGTCTGCATTGTTTCTAGTCAAATTAGGGTATATTCCGAGCTAATAAACTAATGTTAAACCTATTAAAATGTTTTTAAAAAGCACATGGCTCCATAGCGCCATCACTTGGCAATGTCGCAATGACCGTCATTTGTCAGTGCCTCACTTTAATGAGTGTGTAGATGACACGAAGCAGCGGACGTTAGCTACATTAAAAACAGATGGACGCTATTTGAATGGGTTTCTATGGAAACCGGAACAGAAAAGCATTCAATCTGACGTTAGAATTCGTAATGGCGGCGCTCATCTTTTACTCAGGAAAAAGGTCTATAGACACGAACACACATTAGCCCTAGTGCTAGACGAGTTTCAGTGCTTAATAGGTATATAAAAATATATTTTTCTAAGAAAATGACGGAACGTTTCGACTCTTCTTCGTCGGCTGGGATCGTTTACAGCCCTTTGAAGCCGCATTTAAACTGCATTTTGAAGGTTCAAAAATCGGGGCACCATTTAAGTCCATTATATGGAGAAATGTCCAGAAATGTTTATCTCAAAAAACAATTTCTTGACGACTGAAGAAAAAAAGACAAACATCTTGGATCACAAGGGGGTGAGTAAATTATCTGTAAATTGTTGTTCTGAAAGTGAAGTACTCCTTTAAAGTTGGAGGAGAAAATCTATTTTTTGAAATGCAGTACACAGACAAAGAACTTTCCATGTGAAGTCGCAGACCTGCAATGCTGAGCTAGAGCAAGTGCAACTATTTTTTCTAGAAAATGACCAATTGTTTCACTAGATAAAACCCTTGTTTGGCTGGGATCGTGTAGAGCCCTTTAAAAGCTGCATTGAAACTGCAATCAGGGGTTAAAGCAAAAAAAAAAAAAAAAAAAAAAAAATCTTTTGACTGAAATTTTTTCCATGGTCAAACACCATTCTATTCTTGTAAATAGAAGTGCTTGTCCTAATTAAAAAAAAAAAAAAAAAAGATGAGGAGCATCTTCTGATCAATAATAACACATTCTGATCCAAAATTAGACATTTTTAGGGGCATTTTCTTTTTACTTTGTAACTGCAATTTTCAAATTGTATAAAAAGCATGTCAAGATCTATGTCAAATTCAAAAATTTATATTTATAAGATTTTTACAATTTCTAATTAAAACAATATAATAATAGGCAGAATAAGACAAATAAGTCACCAATCATATGAAATTAGTATTAATAAATTATTTGTACTACAGGTGGCACAGATGAACACAAATGTAGCTTGTAGGTACATTTTCAAACATTTAATGTGGCTCAGAGGTGAGGCTCATGTTGAGATCAATGTTTTATAAAAATATTAAATGTTTTAAATAACTGAAATTATACGCTACTGTTCGAAGAACGGCTGATTCATCTGTGAATGAAGCAATGAATCATGAATAAACTTGATTCATTCAAAACTTTATTTGGAAGTATTTTCGTTGATGAAAGTGTAAAATCAGGCAGTAGAGTTACAGTCAGACAACGTAAGTCACTTAATATTAACTTAATGTTTATTGAACTGTTGTATTAAATCAATATTACATTTGCAAACTCTCTAACAATAGTTAGAAACTGTCACTCTCCTTATCGCGATCTGTGGGTGCACAGACAATGGTCTATATGAGAGCGTGCAAATGATTCTCTCGTTCACTTTAAATAAGCAAGACACAAAAGCATGTGCAAATGATACGTTGAAATGAGTATTAATAATACCCGTGCCGAAATTCAAGTTCTGCTCTGTGTTCTCTGCTAATTACCCGATTGTGAACAGTGTTGTTTTCGACAACCATCTTAGATTTAGTCTTAGTCTTAGTCTTTTGGACTAAAATGCTTATTAGTTTTAGTCAAATTTTAGTCACTTCTATATGTGATAGTTTTAGTCCAATTTTAGTCGACGAAAAGTCAAAAAGGTTTTAGTCTAGTTTTAGTCGACGAAAAGTCAAAAAGGTTTTAGTCTAGTTTTAGTCAAAAAAGGGGAAAAAGTAGTCTTTTAACAAATTAATGTAGGTCAGTAAGTATTTTGCTGTTGGGTAGTGTCACTTATAAGTTCTGAAAATAGCAGATCCATAGTTCAACACAATGTGAGCTTCCGGATCGACTATTTTCACCAATAATTACAATAATGAAGGAATGTTTTAAAACATAAAAGACAAACAAGGATGGAATGCTAAAACGGCTTGCCATACTAGTATGGCAAAGAGTATTTAATGCTAAAACGGCTTGCCATAGCCTCAGATACGTTTTAGGTTTTGATTGGCATGCACAATAAGCAGAAATGTCATGCATTTTAAACGTCTGACGGACCACCCACTAACATTTTCGTCTATTCTCGTTTCGTCAACGAAAACTCACACACGTCTCGTCATGTTTTAGTCATCAACAAGCCATTTTTATCTCGTCATCGTCTGGTTATCGTCATGAAAAAAAGTGGCGTCAACGAAATGATTTCGTCATCGTCATCGTTGACGAAAACAACACTGATTGTGAATGATCATGGCATCATTATGTTGTCACTGAGAAGCTGCACCCCTGGCAGGGATGATTTTTGGTATGCCAACAGAACAGCAACAACAAAGCGCTATATGTTTCTTTTTCCCTCATTTTCTTTAATTGAAGGAAATCCATTGTAGACTTGTTGCAATTAACAGAAATCCATCGTAGCAACGGAGAACTTTAATCCCTTTGCAGTATGGACCATAAGCTCATTAGCCACCTTTGAAGTGCACTATATGGAGAAAAATCCTGGAATGTTTTCCTCAAAAACCTGAATTTTTTTGCAACTAAGGAAAGACACGAACATCTTGGATGACATGGGGGTGACTAAATTATAAGGAAATTTTTATTCTGGAAGTGAGCTAATCCTTTAACTATAAAACAAACAAAAAATGTTTGACTAGATTAAAAAAAAAAAAAAGTCAAAAGTAGTGACATTTTTACTGGACATGGTACCATGGTACTACCACTGTGTTCTTTGAAATACGCCTACCTACATGTGCAAATACCAGAGTATTTGAATATAGTAATATCATGGTTTTAAGCTGCTTTAAAAAAGTAACCAACCTTATACATTTATTTCCAAATCATATGATACCACGGAAATAAAATGAAACAATAATGAATGGATGAGATTGATGAAAAATGAGTCTAACCAGAAATGCTAAGATGCTCCTCTGCACACTTTCCCACTGGAAACAGCTCTTGATGAACTGATTGACGTGGCACACGGCACGATAAAGGTTCCTCACACGAAGAACATTCCTGGCAAGAACCTGTTGGTAGTTAGATAGTTAGCAGCTCATATTTTTAATAACGAGACATTTCTGTGTGGATGTTACTCATACTATACTATACTGATGTTATAATGTCTCTCAACGTCATACCTTCTTAGAAAACTTGGCATTGTCCTCCAGAAACTTCTGTTCTCTAGGTGTGAAGGTCCTGATGCTTGCTTTGATCTGACCAAGGCATTAAACAAACAAACTATTAAATATCCAGTATCTGAGAATATGAAATATTTCACAGATACTTTATCCACAGGTGCTGAAAATGTATATGAGCACAGTATTTTTGAGCTAAATAATTTTCCAAAGAGCTGCTTTATACCTGAAATTTAATTTGTTTCATAACTGATCAATTTAACAACATCACTTATTTCCATATGATATTAATGTATCAGAATGTGAAGCTGTTTTGAAACAATCTAAATTGCATAAAGTGCTATATAAATAAATATGACTTTTCATATTCTGCTTGGCTGAATAAAGGCATAACCTCTTTGTTGTTTTCAGTTAAGACTCACAGAACTGTAAATGACTTCCAGCTCCAGTACTATGGTTCCTTTAGATAGTCCTCCTAAATTCTCTTTTCTTAGAGGACAAGCAACCAGCTGACCATTGCGTATCTGTTGCAATAAGAAAGAACACACAAAATTCAATCATATTAATATATCAATATAATATATCTAATCCTTAATTAAGATTCTCATATTAAATCAATCGTCTGTACTTACTGAGAGTAAAGGAAGGGCCACCTTTCCCAAGAAATCTGGGGCTTTGTCTCCATCTTCATCAAACACTGTCACTTCCAGAACCTCATGAATGTCTTTTACTGGGCTGATCATAAAGAGAAATAGAAGAAATAGTAACTATTAATTATAAACACAGAGTTGACACGGATTACTGTTCAAATGCTTGGAGGCTGTAAGCTATTTTAATGTTTTTGAGTTAAGAGATAAGTCACTAATGCTTATCAAAGCTGCATTTATTTGATTGAAAACACAGCAAAATCAGTAATACTGTGAAATATTATGAAAATTTAAAACAACTGTTTTCTGTTTTCAACTTAAAATGTAATTTATTCCTGTGATGCAAAGCTGAATTTTCAGTTTTCAGTGTCACATGATTCTTTAGAAATCATCCTTACATGCTAATTTTCCGCTCTTATCATTTTCACATTGGTTGCTGCTCAATATTTTTGTAAAAACTATGATACATTTTTCCCCAGAATTACTTTATAAATAGAAAGTTTAATACTGTAGAACAGCATTTACCTGAAATAATATTTTTGGAACATTATAAATGTCACGTTTGATCAATTTAAAGATGTTAATTTCTTTGAAAAAAAATCTAACTGACCCTAAGGTTTTAAACATTACTGTGCATTAATACAATTATGGTGATACTCACAAAGTGAAGACTTTATTCCACTCTGGGTTGAGGGTTTTGTATATGGTGTGGGTCTGCAGTCGGTTGTTTCCCAATTCCAGGACACAAAATGGGTCACTCTTTCCTAAAAATACACAGAAAAATGCGGTTGTTGATACTCACACCTTTGCTCATGACTAAAATGTCTCCTTGTGTAATCAACAAATAATACCATTTAGATCAGCAGCCAAGAGGTCAGTGGCCTTGATCACTTTAACTTGAAGAAAACCAACATCTTTCAAATCCTTCAGCGAGTTCCTAAAATTCTGCCAAGATACAAAAAGGAGACATTTTTCTTTTTAAAAATACCATAGAATGCAATATACACTTTGTAGCATGCATAAGGATGTAATGCAGTGGAGAAATCGATTTAACATACATATTTAACCAACATATTGTCTCTCTCATGAGGCTCTTCCAGCGGAGGAGCCACAAGATCTGTGATGGAAGCTCCAGTGCAGGGAGTGGGAGTGACGAGGAACACCACCCTGCCTCGGCCCGGGTCCAGTTCACGTGTAAACAGTGTGGTTTCATTTAACGGCAACCCGGACAAGTCGATTTCACACCTGCAACAGACACACAAGGCCTTGAACACAAAACCAGAAACACATGCTTACAAGCAGTAAAATTGAAAAATGACCAATCATTTCACTAGATAAGACTCTTATTCCTCAGCTAGGGTTGGTGTAGAGCCCTTTGAAGTGGCAGTGAAACTGCAATTTGGACCTTTAACCCATTGATCCCCACTGAAGTCCACTATATGGAGAAAAATCCTGGAATGTTTTTTCTCAAAAACGTAATTTCTTTTCGAATGAAGAAAGAAAGACATTATCATCCCGGATGACATGGGGGTGAGTAAATGATCCTGAAATTTCATTCTGGAAGTGAACTAATCCTTTAAGCCAGGACTGCTCAACCCTGTTCCTGGAGATCTACCTACCAGCAGATTTTTGTTCCAGCCCTGCTTCAACACAGCTGTCTGTAATTATCAGGTGCTACTTAAGAGATGAATTAGCTGGTTCAGGTGTGTTTGTTTAGGGTTGGAGCTGAACTTTGTAGGATAGCAGATCTCCAGGAACAGGGTTGGGCACCCCTGCTTTAAGCTCTATTGACAGTATTCGTGGCATAGTGTTGTTTACCTCAGAAAATCATTTCGAACTTGTCTTTCTGTGTTGTTTTTTAATTAATTCATTTTTTTTATAAAAAAGAAAAAATAATTACAATCAATGTACACAGGTTTATGCACTCTGACGGTTTAAAGCAAACACATATTTGTATTTATGTTAAACCACTTACATCAATTATTAAAAATATGATTTGAAATCATTTGAGCTGTAAAATTCATGATTCAAGTTTTGTTGTGGAACAACTTTCAAAAAAGTCTGGGGTCAGAAATATTTTTTTTGTTTGTTTTTGAAAGATCTTTCTCATGCTTACTAAAAACAGTAATATTGTGAAATGATATTTTAATTTCATTTTTTTATTTTAAACTATTTTAAAAGTATAATTTCTGTATTACATGATCATTTAGAAATCATTCTAATATACTGGTTTGGTGTTGACAATAAACACTTATTATTGTCAATGCTGAAAATAGTTTTCCTGATTAAAATGAAGGAAACCTTTTTTCCAAATTTCTTTAATGAACAGAAAATGTAAAAGAACACAGTTTGTATGAACATTATACATGTCTATTTAATTTTTGATTAATGTGCCTTTGCTGTAAAAGTATTAATTTATTTTAAAAGAACTGTTTTATTATTATAATTATTAATTATCATCAAGGTTGAAAACAGCTGTTCTGCTTAATGTCTTTGTGGAAACCTGTTTTTCTGCATTTTTTGTTGATATAAAGTACAAAAGAAAAATGTTTCTTTATTATTTTATATATTTTTATTATTTAATTTTTTACATATTTTGTAATACTGTAAAAGTTATTAACGTCACTTAATGAATTTCATGCACCCTTGCTCAAACTAATAATTTCTTTCTTCGAAAAAAGGTCTGAATGGTAAGTAGTACTTGTGCATTATTGGTATATTTCTTATAGACATATTTATAATGTAAAACATCATTGTATCCCTACAATGTGTATTTACAGATTTTATACAGGCAGAGTTGAAATACTGAATACTGTATAACTCTGGAAAGTCAGGGTTTTACAGGGATTCTTTATAGAATTTTTGTATGTATTTTAGCACTTATTTATTTGCCCCTTGCTTTCATTTCTAGCACATAACTGTAAAACTGTTAAGTAAACAACATAAGATTCATTTTGAGATGTACATGATATCATACAAGCTTCTGTAAATAAGACATAACTTAATCTCAAAGTCATTCAAAATCCTCATAAACTCACTGTCCATAACATTCCTCATATCTACGTCCCTCTTTTCCCACCACTTCAATTTCTAGAAGGCTGGATGCATCGGGGAACTGGTTGAAGTCAAATCTTTCTCTCCACTGTGTGTTGACCTTCTTCACTTGACTCTGTGAAAATGGATGCAACCTTACAGCTTTTACATTACAGCTACTCATTTTTAATCCTGAAATTCTATTGTTTAAATGTAGTTAAGGACCTTATAACTACATTGCATGCTTCTCAGTAAATACCTTGCTTTTATATTTCTGATCTCCAAGTTTAAAGCGAACAAACACATCCCCCTGTGTATCCAGTGGTAAGTCCCGCCCCTCCACCAGCGTAATGGTAAAAACGCCAGTCCAAAGTTGACTCTTCTTCATAGACTCTGTCAGACGTTTGTTATGCTCGGTTGTAGTTCCCTGAGGATCAATAAAAATACTGAAATGTGAGCTTAAGAACTTGTGCAAAGTTTCCGGATATTATATAGCAGTGGTTCTCAACTACCGGTAGGTTTCCAGGTTTGTTTAGATAGCAGGGAAGAACAACTGTGATCCTGGACCACAAAACCAGTCATAAGGGTCTTTTTTTTTTTTAATTACACCATGTGCATAATTATCAGACACATTGATATTCTGGTTTAAACACTTCTTACCAATTCCAAACCACATCAATCTTAAAGGAACAATCCACTTTTTTTGGAAATAGGCTCATTCTCCAACTCCCCCCGAGTTAATAAGTTGAGTTTTACCGTTTTGAAATCCATTCAGCCGTTCTCCTGTTCTGGTGATATCACTTTTAGCATATAGCATAGATCATTGAATCCTATGAGACCAATAGCATCACGTTCAAAAATGACCAACGAGTTTCGGTATTTGTCCTATTTAAAACTTGACTCTTCTGTAGTTATATCGTGTACTAAGACCGGTGGAAATGCAAAGCTTCAATTTTCTAGGCTGATAAGATTAGGAACTACACTCCCATTCCGGCGTAACAGTCAAAGAAGTTTGCTGCCGTAATATGGCTGAAGCAGGAGCAGTAATACCATGCAGCACATGTGCAAATGCTAAACTAGCTGGGAACTCATTTCTGATAATACTCCGCCTACTTCGGCCATATTACGGCAGCAAACTTCCTTGACTATTACACCGGAATGGAAGTGTAGTTCCTAATCTTATCAGCCTAGAAACTCGCAGCTTTGCATTTCCACCGGTCTTAGTACATGATATAACTACAGAAGAGTCAAGTTTTAAATACAACAAATATGGAAACTCGTTGGTCATTTTTGAATGCGATGCTATTGGTCTAATAGGATTCAATGATCTATGCTAAGCTATGCTAAAAGCGATATCGCCAGAACAGGAGAACGGCTGAATGGATTTCAAAATGGTAAAAATCCTTGTTAAAAAAACTTATTAACTCGGGGGGAGTTGGAAAATGAGCCTGTTTCTAAAAAAAGTGGAGTGTTCCTTTAATAACTACTATTAAATTTGTATTTAATCATTTATAAGTGATATAAAATTGTCCATGAAGCCTGGAAGTGAAAAACTATTTTCCAGAAAAAATAAGCCAAAAAAGAGATTTAGCTCAGACTAAAAAAGTCCGAAATTATTATTATCAAATGCCCATGAGAAGGACGCAATACTAAAGCAATACTAGAATTTGCAAAGTTAGGCATGACCTCTGGGCAGCGAAATTCTCGCTGGATCAGCACAGCGAGAAAAAAAACAGGTGGAGAAGAAAAGACATGTTAACTAATAATTAAGAATTTATTATATTATTATACACTCACCGGCCACTTTATTATATTATACACTCTAATCAGCCAATCACATGGCAGCAACTCAATGCATTTAGGCAAGTAGACGTGGTCAAGATGATCTGCTGCAGTTCAAACCGAGCATCAGAATGGGGAAGAAAGGTGATTTAATTGACTTTGAACATGGCATGGTTGTTGGTGCCAGACGGGCTGGCCTGAGTATTTCAGAAACTGCTGATCTACTGGGTTTTTCACGCACAACCATCTCTAGGGTTTACAGTGAATGGTCCGAAAAAGAGAAAATATCCAGTGAACGGCAGTTCTGTGGGCGCAAATGCCTTGTTGATGCCAGAGGTCAGAGGAGAATGACCAGACTGGTTCGAGCTGATAGAAAGGCAACAGTAACTCAAATAACCACTCGTTACAACCGAGGTATGCAGAAGAGCATCTCTGAACGCACAACACGTCGAACCTTGAGGCGGATGGGCTACAGCAGCAGAACACCACACCGAGTGCCACTCCTGTCAGCTAAGAACAGGAAACTGACGCTACAATTCGCACAGGCTCACCAAAATTGGACAACAGAAGATTGGAAAAACGTTGCCTGGTCTGATGAGTCTCGATTTCTGCTGCGACATTCGGATGGTAGGGTCAGAATTTGGAGTCAACAACATGAAAGCATGGATCCATCCTGCCTTGTATCAACAGTTCAGGCTGCTGCTGGTGGTGTAATGGTGTGGGGGATATTTTCTTGGCACACTTTGGGCACATTAGTACCAATTGAGCATCGTGTCAACGCCACAGCCTACCTGAGTATTGTTGCTGACCATGTCCATCCCTTTATGACCACAGTGTACCCATCTTCTGATGGCTACTTCCAGCAGGATAACACGCCATGTCATAAAGCGCGAATCATCTCAGACTGGTTTCTTGAACATGACAGTGAGTTCACTGTACTCAAATGGCCTCCACAGTCACCAGATCTCAATCCAATAGAGCACCTTTGGGATGTGGTGGAACCTGAGATTCGCATCTTGGATGTGCAGCTGACAAATCTGCAGCAACTGCGTGATGCTATCATGTCAATATGGACCACAATCTCTGAGGAATATTTCCAGTACCTTGTTGAATCTATGCCACGAAGGATCAAGGCAGTTCTGAAGGCTAAAGGGGGTCCAAACCAGTACTAGTAAGGTGTACCTAATAAAGTGGCCGGTGAGTGTAAGTTAACAATTATCTCCAGTGCCACTCTTAACTCATCTGTCTATAAAGCCTCACAACACTTCAGAATGTTATTCATATTAAGTGAGGGTCATTTTTTAGGATTTTTTACCCAAGCAAAGTCTCTGAGAACCTGAGACATTGTACTTCTGGAGACTCCAGGTAGGTTGCAGCTCTGGAAAATGGTGGCATTGGAGACTAAATGGTTCCTCATGGTTTCACACCTAATTCTTCACCTTAATTCTTAATTTCTTTGCAGTTAACATGCGTCTCTTCTTCTCCACCTGTTTTTTTCTGACCATGCAGACCCAACGACCATTTCGCTGTCCAATGGTCATGCAAATTCTAGTATTGCATTACTAGTATTGCATCCTTCTCATGGGCATTTTATCATTTTTGACTTTTCAGTCTGAGTTAAATCTCTTTTTGGCTCATTTTATGAATGCCTAATAATTCTGCACACCTAAATTAGGAGTTTTCACTTTCAGCCTTCATGGACAATTATATATAACTCAAAAA
Organism: Garra rufa; assembly: GCF_049309525.1. Taxonomy (NCBI): domain Eukaryota; kingdom Metazoa; phylum Chordata; class Actinopteri; order Cypriniformes; family Cyprinidae; genus Garra; species Garra rufa. The sequence continues at coordinate 55,322,760 of NC_133363.1, forward strand.
TTCTTAAATACAAAATGAATAGTAGTTATTATGATTGATGTGGTTTGGAATTGGTAAAATGTGCTTGGAAAAAAATATGACAAGAATATCAACATGCCTAATAATTGTGCACACATTGTAAGAATTAAATAAATAAGCTTTCCATTGATGTATGGTTTGTTGGTATAGGATAATATGTGTCTAAGATACAACTGTTTGAAGACCTGGAATCTGAGGGTGCAAAAAAACCTAAAAATTGAGAAAATCACATTTAAAGTTGTCCAAATGAAGTTCTTCGCAATGCATATTACTAATCAAAAATTAAGTTTTGATATATGTACAGTAGGAAATTTACAAAATATCTTCATGGAACATGATCTTTACTTAATATCCTAATGATTTTTGGCATAAATTAAAAATCGATCATTTTGACCCATACAATGTATTTTTGGCTATTGCTACAAATATACCTGTGCTACTTAGGACTGGTTTCATGGTCCAGGGTCACAATTGTAAATGCAAATAATAAAATGCATAATATAACTATGCATGGTTAATTTAGTTAAATAAATACACTTATCAACCCAGTATTTTTCCACTTGGTAAAAGCTAGTCAAATTAGGCTGATGCAAGCATGGGCAGGTTGTGCAGCATGGCCTCATTCTCAAAAACCATGAAAAAAATTATGCAAGATAAAAAAAGGCATGACCCAGACTCATAATAATAATAATTACAAGTTGCTTGCATTGAGAATAAGCATGGTTTGTGCCAACCACAGAGCTCTTTCTGTGGTGAATTATTGGCTTCCGAGAGCAGGAAACCATCAAAATTCAAAAACATTTACATTTGATGTGCAAAAAAAAAGTTGAGAACCACTGTTATATTAGTTGTGAATTTGGTTAGTTATAATCTTCATTATGTTATTTGCATGCAGATTAACATACAGACTGCCCCAGATGAAACAGCAGGATTACTGTTTGTAGAATCATTTGGTTTGAGTATTATATTACAGGAAGCATTTGGGTAAATTCATGAGAAAGCGCTGACACAACCACGCTAGAATCAAAAAACAATCAGTAAACGATTAAAGGTAATTTAAAACTAATCCATCTCACCGAGAAGCTTCTTTTTTTCCTTTGGGCCCATCTCTTCACGATAGAAACAAATATTGTGAATAAAAAAGCATTTAAACATTTAGTTAGCGGAGTTAGTTAGCTTGCCTAAATTGCTTGCTTACGTGTTTTTTGTTTTTGCCATCCCTCACAGATAAGCAGATATCGATGACTATGACACCCATATCGTCTTCCAGACTGTTGGGGTCGTCCAGTGAAAGCACCATCTCGCTGCTCCTGTGCAATAGACAGAGCAAAAGCATCAGAAGCCACACTTTTGGTTTGACCTTCAATACAAACATTTCAAATTGGCCTACTTTTCAAGTTCCAGTTTATCCAGCTCAACACCACAGGAGCCCATGAAGTCATCCGTTGTCAGATCTCGATCATAAACCTGAAAAAAGAATTTTTGGAACTGCTTATCAAAAATGTACAGATAATTTACTCACCTTCTTGTCATTAAAGATGTTCACTTCTTTCTTTTTTCAATTGTAAAGCAATTGTTTTTTGAGGAAAACATTTCAGGATTTCTCTCCATATAATGGACTTCTATGGTGCCCCTGAGTTTGAACTTCCAAAATGCAGTTTAAACACAGCTTCAAAGGGCCCAGCAGAGGAAGATGGGTCTCATCTAGCGAAATGATTGGTTAGTTTTTTATATTCTTTTTAACCTTAAATGCTCATCTTGTCTAGCTTTGCCTAAAATTTGTGTATTCCGGTTCATGACAGTTAGGGTATGTCAAAAAACTCCCATCTCATTTTCTTCTCCAACTTCAAAATAGTCCTACATCACTGTTTTACCTTTTTTTGTAAAGGGAGTTTGATTTTCTTTGCATGTTCACTTTGTAAACAAGATGTGGGACGATTTTGAAGTTGGAGGAGAACATGAGATTTTTCGACATACTGTTTTGAACCGGAATACACAGAGTTTACGCATAGCTAAACAAGAGCATTTGAGGTTAAAAAATTATAGAAAATACCATTCTTCTCCTATAAACAAGCCCTTCGAAGCTGCATTTAAACTGCATTTTGGCAAACTCAGGGGCACCATAGAAGTCCACTATATGGAAAAAGTCCTGAAATGTTTTCTTTAAAAAAAAAAATTTCTTTACGACTGAAAACAAAAAACATGAACACCTTGGATGACAAGGGGGTAAGTAAATTATCTGTAAATTTTTGTTCTGGAAATGAACTACTCCTTTAATATGCCTGTAGGTATTTTGGCATAATGATGGCACAGCAAAGTGAATGTGTACCTTGATGAAGAGTTTCTGGTCCAGGTTGCGGATCGGAAAGGAGAAAGTTTCATTCCAGACTGGGTTGAGATTTTTATACACCACTTTACTTTTGTACAAGGTTTTTCCATCCAGTTTGAATTTCACATACGGATCACTTGTGCCTAAGGAGAGAGCAAAGTTTTATTGATCATCTGCAAATTTTCTTAGATACGGTCTGTAATAATTTGTATTTTCGGTCACACTTTATATTAGGTGGCCTCAATTATTATGCACTTACATCAAAAAATAAGTACAATGTACTTAATGTGGTCATACTGCATTGCAAAACACTTTTGTCTCTATTAAGGTGGGATATGGGTAAGGTTAGGGACAGGTTTGGTGGTATGGGTAGGTTTAAGGGTGGGTTAGGATGTAAGGGATGGGTCAACAGTGGTAATTACAGAAATTAATTACAAATGTAATTACACATAGTTTTTTAAAAATAAATAAGTACAATGTAAAAAACTAATGTAAAGTGGGACAGTATTTTCTAATCTAGAAATAAATTAAAGTGGTCATGACATGAGAAATCAAATTTGCCCTGATCTTTTGGCATGTAAGAGATTTGTACCATTAAAACATCCTGCAAGTTTCATAGCTGAAAACGTTCTCCGCATTAGAAACCAAGCATTTATTTAATCAAGCTCCAAAAACGTCACCCACATGCATTAGTTTGCATAAACACTGCCTCCAGAGCAAGGCATTGACGAATAGTCAATCTTCTCACCATAGGCCCCGCCCACTGGCTGACCACTTGAATACGCTGAATGCGAGTGTTGCGTTGCGTCAAAAGCAAATAGAAGTTACAATCACTACCACTATCTTGTCTACACTAGATACAGTATACAGATGTGCGTTTGCTTTCTGACACTGTCTACACACTTGAGTATGTCGTCAATAGGACAAATAGAGTGAAAGATTGTTCGCTTTTACGCATTTGGTTTAAACAGCTCATTCGCATCTTTGTACAGATATGAGAAGGATCCCACAGAAAGGAACAAGTAGATAGTTTATTTCTAAATGGCATCCCTGATCGTGTCTGAGGACTGATCAAAGCATTTTGTTTGTTTGTTAAAAGATGAAGTAGTACTATTTATGAATGCAGCTGCATCACAAACGGTAAGTAAATTATTTCATAACGCTTTGTTTGGAAATTACCTTTTTTTTTCATGTTGTCAAAACACATGCAACAGCAAGGGGGCGTTGATACTATTTCCTATGCAGTGACATTAGTTAATCGTAACCGTGGCTGATTCCTGACAAGCCTTAAAGGACCGGTCCCTTTAAACAGGTTGTTTTATACAGGGTCAGAATGAGGGTTCAAATTAATCATTTTCCCACATGTTTATTTGTATTTTTGTGCACAAACTTTATTAACATAATAAGTAAATCTCAAGGAACATATTAAAATAAAATAAAAAAAATCCATGTCTTGACTCCTTTAAAATGCAGTTCTGCCGTAATGGCTTAAATACATCTTTAATATGGTAAATGCACTACTGTTCAAAAGTGTGGGGTCTTTTTTTGTAATCAGTAGTTTTTCCAGAAAAGATGCATTAAGTTTGTCAAAAATGATAGTAAACAATTAAAAAAAAAACTATTTCAAGGAAATATTGTTCTTTTTAACTTTCTATTTATCAAGTGATCCTGAAAAAAAAAAGTTTTCTACAAAAATATTAAACAGCAAAACCTTTTTTATGACCTGTGATAATAATTAATGTTCATCGAGGAGCAAATCAGCATATTACAATTATTTCATGATGATGCTGAAATTCAGCTTTTCATCACAGAGATAAGTCACATTTTAAAATACATTAAAACAGAAATGATTTATTTTTAATTGTAATAATACTTATTATATTGTTTAATGGTATCAAATAAATGCAGCTTCATGAGCACCAGAGACTATGAAAAACATTTAAAAAAAATAGAATAAAATCTTACCAACCCCCAAATATTTTATTTTTAGTTAAATGTAAATAAAGTTTCATAAAAGTAATTTGTCAAATTTATTATAATTTACTTTTATTTCTTCTTTGTGGTTTTGCTTTAAAATATTACACATATTTTAACAAATTTGTGCACCAAACTAAGTCAGTATGATATAACCAACATGCAGGTCATTTTGTTATGTGACCACAAAACCATAAAGCAGGAAATGACATCACAGAGAGGACCCCTGTAGACCCTCATGATACGGTATGTCACGTGTCTTAAGAAAAATCAGTATGACCTTTTGCGGCACAAAATGTTAGTCCAGCTTCAAATGTCAAAAGAAATAACCCCAGAGGAAATGTCAAAATGCATACTAAAAATGCATACTAAAAATGACTCAAAATGCATAAAAAAATGTTTGAAAAGTTTCATAAACACCTACACTTGTGTGTATTCAATGTGCAAACAAAATATCATATTACATTTTACTTCAAAATATTAAGAATCAAAATATTTCAAAAACATATATTTAAATAACATTTTTAAACATTTGTCATTTCAGACGCAGTTTTTTCTAAAACATATTTCTTCAAGATAATGTCTTTCATAAGCTTTCAGTGAACTATGAACACTTGGTGCAATCAAGTACAGTCCCTATCATTTTCCCTTCAATCAGTTGACATGTTTAGTAAACTCAGTTTAGTCATGTGTGTGGGTTTGCCTTTGACAAGGATGTGGTTAATACTTAAGTGCAACATCAGTGCATGAGGCAAAACCAGGCCGCTTCCGGAGAAGACTTTTTTGAAAGAGAAAGAAAACCTGCAACAAAAGCTGTTACTACTTCTTGTAGGGTTAACAGCTAAAATAATGATAGAGAAAAATAGGGCCTTCAATACAGTTGTAAAGGTGATACAAAACAACTTGCCTAGCTGACTACAGCTTGGAAAATAACCCTGTTGCACCAGTAGAGGACGGTATGTAGTAAGTGTGAAGAAGTCATCAGTTACTCCCTCATCCACCACGATTTAAAGAGATAATGCACCCAAAAATAAAAACTCAGTCATTATGTACTCAGTCTTTAGTTATTCCAAACTAGTATGAGTTGGTGTGTTTAACAGAAGAAAGAAACTCATACAGGTTTGGAATAACTTAAAGGTTAGTAAATAATGACAGTTTTCATTTTTTGGTGAACTATTACTTTAATAGCAACCAAATTCAAAACTAACCCCATTTACTCTCCTTATACATGTTTGTCTAACCGTGAGTAAATCATTATCAGTGCTTGATATTAATCTGAACAGCTGGACAGTTTTTGAACAGAACATTTTTTAAAGAATTTAAATAAATCTATTCTGCTCACCAAGCATGCATTTATTTGATCCAAAATACAGCAAAAGCAGTAATATTGTGAAATGTTTTTTTTAGTATTTAAAATAACTTTCTATTTGAATATATTTTAAAATGTAATTTATTCCTTTGATCAAAGCTAAATTTTCAGCATAATTACTCCAGTATTTATCATCACATGATGCTTCAGAAATCATTCTAATATGCTGATTTGCTGATCAAAAAATATTATTATTATTATTATTATTATTATTTACAACAAGAGTACATTTTTAAAGATAATTTTAATACTATTAATAGAAAGATCCAAAGAACCGCATTTATCTGAAATAAAAAAGCTTTTGGAATCAGTATATATATATATATATAAAAATAAAAAAATAATATATATACATTTTATTTATTTCTTTGTTGGTAAAAAAAAAAAAGAAAGATAGAAATTAATACTTTCAGCAATGATGCTTTAAATTAATCAAAACTTTTTTTTTTTTTTGGTTACCTTTTTCTTTTTAGAAATGAATACTTTTAATTAGCAATGATGCTTTAAATTAATCAAAAGTGATCATAAAGACATTTATAATGTTACAAAAGATTTCTATTTCTATTCATCAAAGAAACCTGAAAAAAATTCTACTGTTTTCAACATAATAATAATAATAATAATAATAATAATAATAATAATAATAATAATAATAATAATAACAATATGTTTTTGGAGCAGATTTCTGAAGGATCATGTGACTGGAGTAATGATATTAAAATTCAGCTTTGAAATCACAGAAATAAATTACAACTTATAATATATTAAAAGAGAAAAGTTGTTTTAAATAGTGAAAATATTTCACAATTTTACAGTTTTTGTTGAATCAAATAAATGCAGGCTTGTTGAGCAGAAGAGACTTCTTTAAAAACATTAAAAATTTTACTGTTCAAAAACTTTTGACTGCCAGTGTATATTAATTTTTTTTACTGTATTTTTGATCAGCCCACAAAGCAAACTCTTGAGCGCAAGCGTATATTTGAATATCCTGTTCACCGATATTCTTTAGAAAAGTAAAATGAGTTGCAATCAGCAATTCATGTTGACTTTAAAACAGCAATATGACATGTGAATATATCATCCACAATAAAGACATTTCAAACACACACTATAACATGCAAATACTGACTGTAAAATCTTAAGTTGATCTAGACACACCTATGAAAACAGCCAATAAATGAAGAGGGAAAAGTTCAGTAACAGTATCCTAATCTAGCAGTCTTTTCCTAAAAGAGGATTGATTAAGGTTTCACCTTCTTAAGAAAACGTGGCAATAGGAGAGCTCTAAAAAAGCTTAACAGGCCTTAGATCACAAATCATGAAATTACAGCCAACTGCACAGACTTATAAACAGGAAAAGAGCTTGTTCAATGAGCCACGTTGCAGTGACGCAATACAGACAATAAACAGAGTAAACGAACTCGGGAAGAGGAAGTATACCAATGAACATCCTAGTCTCCACCTGTCTGTGTTTTTACATGTCTTAGAGAAGTGCCTCCTATGCCAGTAAAGTCAATAATGTGTTTTGAAGGTTCAAGGTGTGGCTTGTATCTCTGCAGGTGTGGCTGTAGACAGGTTTGAATGCGCTGCGAGGAATGTTGGCTCAAGTATGACAGTAATGCACACGCTCTGGTGTTAATGCAGATAACTCGAGCACAACTGAGTGATCGAAGAGAGATAAACATCACTTACAGGCTGGTAACACTGTCACGGTTAAAGCCGGCTGATTGTTTGTGTGCTAATGTTCATACTTTCACTACCACTATCATTTTTTATTTGAATTTAATGTAATTAAGTTTACAACTTACTGAAATGCCATTTTAACTACTACTACTTCTTTTTTGAGACTAAAACGTTTGACTGTAAGTCCTCCTAGAGCTTTAACTCAACAAACTCCAAACTCAGCCCAGATCTTCAGACTGATCTCCCGGGTGTGCTGTATCTTTTCTAACTGATCGGAATTCCGGTTTTCCTAAAAATGATGATTAAAACTGGGAAAAACCCCAGACTTTTATTGACGGAATGTTCTGATCTATCTAAATGATGCTAACTTAAGCTAATCATGCTAGAAATATGTTAGCAACATCCCAGTAACTTGCTAATAACATGTCAACCATGTTAGAAACATGCTAAAAACATGGCAGTAACTTCCAAGTCATGCTAGTGACATGTTAATTATGCTAACAACATGGTAATAATGTTAGAATCATGCCATCAACTTGCTATTCATGCTAGAAACATGCTAGCAACTTGCTAATCATGTTAACAACATGCTAATCATACTATAAAGTGCAGACAACTTTATAATCATGCTAGAATTATGCTAGCAACTTGTTAATCATGCTAAAAACATGCTAGCAACTGCTAATCATGCTAGAAACATGCTAGAAAAATGCTAGCAACGTACCAATCATAATGTTAGAATCATGCTAACAACATGCTAGTAACATGCTAGAGACATGATAACAACTTGGTAATCATGTTAGAATCATGCTATCAACTAACTAATCATGCTAACAACATGCTAGTAACATGCTAATCATGCTAGAGACATGCTAGCATGTTAAAATTATGCAACTTACTAATCATGCTAACAACATGTTAGTAACATGCTAATCATGCTAGAGACATGTTAGTAACATGCTAATCATGCTAGAGACATGCTAGCATGTTAAAATTATGCAACTTACTAATCATGCTAACAACATGCTAGTAACATGCTAATCATGCTAGAGACATGCTAGCATGTTAAAATTATGCAACTTACTAATCATGCTAACAACATGTTAGTAACATGCTAATCATGCTAGAGACATGATATAAACTTGCTAATGTAACCGAGCGTTCGTATTGGGTTCGCCTAAACACTTTATTGATAATAAAATAATGAAAACGAGACCAAGAGGTTCACTGAACGGTGCATACTTTTTATTTTCCTTCTTCACATATAACACCCAAACGCGGGGGCGCCCTCATCTCACCATGCGCGTGCACTTTTTCTTGCCTACGGCAAGCCCCGAGGGACAGAATGCCTTCCACACACATACATGTAACATCTCATTGCCTAAACTTAAACTCAGGAATTTATCTGTTACATACGTCCCATCCCCCTAACATAAACGTCCCCGTTTATCCATCAAAACAGTGAAGGATAGAACCTGTATCCAAACAAAAAAAAAAAACAATAATACACATTGCAACAGAACATGTATAATACCTGAACCCATGTCCGACAATAAAACTGTCTAGACCATCTGAAACATTAGCAGTTTAAACAGACATTTCTCCAACAATCCTTTTTTTTTTTTTTTTTTTTTTTTTACCCTTAGTACAACACAAAATCCTTCCAGCGACCAGGAGGCTTCAACGTCCTCCCAGCCCTACTCACACCAGGGACACATTCGTCAGGTCCCTCAAGTGCCTCACTTAAATCCCTTTGAGGTGAACTGCATTTCAACCCCCCCAGCATGTCAGACTCTTTAGAAGGAGAATCACCCAAAGAATGAGGAACCCCAGACAGTGAAAGTGCAGGAACAGGCAATGTATAAGGTCGCAGCCTATTGTAATGCACAACCTGTCCTTGTCCATCTGAGTCCATAGGGCTAACAATCCTGTAAGTCAGTCCTGACTCTCCACCAGACTCTAAGATTTGTACAATCTTAAAAGGTCCTTTCCAATGAGGCGCCAGTTTCATGCGGCTCTCCACAGGATTATGTAGCCACACCATGGCACCGACCGCATAAGGCTGGTGTCTGAGGCCTGAATCGTGATACAGTTTCTGCCGATCAAAAGCCACTTCACTGTACATTCTGGCACTCTTGAAAGCGTCCTGTAGTCTTTCAAGCAAAGTGGAAACGAATTCAGCATGAGATGTTGAAATTTTTAGGTTAAGAGTACGAGTTGGTAGTAGCAAGTCTGTAGACAACCTTGGTTCTCGTCCATGCACCAAAAAGTATGGCGAGAACTTGGTGCTAGAATGAGGTGAGGAATTGTATGCAAAAGCCACTTGTTTGATGTAATCATCCCATTCACCCCCACATGACAAAAGTATCTTAGCCATTTGATCAGTCAATGTCCTGTTAAAACGTTCCACCATGCCGTCTGAAGCCGGATGGTAGGGAGTGGTGCGTGTTTTCTTAATATTCAGCAACCGACAGAGGGTCAGAACCACTTCGGATTCAAACTGGCGGCCCTGATCTGAATGCAGGGTTTCAGGAATGCCATGAATCAAAATGTAATCCTCAAACAGGCAGTGAGCGACAGTCTGGGCCGATTGGTTAGGCAGTGCATAGAGATTAACAAATTTTGTGAAATAATCCTCAACTACCAGTACATACCGATTTCCTTTGGCTGTTATTGGCAGTTCCAAAATGTCCATAGCAACTCTCTCAAAGGGTCGCATTGTCAGGGACCCACCCATGGGTGCTTGATGAACAGGGACAGGCTTACGGCGAGTTTGGCATGCTGTGCACTGCTCACACCATGTCTTGATGTCCTTAAACATAGACGGCCAGTAGCAAAAACGCCTCGCTCGTTCCCACACCCGTTCTGGAGAAAAATGAGCGGCAGTTGGGGCCCCATGAAGCTGCAAAAGTATGTCGTGTTTAAGAGAAGGAGGGACCACCACTTGAGCAACGGGGTCACCTGTGAGAGGACAAGAAACTGAGCGACACAACAGTCCATTTATTATAGAAAGGCGGTTAAACTCAGTCCAGTATTTACGTAAACTCTGAGATGTACCTGCTAGCTGTCTCCTAGGAGGTCGCTGTGATCGCTCTACCCATTGTCGTACCGTGTCAATGTCTGGATCGTTCTGTTGCATCGTAGCAACGTCCGCTGCATCATATGACAAATCAGACAGGCTCATCACCTCGCCTGCACTGAAGGACAAAGCAGACGAAACCACGTTCTCATTCCCCTCAGTGGTCTTAGAGGAACAGGACATGTCATTATCAGATTGTGCAGCATTCACCACATTCACATCCCTTATTTCTTCAACTACTGTCTCACTGATCTCCATATCCGATGTCACTGGGCGGCGGGACATTGCATCAGCATTTTTGTGCCGATTGCCGTCTTTGTGCACCACAACCCAATTTAACGGGTCTAATTCCAGAAGCCATCTCGCCCTTCTGCCCGTGGGATCATCCTCGATGGACATACGTCGTAGCGCAAGAAGTGGCCGATGATCAGTAATGATGGTGAAAGAAGAAAGTCCGAGATAGTGTCTAAATTCTCTCACTGCCCAAACGATAGCCCATAACTCCCGGTCAAAAGTGGACCAACGTCTCTGTGTGGCATTTAAAGCACGGCTGGCATAGGCCACAACGCACTCCAATCCATCTTTTGCCTGTGCGAGTACAGCGCCAACAGCCCACTTAGAGGCATCTGTATAAACTTTGAATGGCACTTTAAAGTCCGGTAGTGTCACAATGGGAGCAGAGGACAGCACTTCTTTCAAATAGTTAAATGCGCTGTCACAATCAGTACTCCACACAAAAGGCACATTTTTGCCTACCAGTTGATTCAGCGGAGCTGCATGGTTAGAAAAATCCTTGACAAAGCGTCGATAGTACGAACACAGTCCCACAAATGCTCTAACCTCGGAGGGAGACTGTGGCACTGGCCAATTTCGGACCTTCTCCGTGTTTCTGGGGTCAGGTTGGAGGCCATTCTCTGAAACGACATGACCCAAAAATACCACGTGATCTCTGACGAAGTGACATTTTCTGGGGTTTAATTTCAAACCTGACGACCTTATTCTGGAAAACACTTCTCTGAGGTGTGCCAAATGTTCTTCAAATGTCGCACTATAAATCAAAATATCGTCCAGGTACACCATACAAATGTGCCACGGGAGCCCTCTCAAAACTAGCTCCATCATTCTTTGAAATGTGGCAGGCGAGTTAGAAAGTCCCATCGGCATGGAGCGCCATTGATACAAACCTCGACCTGTAGTAAATGCTGTTTTTTCCCTGTCTTGTTCGGCCACCTCCACCTGCCAATAGCCATTCGAAAAATCCAACGTGCTGAACCACCTAGAGCCCGCCAATGCATCCAGAGTGTCATCCACGCGAGGCAAAGGGTGAGAGTCCTGAATAGTTATACTGTTCAATTGTCGATAGTCCACACAGAACCGCCAGGTGCCACATTTCTTTTTCACAAGCACGACCGGCGATGCCCAGGGGCTACAGCTTTCCTCGATGATGCCATCAGCTAACAGACCTGCCACTTGTCGTTCTATTTCAGCTCGCTTTTCTGGTGTTGTACGGTATGCGCGCTGCTTAATAGGAGCATGTTCCCCGGTCCTGATATGATGTTGCACCAACATGCATTTTCCTGTATTCTTCTCTGAAGAAGTAAAGATGTCACCGTACTCCTGCAACAGTGACGAGAGTCTAATTTTATCTGATGTCGAGATTGGTGACTCACTTAACGATATAGAGGGAGCTGTGTCAAGTGGGGTATTATCAACTTTTACACCTGCATCCTGAATAATGGGTTGAATATCAGAATCAGTTATGGAGTAAAATTCTCCCAGATGTGTCCCCTTTTTTATAGGAATGTCCTGTCCTGTTGGATTCAAAATTCGTGCCTTGGTCAGTCCATTGTGAACGTTAGTGAGTGTGTGTGCAACAACGAGGCTGGCTGATTCAGACACATTGGGTTCCAAATACCCCACAAAGTCACTAGATAGCCGGGTCGTGCCAGGTAAACCAATCCTAACAGGCACAATTGACTCACTGAGGGGTGGAAATGTCATGTCCGTGGCCAGCGACACATTGCAGCACATTGGAACAAAATCAGCACTGGTAAGGAGTGGAATGGAAATGTCCCATAACTGTAATTTAGCATGACTAACATCCAGCAGGGCATGATTTTTCAATAAAAAGTCCCATCCCAGCAATACAGACTGTGTTGCTTCTCTCACTATGTGAAAAACATGTTGCCAGGTTTCAGTACCCAGCTGCAGTGTCACAGTAAGTGTGCCCAGCGTGTCCAACATCTGTCCGTTTACAGCACGGGCCGCAATATAGTCTTTCTTAAGAGGCCGACTGCGAAATGCTGGAATTGACATTCGAAAATCAGAGCTCATCAGCGATACACTAGAACCAGAGTCAATCAAAATAGGAAGTTCAATGCCCTCAATTGTTCCTTTTACATATGATACAAATGGGCAGTGGTCAGTGTTTGTGTCTGCCTTGGTGTCCAATATAGACAAATTTTCATCAGGGTTTGGGCCCCTGGGTATCACAGCTGGTGTTTGGGCCGCAACATCAGCTACAGCCCGTTTCCCGGCTCATAATGTCTCCCCTCACCGCTCGGGGTCATGAAGCGCACTCCCGGTTTCCTAGTTTCTTCCTCATAACTGCCTCGTCTGCGCATATATGGGCTAGGGCCGGGGCTGGGAGCACGTCTCATAGGGCTACGAGTTGCATTATGTTCCTTTCGATTATCAAATTCAATGAACGGTTTTCGTTCAGAAGAGCGGCCTCTCTGTGCTTCATACGTCTGCATACGGCAAGCATGCCCCTGACAGCAGCACTGACCTGTCTCACGTGACGGGGAGCGTGCTCTACTCCACTCATCTCTGCCACTCCGACTCATCTTTTCTTTCAATCCGAGATTCTCGACCTCCAAACGGTTAAGAGTAACTTTCATGTCTCTCATCTCATCAGTTAATCTATCAATTGCTCTGTACAGCCCACCAATGTCCGACACCGAGTTCACATTGGCCACTGCTCCGTCTGCATTTAAATTATGGCCCACATTAGCAGTCACATCAATCGCATTCCTTGCGTTTTCACACCGACCTGCAATTATTACGGCCTCCTCCATGTCTGTCGCTCCCTGCTCATAACATTTTGTCCTCAGCACTGGGTCCAGGCCAGCCACGAAACGGCGAAACTTCTCCTCCCGCTGGGCTCTGTCGCCGTACTCGGGAAAAGCTTCATCCACTAGCCGACTTATTTCTGCTGCATACACCTCTAGACTCTCACGTGCTGCGCGAGGACGGGCAGATAAGCTGGCTCTGAATCGCTCCATAAACTGTCTCCTTCCGAAAGCCTCTTTTAGCTTCTCTTTCACTGCCTCATAGTCCGATTTAACAGCATTAGGGAGACTGTCCCATAGAGAGAAAGCTGCGTTGTTCAATCGTGTAGGCAAAATCCTTGTCAGTTCATAGTTGTAGGAAGCGCTTCCACTCCCTTCCGTGAGCGCTTTGACAGCCACTTCAAACTGTCTGGCCCAGCCCACGAAGCTTTGTCTTTCCTCCCCGGAGAACGGCGGCGGCAACTCAATTCGCACGCTCCTATTGCTTCTATCACGGTCCCGTAACGTAGTAAAACTGTCATCATCTTTGCACCACATAATGACGATCCGTTGACCGCGTTCGCTATCTCACTATAAACTTTTGAAGCTAAGCTAACTAGTTTAACAACCGCCGAAATACTTTAAAATACTCACTTAACATACTCAAAACAAAACCGCTGCCACCAATGTAACCGAGCGTTCGTATTGGGTTCGCCTAAACACTTTATTGATAATAAAATAATGAAAACGAGACCAAGAGGTTCACTGAACGGTGCATACTTTTTATTTTCCTTCTTCACATATAACACCCAAACGCGGGGGCGCCCTCATCTCACCATGCGCGTGCACTTTTTCTTGCCTACGGCAAGCCCCGAGGGACAGAATGCCTTCCACACACATACATGTAACATCTCATTGCCTAAACTTAAACTCAGGAATTTATCTGTTACACTAATCATGTTAGAATCATGGTAACAAAATGTTAGTAACATGCTAATCATGCTAGAGACATGATAGCAACTTGGTAATCATGCTAGAATCATGCTAGCAACTTGCTAATAATGCTAGCAACATGCTAGTAACTTGCTAATCATACTATAAAGTAGGGGTGTGCGATATGACGATTTTTGATCGTGGACGATTAAAATGTCTCCACGATCTGCTTTTGAATAAATATCGTAGTATCGTGCTACAGTGTGCCTCCGTCTTAATATACTGTACATTCACTCACGGGACACTGCACATATACATATTCGCGATCACAAAAGTACATTATTTGAATGTGCTTCAAAGTCTTGCCGGTAAAATAACGTCATTTGGTCCGCGCGCTGTTCTGGCATGCGCTTCATGAGCGCGTAAACCTGAAGCACGTGCGCTAAAAGCCTGTCAAACAGCACCTGATGAATAAACTGAGCTATCTTTGGCGCTTAATTTGCTTATACTGTCAAAAACACGCAAGGATTACATTTAAACACAGTTGGTTGTCTAAAGTGAAAGTACACAGTTAAGAGAAAAACGGATGCGCGCCTGTATAGATGCGTGCAGCTCTGTGACAGAACTAAACATGCTGCCGATTGTCATTAAAGGGACAGTACACCCAAAAATGTTGTCACTCACATGTCCTAAATCTATATTAATTTTTTTCTTGTGCTTAACACAAAAGAAGATATTTTGAAGAATGTGGGTAACAGTAGCTGGTCCCCCCTGACTTAAAATAAATAAATAAAATATATGAAAGTAACTGGGGACCCAGCAACTGTTTGATTACCCACATTATTCAAAATAAGTTTTATGTTCAGCATGTTTTATGCTTAAAAAAATGCGAGAGTGAGTAAATGATGACAGAATTGTCATTTTTGGGTGATGATACGCTAATAAAACAAAACAAAGGTAAATCACTCACTGCTCTTGACTGAAGAACTTCAATACAGTTGCTTTAAATGTTGCTTCTATGTATAATTTATGTATACAATGTATATAGTGTTTTATTTTTATATTTGTTAATTAAATTTCTTGAATGCTACTGATAAATACACCGACTGTACCTGAAAATTAAAGCACTGTTTGTTTTATTTGTATAGTATGTGTATTTGTAACATGTAGCTTATCTTTGTCATTATTTTCTTTGTTTTTAAAAAATAAGAACAAAGATTTTTTTGACTTCGCCCACTTTGGCATAAATATTTGCAATTCTTTTTATTTTATATTTTGTTACCTTGTAAGGTTTTGGTTTTAAAATAAAAAAAATTATTTGGCTGTACTACTCAGACAACTTGTAAAAAAGTAAAACCAACATGACAAAGAATCGGGATAAAATCGTGAATCGTGATATTTCTTGAAAAAATCGTGATATGATATTTTTACCATATCGCCCACCCCTACTATAAAGTGGAAACAACTTTATAATCATGCTAGAATCATGCTAGCAACTTGTTAATCATGCTAAAAACATGCTAGCAACTGCTAATCATGTTAGAAACATGCTAGAAACATGCTAGCAACGTACCAATCATAATGTTAGAATCATGCTAACAACATGCTAGTAACATGCTAATCATGCTAGAGACATATTAACAACTTGGTAACCATGTTAGAATCATGCTATCAACTTACTAATTATGCTAACAACATGCTAGTAACATGCTAATAATGCTGGAGACATGCTAGCAACTTGGTAATCATGTTAAAATTATGCAACTTACTAATCATGCTAACAACATGCTAATCATGTTAGAATCATGCTAACAACATGTTAGTAACATGCTAATCATGCTAGAGACATGATAGCAACTTTCTAATCATGTTAGAATCATGCTAACAACATGTTAGTAACATGCTAATCATGCTAGAGACATGATAGCGACTTGGTAATCATGTTAGGATCATGCTATCAACTTACTAATCATGCTAACAACATGCTAGTAACATGCTAAGCATGCTAGAGACATATTAACAACTTGGTAATCATGTTAGAATCATGCTAACAACATGCTAGTAACATGCTAATAATGCTGGAGACATGCTAGCAACTTGGTAATCATGTTTAAATTATGTAACTTACTAATCATGCTAACAACATGCTAATCATGTTAGAATCATGCTAACAACATGTTAGTAACATGCTAATCATGCTAGAGCCATGATAGCAACTTGCTAATCATGTTAGAATCATGCTAACAACATGTTAGTAACATGCTAATCATGCTAGAGACATGCTATCAACTTGGTAATCATGTCAGAATCATGCTAACAACTTACTAATCATGCTAACAACATGCTAGTAACATGCTAAGCATGCTAGAGACATGATAGCAACTTGGTAATCATGTTAACATGCTAGTAACATGCTAATCATACTGGAAACATGCTAGTCATGCTAGAAATATAATATATATCTATCTATGTATCAAACATTAAGCTTTTAAACTACTTTAAACTTCAAACTATTTCAGACTGAACTTAAAACTGTTCAAACTTTTTTGAACATTTTCAAACTGTCTGGTCCAGCTTTCTCAAGCCAACTTCAAAGTTTGTGTAGACAAACTTTTTTATTCAGTTAAAGTTGAAGTATATAATCCTACGCCTCAACAAACCTCAAGTCCCTGCTAAATGGGTTATTAGAACAAGTCCTGCCCTAAACTCACACCATTGGTTAGTTCAGCAGTAGATGTGTTAGACCACCCCAACAAACAGAGAAATGTTTTGAAAGCTTATTTACATTTGTCTCTACACAGTAAACTCCGGAAGGAAGTATTTTGACATTAGCAAAAACACACGTCGGGTTAACGCATCTGCACTACAGTCCCATTTACTAATGTCCGCACCTTTAACAAACAAGGACTAATACAAAAACCACAGATTGTTATTGAAATGTTGGATGTGTGTAGTGTTTGAGGGTGTGTTGTGTTTATATACAGATATCTGACACTTACCGCAGCGGTCTCTGATGACCAATCCACGTCCCTCCTTCAGCCGTATAGTGAGCAGATAAGTCCTCTGAGCTTCTTTCTGCTGCTCGTTGACTTCAGCTGATTCTGTCTTCATGTCCAGAATCTGATTAGAAAATAAGTCAAAAATAAATGAGCGAACCATAGAATAAGCTTTCATGTGGGTCATTTGGACACTATACTATATCTGGGTGATGTGTCGAGCAGTGACTGCAGTGTGACATGCTACTGTCTAATTAAAACCTATTTTAATCAACATTTTTGTCTGTTTGGTCATTTATGAACTCAACTGTTTAGTGAACTGAAAAACCTAAAAGGTGATTAAAAATAGTGAGAAAAAATATAGAAGTGGTGACTAACTACACCACCTCAAAATATACAGTCTTTTTGTAGTTAAAAAACTTCATAATTTTTTAGCACTTTCTCCCAGTGACTAACACTGATAGTATTATTATTCATTATTCATAATCTAGCTGCTAAGAAGTCAGTGTGATATTTGCATATGAATTCATATTGGGTTTTTTTTTTCTTACACTACCATTCAAAAGTTTGGGGCCGGTAAGATTTTTTTCAGGCTTTTTTTTTTTTTATCAAAAATGCAGTGAAAACAGTAATATTATGAAATATTATTACAATTTAAAAGAACCTTTTCTATGTCAGTATATTTTAAAATTTTATTTATTCCTGTGATGGCAAAGCTGCATTTTCAGATAAATGAAATTTTCAGAAATCATTCAGTGCTCATTTCTTATAATCAATTTTGAAAAGAATTGTGCTTCTTAATATGTGACCCTTGATCACAAAACTTTTTGAAATTAAGATATATACATCATCTGAAAACTTTCCATTGATGTATGGTTTGTTAGGATTTAACATTATTTGGCTGAGATACAGCTATTTGAAAATCTGGAATCTGAGGGTGCAAGAAAATCTAAATTCTGAGAATATTGTCTATAAAGTTGTCCAAATTAAGTTCTTAGAAATGCATATTACTAATCCAAAATTAAGTTTTGATATATTTATAATAGGACATTTACAAATCTTCATGGAACATGATCTTTACTTAATATCGCAATGATTTTTGGTATAAAAGAAAAAGTGATCATTTTAACCCATGCAATGTATTTTTGGCTATTGCTACAAATATATACGTGCAATGGTTTTGTGGTCCACACTGAATTGCATTTCAATAGTTTCTTATTAAATTCTGAAGCATGCTGACAGCATGGCTATCATAAAACAGTACTACAGCAATTCATTTACACAGAACAACAGCATTCAACTATCGAAGGATTAGTTCACTTCCACAAAATTTCCTGACAATTTGCTCACCCCTATGTCATCCAAGATGTCTTTCTTTCTTCAGTCGAAAAGAAAATAAGGTTTTTGAGGAAAACATTCCAGGATTTTTCTCCATATAGTGGACTTCAGTGGGGATCAACAGGTTGAAGGTCCAAATTGCAGTTTCAATGCAGCTTCAAAGGGCTCCACACAATCCCAGTCAAGGAATAAGGGTCTTATCTAGTGAAACGGTCTGTCATTTAAAAAAAAAAAAAAACCTTTTTAACCACAAATGCTCTTCTAGCACTAGCTCGACTTCATACATTATTTAGCCACGTTGGAAGGTCATGCTTGACGTAGGCGGAAGCATCAACCCAGTGTTTACAAAGCTAACAAAGTTGAAGGACAAAACCCTACCTTTTTGAACTGAAGTACACAGACAAAGAAGTACCACGTGTGACCTTTCCAACATGATTACATAATGTGTAAAGTCATGGACGTTAGGGATGCTCGGGTCGGGGTTTTTTTCAACCCGCGGGTCCCGCTTTTATGAAATTATTTGGCCCGTCCCAACCCGCCCCGCACCACTGTATCTATTTTTACAACCCGCCCCGCCCCGCACCCGCGACCATTAAATAGACATACTAGGCATTGTAATCTGTAATCCAAATGAAAACAGCCTTTATTTCAGGCCGAAAGTGCTTGGAAACATCGCCCTGTAAACTGGCGACAACATACGATTATGAATATGAACCATAAATCATGTCATATTAATAACAAGATAATCAGTGGTGTAACGTTAGTGGTGCCGGAAGAAAAGTGGGTATAGCCTAAGCTTCATTTATGAATTTCGTTTTGAACTTTCTATTTGAACGCATTCCTTTACTGGATCCTTGGACTGAAAAGTTTACAGGGGTTCGCTGGTTTAAGGAATTTCTGATCATAAAAATCTGCTTCTTTTTATTTGTAAGGTATTGTTTTCGTTATTATGTACTGTTTCGGGCGCAGGCGCATCAGGCTTAATCATCAAATACATTTCAAAGCAAGCCGGCGCCACGGTCCTGACTGCATCATTACTGTCTTTATTAGGTGTTTTTAGCGAATATGTACATTTATTCACATATGACTGGATGTGGTTGACTGTCCTGGTTTTGGCTAATGCAGCACACTACTGAATAATGCGCATTAGAGAAGATTTAAAAATAGGTATACCAGAGGTCGCGTTAACCGAAAATTTTCCGTCATTGACGGAATTTTTTAATCAGTGACGGAAAAATCTGAAGGCTGTCCGTCAC
This sequence comes from Garra rufa, assembly GCF_049309525.1. Classification (NCBI taxonomy): domain Eukaryota; kingdom Metazoa; phylum Chordata; class Actinopteri; order Cypriniformes; family Cyprinidae; genus Garra; species Garra rufa. The sequence goes on from NC_133363.1 coordinate 55,342,785, forward strand.
TGTGACGGAATACACCACACAGAGGGTGATCTATTGTAATTTGTAACTGTAGTTCCCACCCCTGTCCAGTTGGTGGCAAATGCGCTCCAGTGTTCGCTCAGAGCACGTTATCCAGAACAAAAAAAGAAACTCTTACGAATCCTTTGCTATGCGTTTGATTACACCAGTACCCAGTTAAGGCTACAGCGATCTATCACGCCACATTAAAGAGCGCCAAAACGGTATTTATTACTTGAATCTTCTAATTAAATGGACAGAATTTGAAATCTGACACTTTTGCATATTGAAAGTAACAAATTAGGCACGCTATGTAGCCTACTCTTCACAAACAGCATATACAGAAAGATCGATTAGGATTTAAGAAATATTAGTCAATAAAAATTAGAATCAATTCAAATCGCGTAATCGATTTTTTTTACCCAGCCCTAGCATGTTTTGTTGTTTTTGTCACTGCTGTGTGTGGTATTGAACACGAAAAGTAACGCAGTTTCGTTTCATCTGTTCTCTTCATAAATGTGAAAACCTATACAGTATGCTTGCATTGTAGGTTCATTATTAAAAATGAAAATTTGAACAAAAATAAAAGCATTTAAAGTATTATTATAATATGAAAATTAAAATGACGGGTAATAATAGATTATGACGGAATTTTTACCACCCTGTCCGTCAAAATGACAGACAACGAAAAAGTCTAACGCAACCTCTGTGGTATACGCAAAGCCGCCTGATAAAGTGGGTATACGCCGTATAGACGTTTTTCCTGAACACGGAAGTAAGTCCGACTCTTAACTGAAAGAATGCTTTGCATTTCCGGTCTGCATTGTTTCTAGTCAAATTAGGGTATATTCCGAGCTAATAAACTAATGTTAAACCTATTAAAATGTTTTTAAAAAGCACATGGCTCCATAGCGCCATCACTTGGCAATGTCGCAATGACCGTCATTTGTCAGTGCCTCACTTTAATGAGTGTGTAGATGGCGCGAAGCAGCGGACGTTAGCTACATTAAAAACACATGGACGCTATTTGAATGGGTTCCTTTGGAGACCGGAACAGAACGGAACAGAAAAGCATTCGATCTGACGTTAGAATTCGTAATGGCGGCGCTCATCATTTACTCAGGAAAAAGGTCTCCACTACACCACTGTAGATAATGATAAACATTTTCAACATTTACAAAGCAGCGTTTGTATTCGTCTAGGCTAAACATTTTTTTTTTTATTTCAAATGTGTATAGGTTTACAGCCTACGCTAAATAACCACTAAACTTTTGTTTTATTTAACAGACGGAAATGTTCATTTAGCGTTTTTACGTTCGCTGTGCAAAAAACAGAATGGCATCCACTGTACCGGGGTTTAATCTATTTCGCCTCGACTCCAGCACAAGGCCAGCAGAGCTGAATGTGCGCTCGCTTGAAGCGCTCATGGCTGGCAGCGGGAGCTGCTTAGCGCTTGCGTGTCGTGACGTGTTCATAACCTTATCAAAGAACTTAATAAAATATGAAAATAGATATTCCCAAATATTAAATATAGGCTATAGAGAATTGCACACAACATACATTGATTTTTTTTTTTTTTTTTTTTTTTTTAATGACCCGCCCCAACCCGCACCGCAAACAAAGTGACAATTTCTTTACCCGCCCCAACCCGACCCGCGGGTCACTAATGCATCACTAATGAACGTGCATCACTGAACTAGTGCAAGATGAGCATTTATAGTTAAAAATATATACATTTTATTTTATTTTTTTAGAAAATGACAGATCATTTCGCTAGATAAGACCCTTATACCGTGTTTGGGATCACGTAGAGGCCTTTAAAGCTGCATTGAAACTGCATTCTGGACTGTCAACCTGTGGATCCCCATTGAAGTCCACTATATGGAGAAAAATCCTGAAATGTTTTTCTCAAAAACCTTAATTTCTTTTCACCTGAAGAAAGAAAGACATGAACATCTTGGATGACAATGGGGGTGAGTAAATTGTCAGGAAATTCTTTAGCCTGGAAGTAAACTACAACCTTAAAGGGATAGTTCACCCAAAAATGAAAAATTGCTGTGTATCTGCTTACCTCCAGGGCATCCAAGATGTAGGTGACTTTGTTTCTTCAGTAGAACACAAACTAAGATTTTTAACTCAAACCGTTACAGTCTGTCAGACATATAATGGCAGTCAAAGGGAACCACAGCTTTGAGAGTCAAAAAAACATATACAGACAAAACCAAATTAAACCCTGCGGCTCGTGACAATACATTGAGGTCTGTCGCGTGTATATGTCACTTATTGTTTATTGAGACATTGTGGGTAAAGGTGCGTTCACACCGGACGCGAATGAAGCGGCAAGCGCGAGTGATTTACATGTTAAGTCAATGCAAAGACGCGAATACCGAATAGCCATCCTGCGGCGCGAAACACGCGAATAGCGCGAATGGCGCGGCGCGCATTGAGCGTTTCAAGCGATTGCCGCGCCATTTGCGCGAGTTCAAAAATCTGAACTTTGGCGAAAATCCGCGCCGCGTTAACCAATCAGGAGCTTGCTCTAGTAGTGACGGAGGCAGAAATCCGAAACAACAATGGCGGACAAAATCACCGTTGCTGTCTGTGGTTCCTCGGAGCTGTACCATACATCTTTGGACTTTTGTAGAAACAGGAATAAAAGGGATCTTGCTAGGAATAAAGTGAGTGAAGAGGTCGGACAATCTGGTTAGTTTTAAAAAACGCTCTTTACTCAATGTGACCTACATATACATACATATTGAGACTACAAGCAAGCTAAAGCTGGCAAATTGAGCTCATTCACCTATTTTACAACTACTTTCCCGCTGACGAGTGGCAGAAGCCCCTCCCTTGACGCGAATTCGCGTCTGTTGTGAAGAAAATGTCACGCGCGAATGACGCGAATTTTACCGCGCGAATGGCGCGAGTAAACTCAAATGTTCAAGCGTTCAACTACGCGCGAATAGCGCGTTTTTTCCGCGCAAGTCGCGTCTGGTGTGAACGCACCATAAGACAGCTACTTAAAATGGTAATTACTTGTGCTTATCCTGATTGTTGGAACCGATTAAAAACTAAAAGATTATGTTTGCTTGTGCGAACTCATCCGGGAGTGTTGACTTTTCACCTTTTCAACTTTTGAGCCTGATCGACTGAAGTTATGGTTGCTCTACGTCACACGCCGGCTGTTGTAAATGCACTCAGGAAAGTTAGACATTGCGGTGGATCAGAGGTAAAAAATTATGTGTGTTAAGACCTCAATGTATCGTCATGAGCTGCAGGGTTTAATTTGGTTTTGTCTGTGTATTTTTTCTTTTTGACTCTCAAAGCTGTGGGTCCCATTGACTGCCATTATATGACTGACAGACTGCAACGGTTTGACTTCTAGTGAAGAAACAAAGTCACCTACATCTTGGATGCCCCAATTTTGAGTGAACTATCCCTTTAAAAACACTGCTTCCTTTCAGAATGCCACATAAAAAATGTAGTACTAGGCAGCACCATCAACTACTATGGTAAAACCCTGTTTTATTTAACTTCCCCATGGTCAGAAAGCAAAACCTTGAGCCTTCAATGTCAGCTTTAGAAAAGTATGGTCCATTTCAGGGGCATTTAACATACAATGTCAGCTGTATGCACCCTATTAAATGTCCTTTGATATCATGTAATAGTAGACACAAACACAACAAAATAACACACACCAAACATGCTAATACTTACATTATCGTGCTCGTTGTCATGTATGGAGAACGTATCGGAACCATTTCTGTTGAAATGCGGCTTCTGTTTCCCAAACACAAACACAACAAACAGAAGTGTGAAATACTTTTCTAGATAGGATATAAAGTTACTAATTCACAAACTAATGGTGTAAGGACATTTCCTCATTTATCCAAAGTCCGTCTGTAGTAGCCAAAAAGATTGATTTCCTAATTTCAAGGCACATATTTCCACAGCAACACACTGAAGATCATCTTCTTTAATATCTTTATTAAAAATTCCTTAGCCCCAGGGAAGTCGAACGCTAAGCCACATAAACAAAAGAACCCGAGGAATTAAAGTTTCCACTGCTAGGAAACCTCAAAAATGCACACAAATACAGTCAAAACTAAATTTATTCAGACACCTTCAACATTTCTTACATTATCACAGTTTATTCTGTATAGTTTAGAAAACGGTAATAAAATATGACAAGGACTCAGAATTAAACTGGGTCAAATCAAATTCAACTTGATAATGTCAGATAACTTTGATAGAAAGGTACGTAATGAATTACAAAATAACCAAAAATTAGGACAACTGTTCATATGACAATATTTACACAACTATCAATAATATGTTGACTAATTACCAAGCAATGCTTCATTTTGTTCAGTCAGTGGTGTAAAAAGGTCGCATTAGCATTTAAATAAAAAACACTAAAAAGCAATAAAAAGCAAAACATGGTCAGTTCAAAGTGTCTCAATAATTTTTGGTCCCAAACCAAGTCCACTGTATGAAGAATTTTGGGTATAATATGTCACAGTTTACTTTATTTTACTAACATCACTTACATAAAGAAACTACGATGTCCTGCACCCACTAGATAAAAAAAAAAAAAAATTATATCTGGTGTCTGAATAATTTTTGGTTTGACTGTACACACTTGTAAATTAGCTTTTAAAGATTGAGTTCTTTTAAAAACAAAGCAAAGTGTATGGTCATCCTTCCTTACTGAAAATCCCAAGTTAATATTTCAACATCAGATGATTCTGTGTTTAGGGTATTGCAAGCCGAACCACTTTAAAAAATGAGTAGGACTCACCCGTGAAGGCAAATATTCTCATACTATCCAGCATCCAAGCATCAAAAACTACAATAAATCTACTAACATAAATGTGGTAGATCACAAGCGCAAAAGCAAGCAAGTGTTACATAACTAACAAACCATCTACCTCCACCTGACTATGAAAGATCTCCGTTTGTGTTATTTTTGGTGCCGTACAATACCGTAAAGGTAGCATGATACTTCCCGGTCATTTGCATTTTAAACAAATGGAGAAGCACCAGTCTGCTCTAAATGTGTGTTACCACATTATACGGCTATGAAATGTTATGACAAGTTCCTGCAGTGATGACTTGCTCATGTTCAGAGGAACTGCGTTTCACAATAGAGCAATGCTTTGCACTGTTCTTTGAGGTGAGTAGTCAAAATGTGCATTGTCTAACTTTCATTCAAATTAAAATACTAACATCATGCCAATACAGTCAAAACTGCCAGAAAATAATTAGAACATGAGGAAGTACCAAGTTCACCAAAAGCATCAAATGCAAACAAGTGCGTGCAACACAATCTTACTAGATGGTGCCAATAAAAAGCAGAGTCACAGAAAACTTCCGCCCTCCCTCTTTTGATGATTAACCCAACAGAAAGATCAAATGACTTGCGCATTTTACCTCAGTTAGGCTTTCTGACAAATCCATCTCATCTGTGGATTTGGAGATGTTGTGCTCCTCACATGGGCTATCAGTGACTAAGTCCTGCGACTGCCAGCCGGCTGAGTCTAGCGAATCAGTGAGACCGATGCCGCCCCCTTTCCTTCGCCTGAGGGGGGTGGCTGGGCTACTGGAGGACGTCCGGAGGTCAGTTGGCCGCTGGTGGGCGGGGATTTTAAGGGAGGATGGTCGACTCCTCTGCAGGCCGTCCCTGACAGGAGTGTTCATCCGCTGGTCCAACAAGCGCTCTTCCCTCATCTCCGGCTTGTTGGAGTTTTTGCCAGTCCGTGAGTATCGAAAGAGTTTGGCTTTTTCGCGCAAACTGCCAATCACAGATTTTTTGTCTTCCATGATGAGAAGGGCGTTGGAGTGTGTGTTGTGGTGAATTTCACAAGTTGGTCGCAAAGGCCTCTCTCTCACACACTAGAGCTGGCTTGTGACCAAGAACTGCAAGGACAATACGAGAAATTAAATTAAACACAAATGTTGCAAAGGCATGATTAAAGCAGGCGTCCACATTTACAAATACAGCTTAACCCTTGTGCACCAGTTTATAAGTTACGCATAGGTTCAAAAAGGAAAAAAATGTCCAAAATGTCATAAAAATGTGAAGCTTGGGAGTGCGAACCTAAGCTAATTTTAAAGAAGACCCTTTGCAGATTATTGTTGAAGTTTAAAAAATTCAAATTCAATTTGATAATGTCAGATATAAAGGTATGTAATGGATTACAATCAACTAAAAATTAGGACAACTGTTTATAATAATTATAATATTTACACAACTATCAATAATATGTTGACTAATTACCAAGCAATGCTTATTTTTGTTCAGTCAGTGGTGTAAAAAGGTCACTTTAGCATTTAAATAAAAAACATGGCCAGGTCAAAGTGTCCTAATAATTTTTGGTCCCAAATTTATCATCAATTTTACTGGTAGCCCACTGTGTGAAGAATTTTTGGGTATAATATGTCAGTTTACTTTATTTTGCTACCCTCACTTACATAAATGAAGTACAGTGTCCTGCTCTCACTTTGAAAAAAAAATATAAAAAATTATATCTGGTGTCTGAATAATTTTTGGTTTGACTAAATAAAAAGTAAATTAAACACAGATGTTGCAATGGCAACATTAAACACAAATAGGCTACAGCTTAACCCTTGTGCATCAATTTCAAAAAGTTACACAAAAATGTCCATGTCCATGTCAAAAAACTGGCATGAAAATTTGAAGCTCGCAGTATAAAATTAATTTTAATTTTAATTTTAAAGAAGCCCTTGGCAGATTATTGTTGAAGTTAAAAAAAAATTTATAGAGGTTTCTGAAAATGATTTAGCAATTTTTAATATAAAATATATATTTTATAAAACATTTTAAACTCAAAAATGTATAGAAAATTAAAGCCATAAATCTAAACAAGTTGTGTTCCAAATTTAAGGTTGATATCTCAAATAATGAGCTTTTAGAAAGATACCAAACTTTTTACATTAGATTCCAGTAAAGCTCAGCTGGCAAACACAGCGTGTTTGTGATTTGCAGTATAATATAATTTCTCTTTCTCAAACATTACAGGTGGGCACACACAAACACACAAAAATATTATGAGGTCAAACATACAAACCACACTGTGACATCCATACCAACATACCCACACAATTATAGCTGCATAATTTATCCAATTGACTCTATAATAATAATAAAAAACAGGAATAAAGCAAGTATTTGCTAAACTTGAAAAAAAAAAAAAAATGGCACCATCTAGTAAATTTTTTTACAAATTTTAATTTTGAAGCCTTGCCAAAAAAATGAAAGCCTATTAACAAACATTAATGGGTTAGGTTTTTGTCTTTAAGGTCCTGAGAGGAACTATTTTTTTGTACCTAGTGTAAAATAGATTTATTAAAAGAAAATGAGGGTAAAATATTAAAATTCCAATAAAAATACAAACCTGTGGCAGCAGGAAACTACATTTATAATACCATAGCTGTTAGACCTGTTAAGAGTTTATTGCTGATTTGAAATGTTGTTGAAACATAATCTTGCCAAGTAGCTTGTGAGATAACCAACCTGATTTAAAAGGACTTTGGAATTACTAACCAGTGCACATAATTACAATTACAAGTAAATAAAAGCACAAAAGCTAAATTTAATTTAATTTACCCACCCCTCGCCTTGTTTCTTGGTTTGCAAAAGTATATTCAAATTATTTATGACTAAATCGGTCTCTTCTTCAAAGTCTGAATTCAAGGGGAGCAGTTTGATTATATGAAAATTATTTCATGTGAAACAAGCAGAGAAATGGCTCCAGGTTTGCATGCACTGACTTGCTAGTATTGGGTTAAGTCTACTGAATATGAAAAATATGATGTTTACTTTCACCTGTGGAAAATTTGTGTCAGATGACCATAAATACAGCGGTGTTATAAAGACAGTTATTACCAACATTGACTGTAATGTCAATAAACCTTGTTTAAACTGACACGTGTCAAACTGCACGCTCATCTATTTAACTTGACCTCCCATTAAAGCAAATATTTTCTACGTTTTCATGCATGTTTATTTTAAATGAGCTTTCTAAAGTTCTTTTTTAGGTTTTAATCCTCATTTTACCAGCCTTTTTCTTTTTAAATGCTCCTGCGGTGTGACAAAATTCATTTGAAAAGTAGTATTTCAAGTAGTCTCTCAATTTATACAAATATACATGATTTATACAATTTATACAAATATAATTCATTAAAGCTGTATGCATAAATAACATAAAAATGTACAGTAATTTAAAATATTTTTAGATGTTATGTTATTTAAACAGTTGAAGTCAAAAGTTTACATACACCTTATTTTATCAAAATAAGAGGGATCATACAAAATGCATGTTATTTTTTATTTAGTACTGACTTGGATAAGATATTTTACATATAAATACCATTTACATATACTCCCAAAGAGAGGAAATAAAAGTTGAATTGATCAAAATAACCCTGTTTAAAAGTTTACATACACTTGATTCTTAATACCGTGTTGCTACCTGAAATGATCCACAGCTGTTTTTTGTTTAGTGATAGTTGTTTATGAGTCCCTTGTTTGTCCTGAACAGTTAAACTGCCCGCTGTTCTTCAGAAAAATCCTTCACATCTCACAAATTCTTTGGTCTTTCAGTATTTTTGAACCTTTTCCAACAATTACTGTATGATTTTGAGATCCATCTTTTCACACTGAGGACAACTGAGGGACTCATACGCAACTATTACAGAAGGTTCAAATGCTCACTGATGCTTCAGAAGAAAACACGATGCATTAAGAGCCGGGGGTGAAAACTTTTTGAATTTGAAGATCAGGGTAAATTTAACTTATTTTGTCTGTAGCTTCTGAAGGGCAGTACTAAATGAAAAAATATGATATTTAGGCAAAATAAGAAAAATTTACACATCTTCATTCTGTTCAAAAGTTTTCACCCCCTGGCTCTTAATGCATCGTGTTTTCTTCTGGAGCATCAGTGAGTGTTTGAACCTTCTGTAATAGTTGCATAGGACTCCATCAGTTGTCCTCAGTGTGAAAAGATGAATCTCAAAATCATACAGTTATTGTTGGAAAGGGTTTAAATACACAAAAATGCTGAAAAACCAAAGAATTTGTGGAACCTGAAAGATTTTTCTGAAGAACAGCAGGCAGTATAACCGTTCAGGACAAACAAGGGACTCATGGACAATTATCACTAAACAAAAAAACACAGCTCTGGATCATTCAGGTAACAACACATTATTAAGAATCAAGCATATGTAATCTTTTGAGCAGGGTCATTTTTATAAATTCAACTATTATTCTCTTGTGGACTCTATGAAAACATCTTTTAATGTAAAATATCTCATTCAGGTCAGTACTAAATAAAAAATTACATGCATGCAGATTCTGCACGGTGTATGTAAACTTTTGACATCAACTGTATTTCATTATATAACTTTCCAAAAGTATTGAATCTACTCAAGTATCTATTAAAATAAATCAGAAAAACAAAGAACTTCTGAAAATGTTAAATCTCACCTTGTGCGTAAAATTGCATAAAAGCCAAGAGCATTATCATTATATAAAACCCAGTAATGAAGTATTTGTATTTAGTGTTAGTGTAATCTACTCTTTTTCTAATGCAGTACATTATATTACTTCCAACACATCCTCATTATGCTCATACATTAGGGGTGCAACGGATCGCAGATGATCCGTGATCCGTACGGACCGGACCCCACGGTTCGGTACACATGTGGTTCGCGGATTAACTGTTAAATTGAACCTTCAAAGAGTAAAAGTGTATAATTTGCATATGTTTTGTCTTGCCAATTTAACCATTCAAACTACTTAAACTGCTGCAGCAAAAGAGAACACGCGCGCTGTTTCTTTCTTCTTCTTTTTTTTCCGTTGCCGCACATACCTGAAGCGAGCACGCGCACAGAGAGAGAGAGACAGAGAGAGACGGGCGATTCAAACTGCGTGATTCACAGATTGATTCCTCTTTAAAACTTCTCTTAACATACATTCAAAGTTATGTTTAATACCAGTTTTGGTATTCTGGTAAACACAGTCGGTTATGTCTTCAGTAAACCGAAAGCTAAGAAAGATGCGTGCCAGTATTAGAGACGTGCATTAGGCCTTAAAGAGACAGCGTCCTATTTATACCTGCAGTGAGAAGCACTAGTTATTTTACAATTAAATATAAAGTTTCTGCACCTAAATACTAGTGTTATTGATTTTATTAGTAACTTTATGTTGTATTCATCTACGCTTGTCATTTTTGTAATTGACTTTATTAGTTCAGCTAGTTGTTTTTGCTGTGGATTAGAAGTACTTAAAGTTAGCATTCAGTAATTATAAAAAAAAAAAAAAAAAATTGTTTTGTTTGTTTTTTGCTGATCCGAAAAATGATCCGATCCGTGACTCCAAATCCGTGATATGATCCGAACCGTGAGTTTTGTGATCCGTTGCACCACTATCATACATAAATACTGCATCTTGAGATACGATTAAACTTTGTTAGAGGGAAGTCTATTTTAAAACAATGTGCCAGATATGTCATCCATAAGTGACCAAACATTTACTGTGATTACATAGCGATTTTTTGAGGAGAGAACAATCAATCAAGAACATACATGTTTAAAACTTCCATAAATCTGCACTATGATTCATGCGCCACAGTGTCATCTAAGCCCTGATTTCTCCAAAGCCGCTTTTCATTTGTTTTAAACAGGCCTAACATGTTGTGGGTGGAATTCAAGCCACAAGCTCATCCCAATGTCTTTGTGTGGCAGCATAATTTGACTTTACAGCTACGCATTAGGGTTTTTTCACACATCAGTGATAATGGAAGAGTGAAACCAGTGACATAGGTGTTTGCTAAGGCAAGAATCACTATGTTTTTTCTCATACTTATAAATATACCTGACCCAAGGAAGTATTAAACTTCAGAGGAGACATTAATGATACAAATCATGAGTCACTGAGATGCCATTATGAGTCATTGAGATGGTATTGTTAATTGTGTCTGTGACACAATTGCTGCCTGGCTAAAGATGAATGATAAAAAAAGATTTGGGATGGGCTTTTTTTGATGTGGGTTTGCAGGTAGGCACCCAGAACATCATATAACCACCTGGTAGAAATGCTTGTAGTCTAAGAAGAGAAAAAAATAATACCATCCCAGAACATTTCAAATGCACAAACACTCAAAAACTAGAGAGTATGACATTTTGAAAACTAATCCCTTAAGCTGCACTTATCAAAATAGGCCAAATGTGTGTTGTGCGAGAAATAAAAAGACAGAGAGAATGCAATAACTACCAAGGACAGGACTTTCTGGCAAATACGATTTTTGTTTATCATTATAATTTTAATTATTAAGATTCTAATAATTATTATTATTATAGTTTATACTCACTATTTTAGACTGCCAGTCAAAAGTTTTTGAACAGTAAGATTGTTAATGTTTTTAAAAGTAGTCTCTTCTGCTCACCAAGCTTGCATTTATTTGATGCAAAATACAGCAAAAACAGTAAATTTTTGAAATATTTGTACTATTTTAAATAACTGTTTTCTATTTGAATATACTGTACTTTAAAATCGAATTTATTCCTGTGACTTTAAAGCTATATTTTTATCAGAATTACTCCAGTGACATGATCCTTCAGAATTCATTTTAATATTTAGATTTGCTGTTCAAGAAACATTTATTATTATTATGTTAAAAACAGCTGAGTAGAATTTTTTTCAGGTTTCTTTGATGAATAAAAAGTTCAGAAGAACAGCATTTATCTGAAACAGAAATCTTTTGTAACATTATAAATGCCTTTATCATTACTATTGATTAAATTTAAAGCATCCTTGCCTAATAAAAATAATAACTTACATAATTTCTTTCCCAAAGAAAGAAAAAAAAAAAAGAATACTGATTCCAAGCTTTTGAATGGTATACTGTATAATGTTACAAAAGTTTTTTGTCAGATAAATGCTGATTTTTGGATATTTCTATTCATCAAAGAATCCTGAAAAAATGTATTCACCCATTTTAAATGCTGATAATAATAATAATAATAATATAAATGTTTCTTGAACAGAAAATCAGCACATTAGAACTATTTCTGAAGGATCATGTGACAATGAAGACTGGAGTAATGATGCTGAAAAATTAGCTTTGATCAAAGAAATAAATAACATTTTAAAATATATTCAAATATAAAAGTTATTTTACATAGTAAAACTTCTTTAAAAAACATTAAAATCTTACTATTCAAAAACTTTGGCTAATAGTCTAAAATTAATATTTGTTTTATTTAAAAAAAAAAAAACCCTAATATATATATATATATATATATATATATATATATATATATAATATATATGTGTGTTCCCTTTTTAAATGTCCTCCTAAATGCCTTTTGAATGTTTGGGGTCAGTAATTTTTTTCTCTCCATAAGTTAATACTTTTATTCAGCAAGGATAAGTTACATTTATCAAAAGTGGTAGTAAAGATATTGAAAAAAAATTGCTACACAAATATCTGTTTTAAATAAATGCTGTTCTTCAAATAAGAATAAAAGAATACTGAAAAAAATGCTTTTACTGTATTGATAATAATAAATGTTTCTTAAACAACAAATCAGCATATTCGAATGATTTCTGAAGGATCATGTGACACTGAAGACTGGAGTAATGATGCTGAAAAATTAGCTTTGATCACAGGAATAAATTACATCTTAAAATATATTCAAATATAACAGCTATTTTAAATAGTAAGAATATTTTAAAAATTTAGAAAAGACTTCTTTAAAAAAATATTAAAAATCTTACTATTCAAATACTTTGGCTGATAGTCTAAAATAAATTATTTGTTATTTAAAACACACACACACACACACACACACACACACACACACACACACACACACACACTTACACACTTACACAAAAACAGAATAAAAGAATACTGGAAAAAAATATGGGTAACACTTTCTATGAAGCCCGTATTTATAATACATTACAAGGGTATCCTTAAGGCATTATAATGAATGCATAATGCATTATAAAAAAAACCTTATAATATGTTATATCATGTCATGAGTATTCAACAGTTTTAATGTATTATATTTTTTACTTATTTGTGGTTATAGCTTTTAAGAGCATTAATTACGTCCTCATAGTTATAACGTATTATAAGTCTCATATCTTGCCATTTTACTCATGTCACTTTACTTAAAGCATACAAAAACCAATTATAAGTAATTATAATAATATTTCCCAAAGAACCCTAAGATCAGGCATCAGATCAGATGAATGTGTAATGACTTATTTTGATTATTTTGATGATACCCTTTAGACAACTTTTGATAAGTAACTCTGCAACTCCATGTCCACTAGCAGTAATTATCATTAGTAGTATGCTAAATATATGCTAACACTAAATTTTGATGTTTCCCCAAAAGATAAACTATTAAATTATAGTATAGGTAACTTTGCAAGTACATGAACCTTCTACCTAGCCTAACCTTAACCCAAGTCTACTAATACTCTAAGGAGTGTTAGTTGAAATGTAGTTGGAAAGTTTAAGCTTATAGTAAATAGACTAAGTGGACCATCAAAATGAAACGTAATATAATGTAAAAAATAAATGTAATATGATATAGTCCATTATAAATTAAGTAGATTTAATATGGCGTCCATTGAGTGTTATAAATAATCATAATCTTAAAAGTTATAACCTCAAATACTCAAGTATTATAAAGTATTATAATTGCTGTTACGATTATTCATGAGATGATATAACATATAAGGTTTTTTATAATGCATTATGCATTTATTATAATGCCTTAGAAATACCCTTATAATGTATTATAAATACGGGCTTCATAGAAAGTGTTACCAAAATATGTTTTTTCACTGTAACATCGATAATAATAAATGTTTCTTAAACAACAAATCAGCATATTAGAATGATTTGTGAAGGATCATGTGACATTTAAGACTGAAGTAATGGCACATATGTGGTGTAGTAGTGTCCAGCTATACATGAATTACTAATTTTGCTACACTACAAATCTTTATCAAAAACTTAACCTGTCTGGGACACCTCTTCCAATACAGTCTGAGCCATTATCAAGGATTGGATACCAGCCAAATAACCATTTTGAGGAAATGGCTAAGTAAATATCACAGTAGTGGTTTCTAAGAAACACCACAGATAATTCTCGGTCTGTATCTAAATGACTTCAAAATCACCATGCTAAATAAACAGCGATTTTTAAGTCACGACACTTTGAGGAACATTTATTACTTCTACTTTTACAATTCCTTGAGGAACTATAACCTCATTATTTTACAATCAACTTTTAGAAAATACCCAATATTGCAAAAGTCTATTTACATCAGATTTCATAAACACTTTCAGTTTGCAGTTAACAATAACATTACCTCAAATGCAATCTCTTGGACAAAGTCTAATTCTACTAAATTAGTGTTTAAAATCCTAAATGGTTCAAATATGGCAACCAATAAAAGAAGATCGGTTGATGGCTACACCGATATCAAGCACAATAGACACACCAACATCAGCTAAATTAGGCATGAGATACAACCACTTACTCCAAATGCATACAATCATTAACTTTTAAGTAAATAAAGCCGGTCATAAAGTTAGGTTTGAGCTAACTGTAAAGGTGGAGCGTTCTGAATGACATCCATAATGCTTCAAACACACTTCCTCTGTTTGGTCCATTGGGCATTAGCATTATCATATCACTCCATTCACTTGTACAGCGAGTTTAGAGCCACATGCATCTGTCAGAGCCATGCTATATGATACTTACAATCCATCTGTAGTTTCCTCCATATATGGTTGCTATGTATAGATACTAAGGATAACATAAAGGCAAAGAAATCCTACTGAATTCAGTCCAAAATCAACAACTGATGTGTATTTTCAAGTACAGCACAGAGTATGTGTTTGTCTATGCATCCATCTGGTTCCCACATATTTGACCAATGAACTTTAATGACTTGTCATGGAAACCTGTTCTAGTGCTCTAGAATTTTTTTTTTTTTAATATCTGAAGCTTTTTGAACTCACAAAGAGACATGTCAACACTATTATTTATCCTACTGAAGTCAAATTAACACAGGATTACACATTGTCCTTCCCACAAAACAAACAATGAAACAACATTCACTTCCACCAAAGAGAATCTATTACTGTCTTCACAGTGATAACTACTAAAAATATAATATCATACACAGATATAAGTGAATCACATGCATTATGACTGATCATATATGTCTGTCACAATATTTGCACATATGGAAGAAGTGTTAACAAAATAAGGTAAGCAATACGCATTGCACACGCCATAACAATAAATGAATCAAAAAAAGGCATGCACATTCACTCGTGGGACTGTCCCAACAGGTATATGATTCAACACCGAAACGTTTACATTTATTTGAATATATAGACATTCATTTGAATAAATCACTGTATTAGAAGTATTCCTACCTGAGGTTCAGGGTTTAATCCATATCATTTAAACGTTTTGGATTAAAGAGAAAACATCTCTTGTGTTCACAGCACACAAGGGAGCTTTCACTAACTTCCTACTCTAGTACGACTGACATGAGTAATGCAGCAAGACTTCACTGATGAGCTACCGAAATACAACAAGTGGCTAGAAGGGCGATTAGCATGATTCCTGATTACACATTCCTGGCCCGGAAGTTGCCTTTAATTGGTCAGGTATGAATAAATCTATTGATTTAACTGTTAATAGTTTATTTAATTCATATTAATGTCTCTCGGTGTTATTATATGGGCTTACAATTTAATATCCACAACGTTGCTAAACTTTCAGCGTGGATGGAGCGGTCCCGTGATAGCTGTTACTTTTCTCTTCGCTGTTAGGTTGGACCAATCACGGTTGTTTGTAATCACTAGCTAAATAAATGTATAGCGATTGATGGGTATTTTGTCATTTGTGAGCAGAGTAGAAACTAGTATTAAAACGATTATATATTTCGAGTGGATAGATATATATTTATAAATATATAAAAATGCTACCGCGATTTGAAAAGGGCTCAATGGAGAATTCTGCGTTGTGAGCCACAAAGCGCCCCCTGGAAAAAAACACTTATTTTCAGATAAAAAAATAGTTATTTGTCGCTCAACTGGGTCGTTCTTTGGCCAATATAAAATAAGGTTGCTGTAATCTCTCAATCACATGGATCAGACCCATTAGAGTTTCTCATAACAGTCCAGTACGTGGCTTTAATTATTTTCCAGTTGTGAGATCATAACTGGGATATAAACAAACTATTTGTGTATGAAATCTGTCTTGACATTATGAGAATGAGAAATGTGCTCAAACAAAATCTGCAAACCAAAGCTGTTTTAAATCAGAATGAGTACTGGACGAATAAAGTTTAGTTTGTTTTGATGCAGCAATTAATATTCAGTGTGTCACCTAGTGGTTAAAGGAATAGTTCACTCAAAAATGAAAATTCTGTCAATAAATTACTCAACCTCATGTCATTCCAAACCCATACACTGCAAAAAATTCCTTTCTTACTTCTATTTTTTGTCTTGTTTCAAGCTAAAATATCTTAAAATTCTTAAATCAAGAAGGACTTTCTAGACGAGTTCAAAAGATGTTAAATCTGGATCAGTCTGGGTACATTCAAATATGATATAAACCATATAAACATATAATTAAACCTGTAACATTGCAGTTACTTGATCTTTTAAAGGGATAGTTCACTCAAAAATGAAAATTCTGTCAATAATTACTTAACTTCATGTCATTCCTAACTCATACACTGCAAAAATGGCTTTCTTAGATTTTTTGTTTTGTTTCCAGCCAAAATATCAAAAAATTCTTACATCAAGAAGGATTTTCTAGACAAGTTCAAAAGATGTTAAATCTGGATCAATCTGAGGTACATTAAAATATGTTATAAACCATATAAACATATAATTAAACCTGTAACATTGCAGTTACTTGATCTTTTAAAGGGATAGTTCACTCAAAAATTTAAATTCTGTCAAAAAATACTGAACCCCATGTCATTCCAAACCTATACACTGCAAAAAATGCTTTTCTTACTAAGACTTTTTGTCTTGTTTCAAACCAAAATATCTAAAAATTCATAAATCAAGAAGGATTTTCTAGACAAGTTCAAAAGATGTTAAATCTGGATCAATCTGAGGTACATTAAAATATGTTATAAACCATATAAACATATAATTAAACCTGTAACATTGCAGTTACTTGATCTTTTAAAGGGATAGTTCAATGAAAAATAAATTCTGTCAAAAATTACTGAACCTCATGTCATTCCAAACCTATACACTGCAAAACATATTTTTTTTACTCAGATTTTTTGTCTTGTTTCCAGCTAAAATATCTAAAAATTCATAAATCAAGAAGGATTTTCTAGACGGGTGTCAGGCAATCACCACAGCCACCCTCACCTGCCACATCACCAGGACCCACAAACACACGCTCGCAAGAGAGCGGGTGTGCCCAGCGAGAGAATGTGGGACTCAGACCATCACCATCTGCAGAGGGCAGTCAACCGTTAGGGGTACGGACCTGAGGAACACTCCTGGTGGCTCGAGATGACATCCTCGACCCCACTCTACTCCAGGAATTCCACCAACATCACCCAAATAGGCCAGCCCCTCGCAGTCGTGGACGCCCTTGGCGTCATGTAAGGGCGTCAGGAGCCACCCCTGGAGGAGGGGGTAGTGTCAGGCATTCACCACAGCCACCCTCACCTGCCACATCACCAGGACCCACACACACCCGCTTGCAATCACCGGAATTCTGATCACCTGCGCAAAATCAGCCACACCCCCTTGAATAGACTCCTGCACACAGTTCTCATTGTCTGGTCTACCGTTCACACCGCTGACTCAGACTCCCTTCCTCTCCATGCTCCACGGACCTGCTGTTGCTCTGCTTCTCTACGATCCTGTTGATATCTACAACCTTGGACATCTGATTCATTCATATCCTACAACAAACTTACAGATAAGATCCTACATTGATCTATCCCTCTCTGTACTGTCATTTTACCAGTCTGACAATAAATCTCCTGTTTGGTTTTTCATTTCATCTCTGCCTCCGTTCTCATTTTTACTGTGTTGTGACAACGGGTTCAAAAGATGTTAAATCTGGATCAATCTGGGTACATTAAAAAATGATATAAACCATATAAACATATAATTAAACCTGTAACATTGCAGTTACTTGATCTTTTAAAGGGATAGTTCAATGAAAAATAAATTCTGCCAATAATTACTCAACCTCATGCCATTCCAAACCCATACACTGCAAAAAATGCTTTTCTTAATTGCATTTTTTTTTGTCTTTTTTCCAGCCAAAATATCAAAATTCTTAAATCAAGAAGGATTTTCTTGACGAGTAAAAATTATTTTCTCATGTCAAAATTAGGTGGGTTTTTGCTTAGAACAAGCAAAATAATCTGCCAATGGGCTAAGCAAAAAAAAATCTTGTTTAAAACAGAAAACAAGATTATTTTTCTTACCCCATTGGCAGATTATTTTGCTTGTTTCATTCAAAATTGCACTTAATTTGACTTGTTTTTTCTGAAAACAAGAAAATAATTTTTACTCGTCAAGAAAATCCTTCTTGATTTAAGAATTTTTAGATATTTTGGCTGGAAACAAGACAAATCTAAGTAAGAAAAGCACTGTTTTGCAGTGTATGGGTTTGGAATGACGTAAAGGTGAGGTTGAGTAATTATTGACAGAATTTTCATTTTTGGTTTAACTATCCCTTTAAAAGATCAAGTAACTGCAGACTTACAGGTATAGAATCAGCTAAGCACGTTTGCAACTGATGCAATAGACCACTGAGTGAATTCAAAGGAAGAAAATCCCCTTGACTGAATTTAAATCTAGTTACGGTAGTTGTGGTTTTAAACACTACTTAAGTGTTCAGTGCTAAACAAATGAGAAAATGGTGGGAACAATGTCATCTCTTTACACCTCTGTGGTGATGAGGGAAAAAAAACCCTCAAACATCAAAGAATTCACATCCTGTTAAATACCATAAACAGCTTTCTGCAGAAGCCAGTGACCTAGTTAATTATTATATACATGAAACCTTATATACCTCCAAAGCAGCTAAACAACACAAAAACCAACAGAAGTGAATAACATGATGTTTATTGCCATTTATCATGATGTACAAACAATAAAGAAGTCAGCATGTTGATTTAAGAAAACAAACTGAGACAACTTTTAGAGTTCCGAAGATTGCATTGGCATCTGTGAAAAATGATTTTATATGGCATGTAGGCTCAAATAAAACTTGGTATTAGCAGCAAAATACCTAAATATCTCATCAGAGACTGTGTTTAATGTTCACAAAACAACTAGTAAATTGATAAAGCTTGACAAAGTTCCTTTACAGCATCTCCATCACATTCAGCAGAATCAGAATAAAGGATAAAACACTATAAAAGACATTTAAATACTTTTTATATATTTTTTAAATGCTTGTGTAATCAGGAATTTTAAAGTAACAGTATTTACAATGTAAAAATGATATTAAACATTTGCGAATATGTTTAGTGTTCTCTTAAGGTCAATTTGATGATTTTCAGCTCATTTTATCATCTGCTAGGTTGTTGCTTTAATAAATCTGATTAATCAATCATTTTGAAGACATTTTTTCGCCTTTTCTCTACAAACCTTGAAAAAACTGTAAGTGTCATTTGGCTGCCAGTTGATGATTGATATGGAGATACCTGAGGTTCATCTAAAACTTGACAGACAAGTAAACACTCCACGGAAGATTTTATGTTTGCTATTTCAAACAGGGTTTTTTGTCCACAGCACAAAAATTGTCCACTAGAGCATCAAAGACAACAAATAGTAAATCCCAATCAATATTAATATGGCTTTGATTGAGGATTCAGATAAAATACAAAAGATACAAAGACATTTGGCTTGCAAAAAATAATACAGTTGAGGTCAAAATGTTTACATCCCTGTTTCAGAATCCGCAAAATGTTATTTATTTTACCAAAATGAGAGGGATCATACAAAATGCATGTTATTGTTTATTTAGTACTGACCTGAATAAGATATTTCACATAAAATATGTTTACATATAGTCCACACGAGAAATTATAGCTGAATTTATAAAAACAACCCCGTTCAAAAGTTTACATCCCCTTGATTCTTAATACTGTGCTGTTTCCTGAATGATTTTTTTGTTTAGTGACAGTTGTTCATGAGTCCCTTGTTTGTCCTGAACAGTTAAACTGCCTGCTGTTCTTTAGAAAAATCCTTCAGGTCACACAAATTCTTTGGTTTTCCAGCATGTTTGTGTATCTAAACCCTTTCCAACAATGAATGTATGATTTTGAGATCCATTCTTTCACACTGAGGACAACTGAGGGACTCATATGCAACTATTACAGAAGGTTCAAACGCTCACTGATGCTTCAGAAGGAAACATGATGCATTAAGAGCTGGGGGTGAAAACTTTTTGAATTTGAAGATCAGGGTTAATTAAACTTATTTTGTCCTTTGGGAAACGTGTAAGTATCTCTTCTGAAAAAAATATGACATTTGGGCAAAATTCTTCATTCTGTTCAAAAGTTTTCACCCCCGCCTCTTAATGCATAATTTTTCCTTATGGAGCATCAGTGTGCATTTGAACCTTCTGTAATAGTTGCATATGAGTCCCTCAGTTGTCCTCAGTGTGAAAAGATGGATCTCAAAATCATACAGTCATTGCTGGAAAGGGTTCAAATACACAAAAATGCTGAAAAACCAAAGAGTTTGTGGGACCTGAAGGATTTTTCTGAAGAACAGCAGGCGGTTTAACTGTTTAGGACAAACAAGGGACTCATGAACAACTATCACTAAACAAAAAACACAGCTGTGGATCATTCGGGTATTAAGAATCAAGGGGACGTAAACTTTTGAACAGGGTCATTTTTTATAAATTCAACTATTGTTTTCTCTTGTGGACTGTATGTAAACATATTTTATGTGAGATATCTTATTCAGGTCAGTATTAATAAAAAATAACATGCATTTTGTATGATCCCTCTTATTTTGGTAAAATAATTACCATTTTGCGGATTCTGAAACAGGGATGTAAACTGTTGACCTCATCTGTATGCTGCAAATAATGCAGCAAAGCTAACCCTCTATCGACAAGAAAAGTGTCATACACTTCATAACTTAGATTTTTAACAATATGAAGATCCTAAACCAATACAAACAATAGAACGCACACATTTACAATAACTGTCTTCGTATTTCCCTTTCAGAGACACCTCTTTACACTTCTGAAGCAGCACTTTGTGTTTGTTACACAACAGCAGTCTGCATATCTGAATGTGATTTTAAACAGCCATCTTAAGTTACCCAGTTGTCTGTGCGCATACGTTTGACTGAGGGATCGTCTTGGCTCTCTGTCTCTGGTGATGATCTACTGTTTTGTCCTGATGTAGCGGTGACCATGTGAGAGTCCAGCCGCTGGTCCTCACGGTCACTCCCCTCATATGAACTACCAGAAGAGCTGAAGCTCTCGGTAGGAGAGCGGCCCACATCCTGTCTGGAGTTGGGTCGAGGCCTGGTGTGGATGCTGGGGTACAGCGAGTGGCCGGCACGCTCTCTGGGAGGGGAGATGGGCTCTGATTTGATGCTGATGGAGTTGGTGGAAGAGTCAGAAGCATGAAGCTGAGGTTGTGTGGTTCTGGAGAGAACAGGGATGGTTATTAGTACTATGTTATTTATGATAATTAATACATTTATTTAGCAAAAGTGACAGTAAAGACATTAATTATGCTACAAAATTTCAGTTGCTGTTCTTTTGAACTTTCTATTTGTTACCCTGGACCACAAAATCAGTCTTAAGTAGCATGTGTATATTTGTAGCAATAGCCAAAAATACGTTGTATAGGTCAAAATGATCAATTTTTCTTTTATGCCAAAAATCATTTGGATATTAAGTACAGTGTTGTTTTTGACAACCATCTTAGATTTAGTCTTAGTCTTAGTCTTTTGGACTAAAATGCTTCTTAGTTTTAGTCAAATTTTAGTCACTTCTATATGTGATAGTTTTAGTCCAATTTTAGTTGACGAAAAGTCAAAAAGGTTTTAGTCTAGTTTTAGTCGACGAAAAGTCAAAAAGGTTTTAGTCTAGTTTTAGTCAAAAAAAGGGAAAAAAGTAGTCTTTTAACAAATTAATGTAGGTCAGTAAGTATTTTGCTGTTGGGTAGTGTCACTTATAAGTTCTGAAAATAGCAGATCTATAGTTCAACACAATGTGAGCTTCCGGATCGACTATTTTCACCAATAATTACAATAATGAAGGAATGTTTTAGAACATAAAAGACAAACAAGGATGGAATGCTAAAACGGCTTGCCATACTAGTATAGCAAAGAGTATTTAATGCTAAAACGGCTTGCCATAGCGTCAGATACTTTTTAAGTTTTAATTGGCATGCACAATAAGCGGAAATGTCATGCATTTTAAACGTCTGACGGACCACCCACTAACATTTTCGTCTATTCTCGTCTCGTCAACGAAAACTCACACACGTCTCGTCATGTTTTAGTCATCAACGAGCCATTTTTATCTCGTCATCGTCTCGTTATCGTCATGAAAAAAAGTGGCGTCAACGAAATGATTTCGTCATCGTCATCGTTGACGAAAACAACACTGATTAAGTAAAGATCATTTTTGTAAATTTCCTACTGTAAATAGATCAAAACTTACTGATTAGTAATATGCATTGCTAAGAAATTCATTTGGACAACTTTAAAGGTGATTTTCTCAATATTTTTAATTTTTTGCACACTCAGATTCCAAATTTTCAAATAGTTGTGTCTTGGCCAAATATTGTCCTATCCTAACAAACTATACATCAATGAAAATCAATTATATTCCTTCAAATGTATACATCTAAATTGGAAATACATCTCAATTGGACCCTTATGACTGGTTTTGTGGTCCTGGGTCACATTCAAATCATCCTGTTTACACAAAAATATTATGCAGCAACTGTTTTCAACATTGATAATAATAAGAAATGTTTCTTGAGCAGTAAATCAGCATATTAGAATGATTTCTAAAAGATCATGTGACACTGAAGACTGGAGTAATGATGCTGAAAATTCAGCTTTACATCACAGGAATAAATTACATTTTAAAATATATTATAATAGAAAATGGTTGTTTTAAATAGTGAAAATTTTGTACTTTATTTTTGATTTTAAAAATGCAGCATAAGAGACTTCCAAAAAATATAAAAATAATTGCACCAATCCCAAACATTTTCAATGGCAGTGCATGTCTTGAAGTAAACATGAAATCAAAATTGAAATCATATTTTGTAACAAAAATTATTGGTCTTATTGTGCAAGATTCATAAATTAAGGTTCTTCTAAAGAATAAAATGTTAACAAAAAATAATAAATGCAACTACCCCAGAAATAACTTTCTCTTTTTCTGTTAAACAATACAAGGTTTGCGTTACATCCTGGTTTGGTCAGTTACCTGAATGTGCGACCATACTGGTGATACTCAGATGTAAACAACAGCATGGATTGCATGGCTAATGTATACTGAATACGTTGTTTTGCTAATTTATGCTGTCTAAACCACAGAAAAAGCGTGTGGAAGCTGCTAAATCATTTAGAGAAGAACTTAGTAAGCAGAAAAGGGCGCAATATTTTGAAAAACTAAAGTTAATAGGTGGTAAAGATACTTACGAGCAGTATTAATTAAGCTATTAGCCTAATATTTCACCTACTTGACTGGAAATGATAAGAACAAACACGAATGTTGTCAAGGTTCAGTTTGGACAGTTTTTTACACTCTTCTCCTTGATTTGTTTTAACTTTTGACAGTCTGTACTACTCCAAATGCTCTTCCCGGTCTGACCGATTAGTATAGCCCAAAATATGACAATAATTGACCATTTTCAGCAGCAATAATCAGCAAAATATGCAAGTTTCATTCAGTTCAGTATCACTGCTTACGTTCAATACCGCCAATATGGCTAATCAATGACGGAATGTGAAAACACTCTATAGTGAAAAATTAATGAAATAAAAAAGTAAACTGGTTTGTGAACGCAGTTGTGCATTTCTAGTTGTGCTAGACCCTTTTGAACCAAAAACATAAAATAAAATAAAATAAAAATAGAAAATCCTGAACTGGTATGACTTTTAGATGGACCCTTGACCAGTATGTACCAGTAACGTTTTCTACTTTGGAAGAAACTTTTCTCTCAGAAGACGTAATGTAACATGTGCGAAGTGCATTTCAAATTAGGTTCTGTGGTTTAACACTTTAACACTAATGGGTGAATGAAGGATATGCATGCCAAATGGGGCATCACACCTCAATCTCATGTTCTCACCTCTGAGCACTGAAGCCTTGGCTGTGTTTCCATGAAGACCCTGGTCCTGATGTGACACCGTCTGGTGAACTGAAACTGTGTAAAGAACTGGGCTCTGTACTGCTCAAAGCAAATTCTGTAATGAAATGAAAGTTAAACCCCAAAATAGTAATTTAGCAGTGTCATGAGGTCTAGAACCTAGTATTATTAGATGATTTATTATGTGTAGGTCAATTATATACCTGTAGTGAATGACGAGGTCATGGCTGAGTACACAAGGCCCTGGGGATGCAGACTGGGGGTTGCCACGGATACCACGGGTGTGGTCAGTGATTGGCTGGACTGAGAGTTGTCTGTTCTCTGAGGTTTAAACAAATGAAGGACAAGGTGGAATCAACAGGGGTTGATTTGTCTGGAGGCTAACAGATAACAATAAAATTAGATGCTCACTATTCATTCATTTTCATATTTTCCCCAACAATAAAAACCTTTGAATATTTTCTGTTAACCACCATCGGTGTTGGTGTATCATACTGGTCTGTTCCAGTAAGCAGACGTACATACATCACTTTACAAAATAATGCAGAGTTGGACCTGATATTATGAATAAGTGCAACTAATCAGCTAACATAAACATCAATAAATTTAGGCAACTTCAACCACACTTAAAATGACTAAATGTCACTATATTAAATGAAAACCAAAAGAAAATAGAAAACAAAAGCAAAGCAAAGTAAAGCAGAACAAAACAAAACAAAACAAAACAAAACAAAACAAAACAAAACAAAACAAAATTAAATAAAATAAACAATGGAATGGAACAGAAGACAACACAAAACAAAAAAACTCCGTAAAACCAAACAAAAGAGAACAAAGTTAAGCAAAACAAAATAAAATAAAATAACGGAACAAAACAAAACACAAAACAAAAGAAGCAGAACCAAAAAATAATAATAAACAGAACAGAACAAAGCAAAATGAAATAAAAGAACAGAACAACAACAACAAAAATATAACAAAACAAAATAACAGAACAAAAAAAACAAAAATAAACAACAGAACAAAGCAAAACATAACCTAAAATAATGGAACAAAAATGCAAAAAAAAAAAAAAAAAAAAAAGTAACAAAAAATAACGTAACAAAAAATAAAATAAAACAGAACAAAATAAAAAACAAAAGAAGCAGAACCAAAAAATAATAATAAACAGAACAGAACAAAGCAAAATAAAATAAAAGAACAGAACAACAACAACCAATACATAACAAAACAAAAATAACAGAACAAAAAAAAAAATAATGGAACAAAAATGCAAAATAAAACAAAACAAAACAAAGCAAAACAAAACAGAACAAAAAATAAAAAAATAACAGAACAAAAAATAATAAAACAAAACAAAACAGAACAAAGCAAAACTACATAATAAAATAAAATGAACATAATGAAATGGAACAGAAAACAAAACAAAAAAGAACAAAGCTAAGCAAAACAAAATAAAATGAATAAAATAAAACAAAAGAACAGAACAAATAAAAAAATAAAACAAAACAAAAGAAGCAGAACAAAACAAAAAATAATAAAATAAAACAGAACAAAGCAAAATGAAATAAAAAAACAGAACAAAACCAACCAAAACAAAAATAACAGAACAAATAAATAAATAAATAAATAACAACAAAAATACAAAAAACACCACAAAGCAAAACAAAACGGAACAAAAAATAAAGCAAAACAAAAGAGAACAAAGCTAAGCAAAACAAAACAAAATAAAATAGAGAAAAGAACCACACACACAAAAAAAAACAATAAAGCAATTTCAACAAAATATAAACATGTGTGTCCTTATTTTCTAAATAATCTAGGACTAGGTTTTCAGTTTTAACTATAAACTGAGCATTTCAGGTTTCAGTGCAAGCTTTGACTGTAATGTTTTACTGAACCACTAGATGGCCCCAGTGCATTTATCTGTTAAACATTAGGCGGCTGTAATAGAACTGATTTTCTTACATATTTTATGACCTAGTTAATGAGTCATTTTTAAAAAGCTTTTCTGAATAAAACATTATCAAATTCCCCTTACCAAATGTTCCTCTCCTTCCTCTGGCGGCTTGCAAGAAATAGATTTAAGGGCAGTTTCAGACAGGTCAATACGTTCTCATTGTCTAATGATTTCAGGATGTTTCACTGACATATTACAGATCTGAAGCTGATGGCAGACCAAAGAAACTCTCACCAGTGAAGAAGCAGTGCCCTTGCAAACAGGAGGAATAAGCACTCTGAGATCAGGTTTGCGGCCCACTGTGGACGACGCTTGAGATTTTGCAGAAACAACTCTTCCCACACTGTTTCCTTCTGAACCACCGACAAAGCCATTAGCTAAATGAAGCAGAACAAAAGGGAAGTTTATTCAAATTTGGGTGAGGTATAGGTTAAAACTATGAGCTAACATTGTTAAAAAGGTAAACCTTGTGTGGGCAGAATCAGTGATGACAAAAGAATTTAAAACACTGGAAAATATTATTGGCATGTACACTGAGTTTTAAAAGTTTGAGGTCAGTAAGATTTTTTTATTATGTTTTTAAAGAATGGAAAGGTATGGAAAGGTAATTGCGACTTTTTATCTCACAATCCTGACTTTTTTCTCAGAATTGTGATATAAACTCGCAATTACGAGTTATAAAGTCAGAATTGCGAGACAAATCTGACTTTTTTTCTCAAAATTGTGTGGTATTAACTCACAATTGCAAGTTGAAATCTCAATTCTGAGAAATAAACGTGCAATTCTTAGAAATAACTTGCAATTCTGACTTTATTTCCCACAACTGCAAGTTTTTATCTCACAATTCTGACTTTATTTCTTGCAATTGTGAGAAAGAATTGCGAGTTTTTATCTTTATGAGTTTCTGTCTCATAATTCTGACTTTATTTCTCACAAATGAGTTTATATCATGCAATTCTGACTTTATTTCTAGCAATTGTAAGTTTTTTCTCACAATTCTGACATTATTTCTAACAATTGTAAGTTTTTTCTCACAATTCTGACATTATTTCTAACAATTGTAAGTTCATGTTTCACAATTCTGAGAAAAAAAGTCAGAATTATGAAATACAAACTCGCATTTGAAAGAAAAACAGTCAGAATTGCGAGTTTGTCACACAATTCTAAGAAAAAAATCTGAATTTAGTTTTTATCTCGCAATTCTGACTTTATTTCCCACAACTGCAAGTGTTTATCTCACAATTCTGACTCTGCAATTGTGAGAAAGAATTGCGAGTTTTTATCTTTATGAGTTTCATAATCTCATAATTCTGACTTTATTTCTCACAATTACGTTTATATCATGCAATTCTGAGAAGAAAAGTTAGAATTGTGAGTTTATATCTCGCAATCATGATTTTTTTCTCGCAATTTAGTTTATACCACACAATTCTAAGAAAAAACAAGTCAGAATTGTGACTTTATATCCTGCAATTATGACTTAATTTCTAGCAATTGTGAGTTAAATAAAGCAATTCTGAGAAAAGTCAGGATTAAGGTTTTATCTTGCAATTCTGACTTTATTTCCCACAATTGAAAGTTTTTCTCACAATTCAGACTTTATTTCTTGCAATTGTGAGTTTATATCTAAAAAAAGTCAGAATTGTGAAATACAAACTTGCATTTGCAAGAAAAAGTCAGTATTGCCCGTTTTTATCTTTATTTTTTGCAATTGCGAATTTTTATCTTTCAAGTCTGACTTTATTTCTCACAGTTGTGATAAACTCACAATTACGAGTTATGAAGCCAGAACTGCGAGACATAAACTCACAAATCTGACTTTTTTTCTCAAAATTACGTAATATAAACTTGCAATTCTTAGAAATAAAGTCAGAATTACGAGATAGAAACCCACAATACTGACTTTATAACAAGTCAGACTTATAAGAAACTTGCAAGTCTGATTCTGAGTCTGAATTGCGAGATACAAACTCGCATTTGAAAGAAAAAGTCAGAATTGAGTTTATATCATGCAATTCTGAGAAAAAAAATCTGAATTGTGAGTTTATATCTCGCAATTCTGACTATTTCTCGCAATTGCGAATTTTTATCTTTCAAGTCTGACTTTATTTCTCACAGTTGTGATAAACTCACAATTACGAGTTATAAAGCCAGAACTGCGAGACATAAACTCACAAATCTGACTTTTTTTCTCAAAATTACGTAATATAAACTTGCAATTCTGAGAAATAAACATGCAATTCTTAGAAATAAAGTCAGAATTACGAGATAGAAACCCACAATACTGACTTTATAACAAGTCAGACTTATAAGAAACTTGCAAGTCTGATTCTGAGTCTGAATTGCGAGATACAAACTCGCCTTTGAAAGAAAAAGTCAGAATTGAGTTTATATCATGCAATTCTGAGAAAAAGAAATCTGAATTGTGGGTTTATATCTCGCAATTCTGACTATTTCTCGCAATTGCGAATTTTTATCTTTCAAGTCTGACTTTATTTCTCACAGTTGTGATAAACTCACAATTACGAGTTATAAAGCCAGAACTGCGAGACATAAACTCACAAATCTGACTTTTTTTCTCAAAATTACGTAATATAAACTTGCAATTCTGAGAAATAAAGTCAGAATTACGAGATAGAAACCCACAATACTGACTTTATAACAAGTCAGACTTATAAGAAACTTGCAAGTCTGATTCTGAGTCTGAATTGCGAGATACAAACTCGCATTTGAAAGAAAAAGTCAGAATTGAGTTTATATCATGCAATTCTGAGAAAAAAAATCTGAATTGTGAGTTTATATCTCGCAATTCTGACTATTTCTCGCAATTGCGAATTTTTATCTTTCAAGTCTGGCTTTATTTCTCACAGTTGTGATAAACTCACAATTATGAGTTATAAAGTCAGAACTGCGAGACATAAACTCTCAAATCTGACTTTTTTCTCAAAATTACGTAATATAAACTTGCAATTCTGAGAAATAAACATGCTATTATTAGAAAGAAAGTCAGAATTACGAGATAGAAACCCACAATACTGACTTTATAACAAGTCAGACTTATAAGAAACTTGCAAGTCTGATTCTGAGTCTGAATTGCGAGATACAAACTCGCCTTTGCAATTCTGAGAAAAAAAAATCAGAATTGTGAGTTTATATCTCGCAATTATGACTTTATTTTTAGCAATTGTGAGTTAAAACACGCAAAATCTCACAAATCTGAGTAAAAAAAGTCAGAATTGTGAAATACAAACTTACATTTGCAAGAAAAAAGGCAGAATTCCAAGTTTTTATCTTTATTTCTCACAATTGTGAGAAAAAGTAAAAAAATTATGAGTTTATTTCTCGCAATTCTGAGGAAAAAAGTCAAAATTGTGAGATAAAAAGATGCAATAACTTGAATCAAGTGGTTAAAGCAGTCTTCCGTAAGTCTCTTATGTTCTTCAAATATAAATATATATATTGATGATTATATATATTATATGTATATTGACGATCAACACACAGAGACATGTATATGCCACACGTACAGGACATCTCTCATTCTCAGCTACTTTCATTTATATGCGACATATATAAATAAAGTAGACTATAATGAAAATGTGATGGTTTTATGCCATAATACAGTAAATTACCGTATACTGTATATACATCTAACTCTGTAAGAAACATTCACCTGATTTGTGAATGGTTTGTAATCTCATCTCTCATCTAAGAAGAATTGCACACAGCAAGCGGGGAAGTAAATCACATATTTAATGTGTGTTCTTTAAACAGAATGACACCTCAGTGGAACTTCATCATTGTAAGTTTACCAAAAAAGGAAGTATACCTACCCATATGACTGGAGTGCACACCGTTTGGAAGTGAGACCTCTGAGGAACCTGGCATGCCATCTGAACATAAGAAAAGGAATCACACAAACAAGTCCTTTATATGAATGTTTAAAGTGACAGTTCATTAAAAATTTTGTTATCACTTATTCAAGTTGTTCCAAAACTGTATTTCTTTCAGCCGTTTTACACAAAAGAAGACATTTTGAAGAATGTTGGTAGCCATTGACTTCCACAGTATGGAAAAAATACTATGGAAATCAACAGCAACCAAACAGTTGGTGATTGTCACTTATTTCCGTAGTATGCAAAAAATGAAAACACTATGGAAGTCAATGGCTACCAAACAGTTGCCATTGACTTTCATAATATGGATTAAAAAAAAAAACACTAAGGAAGTCATTATCATCATTATACAGTCATATCTTCTTTTGTGTGAAACAGCTGAAAGAAATGTATTCAGGTTTGAACTTGATGTATGACTGATATAACTGAACCAAAGCCATGGCAATAGCATAATATTTTGATGCCATGGAAATGAACGATTAGCATATCAACCACTGGATTTACATGGTATTCCACGCTACCTCAAAACATAACATGGACTTACTAGTTTCCACCACAGCGTTTTCATATATCGTGTTCAGGAAACCACATCGCATTCAAAAATACTGTATATGGTAATGATATACAGTAGATACTGACCCATGACAGCAGGGCTGCTGTTGCTCTGGAGGGTGTTGGAGGACAAAGACAGCATGTTCGCCCCGCTGAGGGACACTGGGGTGTCCAGAGAGCTGTCTGTACTGTAGGACTGTAGGGTGGTGGCGTTGGTGATGGGCAAAGTCAACGGTATCGAGTAACTCTGCTGACCCAATGCGGCCGGCTGATGGAGACAGAGAAGAAGATGAAAGAGAGATGTCAAGGGATAAATTAGATTAGTAGCAGTGCTGAGTAGATACCTTAAAGGGGTCATCGGATGCAAAACTAACTTTTACATGTTGTTTGCACATTAATGTTAGTTGGTAGTTTGTGTACACAACCACCCTACAATGATAAAAATCCACCCAGTAGTATTTTTATTATCTTTAAAAGTAATATCCCCTTTTTAAAATCAGCTCATCCTCAGCTTCTTGTCGTTGTGACGAAACACAGGTGATTGACATGAGCGCCTTACCTTAGACCCGCCCTCACCGAGCTGAAATAGTACGAAAACGATTGCCATTGTGTGACTAAGGTGCAGAGGAAGACTCTAATTGAGCAACTGAGGTGTTCTGTTGTTGGATGTAATAATGAACACAGCAGTCGACATTTACTGAAGATGCAGAGGACAACTTTACTTTCGCTTTTAAAAGGAAAGCGCCATCCCGGTCTGCATATGCCTCTGTGTTTGTGCGAATCGTTCCTGATGCAGCTTCATCCACAGCAGAAGTGAGTATACAGATCTTTTTATGCATCTTTGTGAATGGCCTTTCTTAATAATGTGCTTGTTGGCAAGTTTCGCCACTAAACATTATATATCTCATAATCCCAGAGAGGGGCGGAGCAAGCAGAGCTCGTTTGCATTTAAAGGGGCCATGTCTTAAAATGAGCTGAGTTTTTGCAGAGCTGATTTTGACAAGGTAAAAGGCTGTTTTTTACACTACTATTGAGAATTTTTAACCAAAGTAGTGATGTAATGAAAAGTCATATGAATCATATGAACTTGTGGAAAAGTAGGCTTAAACCAAATGCCGTACCATCGATTTTTCCCTACAAGATGTCTGAACTCTCCTGAATATCGTGTGAAATCTGCGCTGAGAAACTCCTTCAGTGGCTGTGGCATCATGACAAGCGTCTGCATGTTTACATTCTGCCAGGATGGCATCTAGTGTTTCTTGTCTCTGCGCAAGTATTTAATTTTGAAATCTGATCATGTGATTCAGAATACATGTACTCTACTGATTAGTAGTAGTTACGTGTGCTAGAGTTCTAGATGGTTGAAAAGACATTTCTATGCAGCTTCTAAGGTGTTTTGGTTGCTTTTTACTGGGTTGCAACCGACTGTATGAGGGTGCGAGAGTGTTTGGTTGTAAGGATGTTGCATTGTAGTTTCTAAGGTGGTGTGGTGATCATAAGAGAAGTAAATACACTTTTGAACAGTAGTGTATATTACAGGGATGCCCAGATAAAAAAACATGCAATCACACTTTGCTTACAATTTTGTGATTTCTCATCATGTTGTCGAACTCTTCATTAATCTTCTGATATTTCTCTTCTGTGTGAGGCGTGAGGACATACGAAGCTTCTGGATCAGGGCTGTCACAACCTCTGTGTTCCTTCTTATTCAGCACCTGTAAGCAGAAGCAAAGGATGGTATGATTTTGGTATGAAGAATTTGCATTTGTGTATTGTTATCAGACAAGCCTTATATTTGTATATTTTTGCACATAATCATTGAAAATCATGGTGAATGTTAAAGTTTTAAAGATTCAGTTCATCCAAAACTGACAATTCTGTCATTACTCACCCTTATGTCGTTCCAAATCCGTAAGACCTTTGTTTATCTTTGCAACACAAATTAAGATATTATTAATTACATCCGAGAGCTTTCTGACCCTACAATGCAACTGACACATTCAAGGCCCAGAAAGGTAGTAAAGACATTGATAAAACAGTCCATGGGACATCAGAGGTTCAATCGTAATGTAATGGAAGCTACGAGAATACTTATTGTGCGTAAAGAAAAGAGAGTACAATGAAGCAATGCATGTGCCTTGTGAACAAGCATCGAAGACTGACACGGAAGAGAAGAAATTGTTGAATAAAGCGGCTATTTTTGTTTTCTTTGCGCACAAAAAGTATTCTCGTAGCTTCATGAAATTACATTTTTTATGTCAGCGGGTTGAAGCGACTCCAAAAGCGTGATATTTAGCCCCTGGAATGCAAATTTATCAGGGAGAAAAAAAGTGTATTTTACCCCCTGGAATGCAGTATTTACTGGGGGATCCCCCCTCAAAACGTTAGTTAACAAAAAGTAGTTTTGAGCTACTTTTGAGTGGCAATTGGGCAGGTTTTGTTGTGAAAACCTGGCAACCCTGCTATGCAAGGTCAGAAAGCTCTCAGATTTCATCACAAATATCTTAATTTGTGTTCTGAAGATGAACAAAGGTCTTATGGGTTTGGAACGACATGAGGGTGAGTAATTAATGACAGAACTATTCTTTTAAAACATTCACCATGATTTCCAATGTCCATATGCAAAATCCCTTTACTATAGAAAAAAAACGATGGAGTGTACACATATTATTGGCAAAAGCATCAAATGAGAATAATATAAGATTAATACATTAATTATAATACAGAATACAAAATAAAGTATTCAGCTTTTTTAAAATAGCAATTAAAACAGCGTCCATTATTTCACACAATGTTCCAAATAACAGAATCTTATAAAGGCTAGTTGTGACGTGACCTCAGTATATTGTATGTTAATTCAACGACTGCCACCCAGTTATGATCTCTTATATACATAACACTGGAAATGGAAGGTCAAGATGAGTACACTGTTTTATGGGATCCTGTATTGCATCACTTACTACTCAAAGTACTCTATCTATACAGAATATTTTTATACCTATTACTGAATAGTACAGTGCTAAAGCAAGAGTGTAAGCACAGGACAGTAGATTGAGGACCCACTTGCAGTGGTTTAAGAGCCCTTATGAGAGTGAATGGAAATCAGAAGCTTATCTCATCCTCAGGCATCTTTTAATGCTGTAACTCTGTGCTTTAATGGTATAACTGGGCCTTATATTACACCTATGACTCACATAAGGGTTGAAGAGTTCAGCTAGGAGGTTCTGACTCTCTATTAATCTGGAAAACAAATTTATGTGCTAGTAAATATGGAAATCAGAAGTCAGAAAGACACGCAGTGGAGATTTTGACAAGATCTGCCACACTCGAATCATTATCATCGGCTCCTGGACGTCCAGGTTGAAGAAGTTAATGCACTTTATTGCCCTTTTTCCGAGGTATAGTCATTTAGTAATTAATGTGAAATGCTATGCTATGGTCGATCTCCAATAAAACTTGGGAGAAACTGTAGAGACAACACATACTGTGAGAAACAGGAAGTATAACATTAAAGTACAATTAATTGTAACTTAGAGGCATTATTAATTTTTTTTCTCCTTAGATGACCCTCCTTGTCAATCTTTAAAATAATTCCTATTTGGATGCATAACTGAATACCGAAATAAAGTGTCAATTAAGCTCAAAGTTTCTATAAGCTTTATGGCATGCTAATATACTGTAAAACACAACCACGGCAGTTAAGTGGGTATGCTAATATGAGACCAGCACACATAACTTTGATTCAGAAATGCATTTCTGGTACACGTAAGCGATTTGTGATTCATGGAGGCTAATGAGAGCAGCGCTCGCCAAGACTGCCACGTCCTTGACTGATAGTATCTCAGGTTTCCTCAATATGAATGTTGGATAAGACTGGATCCTTATTTTTAGCTACAACCAATTAGCACCACTCACAGAAAATCTGTTCACATGACTTCAGCACCAGCATTTAGCTACAGATAGCTAGACGCTGAACACGCATTCACTTTTTACTTATCTCTACAGAAAATAGGATCATTGCTAATTGCAAACAAATATTGCGCATACAAAAAAACATTTTCGCTCAAAAGGTTTTGGAGAACACAATGTAGGCTGAGCAGCAAATCAGTGCATTAGAATGATTTCTGAAGGATCACGTGACATTAAAAACTAGAGTAAAGACGCTGAAAATTTTTGCATCACAGGAATAAATCAGATTTTAAAATATGTTCACATAGAAAACCCCAAAAGCCCATTTCTAACAGAATATTAAAATAATAATAATAACTAGGGCTGTCAATCGATTAATTTTTTTTATCGCGATTAATCGCATGGTTGTCATGAGTTAACTCGCGATTAATCGCACATTTTTATCTGTTCTAAATGTACCTTAAATTAATACTTTTTAAAGTTTTTAATACTCTAATCAACATTGGCATGGACAAATATGGATGCTTTAAGCAAATATGTTTTTATTATCAGTGAAACCATACTCGACATGAAGACTAACTTGTTTCAAATGTCATAGATGTTTTTCAAATAACTTGTTCATGTCTATTAGACACATGAAAAAAAGAACATAGAAACACCAGGTTCCCATTACTGCTCTTTCTTTGCACTGAGCAATTTACTTCCACAAGCCTGTTCACATTATTTGCAGGACAGGGCAGCTCACTTCTTCTGAACATGCAAAATCTACATTTATTATTACATTTCTTTGCCTCTCGGTGCCCACATACTGTAATCTGATGCAGCCAAGTTCTCAACAAAACTGTTTCCATTGTTTTGATTAAGTATTTTTGTTATCAGACAACCAAAGTAATATGAAATAATAACTGAAAAAAAAAATCCTGAATTATGATCATGATTCAATCACTGAAAAGAATCATTTACCGGCATCTGGACATAAGTCACTCCCTGCATTATTATCGTTGTTTTTAACTTCCTGTCTGAATTCCTTCAGGATCCTTTGACTTTTTAGGAGTTTACTCATTTAAAGTTATGTGATCGCAAAAACCTGCTTCTTTTTTTTAATGTATTGTTTTGGTTATAATGTACTGATTGGAGAGCCTGGTCTCATGAAAATGCGCACTAGCACGACTTTCTGTTTCTATTTGGCGTGCTATTTATAAGCTGAAATTAACTTTGGCGTGCATATGATATGCATGTGTTTGACGTGCATATAATACGCCGTTTTCGCGTGCACCCGTTACTCGTATGTGGCTTTACGCATCAACTCCACAGCACCAATCCTAACGTACACCGACTCCGCTTGCATTCATTAAATATGCCAGAAGTGCCGGTACGCATGAAAAAGTGCAAGTACGCAAAAGGATAAAATACAGAAGTGCCTGCGTACTGGCCCACTTCAAGCACTGGAATGAACATAACATCTGTTTTAACTGAAAGCGCTGCTCCTCTGCCGCTCGCTGAACAGAGCAGACGCAGATATAAAGAGAGGGAGGTGTGCGCGCATTGGGAGACCTTGCGCTCGTTCAGTAAAACCGGAGAGACTATATTAGGTTTGTCCAATTATGTGTTTATGTATTGTTGCTAGACACTTTTCGCTAGGTTGGCAACACTGTGCATCCATTTCTTTAACTATGGGCTACGTAGTGGGTCAAACAGAAAATGCGCGCTGCGTTAATCGCGCGTTAATAAAATTAGTGCCGTTAAAATGAATTTGCGTTAACGCGCTATTAACGCATTAATTTTGACAGCCCTAATAATAACATAGGCTTTTTTCAGGATTAGAATTGTGACATATACAAACACAGAACTGTGTAGTGCATGGAGCCAATCAGACATGAAATAACTAGTTATATTCCTTAAATGACTTCTCCCCCATGATTAACACCTATGTGCTATGAGCCAGACCTTTGTTCACTATCCAACTCATCCCCCCACCATCAAGATAAGACTCTTACAGAAATGCAGATACACTTTCCTTATTCAGACATACAGTCCCACATACAGTTATATAGAAATGTACACATATCAATGTGTTACCTTTTCTTATATCGTTGTTTCTGTTATGTATGTCGGCCTCAAACATTAATCCGCAATAGGTGAATCATTGTGCATGCTAAGACTCACGTTTAGAATCACTCAGTCAACCGAGAAGATTCATAGATCATGTTTGGTGTCTATGAGCAGCATTTATTATTCCCTAAATGTTAATGTTTGTGGCATCTTAATAACTCCTTGCTTTATATGTATTATTGAACTTTTGAAAGTTTTGTGGCCAAACAACCAATCAGCTTCCACATGCGAAACCCCATTGTGAGAGACAAAGACTTTCAATCTTCCCTCCAAAACTCAGATCAACCGGATTGGTCAAGGTCCAACTGTGGGCGTGAACGACCTACAGGTTTATAAACCTTGCCTCATCTCTCTCTTGGCTCTTGCCTTCGGGACACAAAGACACGTCACCCGTACCTCCCCCCAGATCCATGGGGGGGGGGGGGGTGTTTGGGCTCACCTGGCAGTGGAGATGATGAGGCCTGCAATATTCTCAAGGAACTGGAAAGGACTTTCTGAACTGAACACAAACGGAACAATGCACAACAACAACAAGCTTGCAAGTATCCGTCCTTTCTACAAACGTAGATAGCTGCGTTTAAGGCGTTTTATAAAAGAAACGATTTCAGGATGTTCAGAACCGTTTCATTCCTGTCCCTTTGCAAACTCACTTTCTGTCTCTCTCTCTCTCTCTTACTCTCTCTCTCTCTCTCTCTCTCTCTCTCTCTCTCTCTTACTCTCTCTCTCTCTCACGCGTTCTGTCTAGTTGTGTTTTATGTACGTTTGTCTATGTGCGATCGTTTGTAAGTAGAATAGTTTAATAAACAACCATATATTCACATATAATGATTCTCTGTGCTGAATGCTTACATTACAAAGTCACTTAAACTGTTTCGATCTCATATTGCTACCTTAAGCCCTATTCTGTTCAATTGTTTAACTCCGTTCTGGTTAGTAAAAATGCGTTGCCGTGACGACGAGCCAACGTCAGAGTAATGGATATCACTGAACAATTTGCTGGACAAAGAAACCAGCCGATATCATTATTACTGTTACTGATCAGAAACTGGAAATTGCGTATATTTAATGACGATTATTATACACGATTTCCCGTGAGTTAAACTACTTTCCCTGACTGAAATGTATGTTTTAAATAACTCATTTCATCCTATTCATTGGTTATAAGACCTGGTGGAGTTTGCAGTGTATATGTGATGAGAGAAATAGTCTCATGCATATACACACATATATTGATCATCTTAAATTCTTTGAGCTAACCAAAATTCTCTACATTAATTGGTGGAGAATGCGGGCAGTTTTAAACTATGTGATGTGAGCAGCTCAGGAATAATTTGTGTGTCTGCATGCTTGTGTATTCAAACTCGGCTCGCGACTCGCGTCTCTTTTGTTTGTGTGTGTGTGTGTTAGAACGGTGTGGCCAAGCCCACCTTTAACACCTTCACAGATGTTTGAGCCTCTCGCACAGAGAAACTAAACCACTGTTGAAGATGTAACTTAACTGCAGTTTATATATTGACCCTATAAAACGAAGAAATCTTTTATAGAGCGTCCTAAAGCCACCCTAAATTGAGCGAAGAAAACCTCAATTTTTGCGTGAAGAAGCTGATTGAGCGATGTTCCTCTTTCACCTTACAATGGCCATATCTTTATATTTTGAGTGTAGATAGGTTAGCCATTGATGTGCACTCCAATGCTAATCAGCTATCTTGCTCCTTTGGGTTAAAACCTCAGCTTAGCTAACTGATCAGGTTGACCCCGTTTGCTCGTCGAATAGATTTAATATAGTAAACAACTTCGCGTTATTACTGTACAAATCTTGATCGAGTGTTATTTATTTGTTTTGTGCAAAGCACACACAAGTCTTGTGTCAGCAGGCTGACTCAAGATCAAGGTGCACGCATCGTAACTAAGCAACCTTTTAATAGTGTAAGCATCCTATTAAGTTAAAGTTTGCAAAACACATGTACCTGTGTTCAGTAAAACGGACACAAGAAAGATACACCCGCGATCACGCATCGCCATGGTAACTGCGCTTAGATGCGCGTTCAAATCCACACAAGGTGGAATCTGAAATCCCGCATAAAAGGTATTTCCTTCTATTAAAAGATAGAAGTCTGTCTAAAACCTCTTCCAATACCTATGCCTGATTTCATATTATTTTTTTATTTTATTTTATTTTTTTTCTTTGAGCAACAACGCTTATAGATAGTCCCAGTCAGTCTCTCCCTTCTCTTTTCCTTTTGATGTTACATTATTAATTATTGTTATTTAAACCATAATGATAATTAACATAATGTATGTTTTTTTTTTTGTGTGTGTGATTTAATTTTAATTATTTCACCGCCTTAGATTCAACTCTCCCTTTAGCAATTATAATTGTATTTGCTCATTTTAAATTTTTGATTAAACAGTCTTGATTTAAATTTAAACTTTGACCAAATCGATCAAGTTGCACTCTCTCTACCCCGGGTAATTCGGCCCATCCCAGGGGGGCCTTTCTCTCTTTTGCTCTCTCAGCTCTGCCATTTCCCAGGTGTGACGACTCCATAGCGCCCCCACACGGTGGGCCCCGTCACTGACCTCAGGGCTGGCAGTCAGCTCACTTTCTCTCTTTTGCTTTAACCCTTTATACCTCTCTTTCTGATGGATTTTGTTCTTATTTTTCTCCCTATTAGAGACTGAACCTGTCTGAACATCAGTGAAATCTTTTGGTAACTACACCGATGAACTGAATAGCTCTAAAGTTAATCGCTCATCATTAAGTTTACTCATAGGTTCCTGTGTTTACCCACACAAACTATCTGACCCCTTCTTTACAGCTAGGCTAATAAGCGTTTAGTTTGCGTCACCATCTGATGACATCAGTTAAGTGCGCAACACATAGCAACATTTTAGCTCATTAGTTCTGTACGGACTTGCATTGGCTCTTTGTGCTTTGTCTCTCCCTCTCTATTTGTGTCAACATGTCACCATCCAGTCTCGCCATCCAGTCCAGACAAGGCAAAGATGCCATCCTGCCCTGGGTCTAGTGACTACAGCCCCTGAGCGGAGAACAGCCGGACGACCACGCACACAGGCGAATGGATCACGATCCAGTCAAGAGCTACGGCTGCAGAGTACCAATCGACTCATCTACAGCCCGGACCATCAGTGACCACGCCCTCAACAAGATCGTCTGACTAAAGCCGCAGCGGAGAAAGCTTCACCCACGACGGAACCAGGACAGCGCGCAGAACCGCCTAGACCATCTGGATGTTCAGAGATAGCGGATGAAGAGGACAAGGACCTACACGAGGAGAGAGGAGAAAAGCTTCAAGACACGCCTGCAACACCCCCACAGACTGAGCGCAGAGAGCAGTACAGGAGAACACTCCTAAACAGCGGAAGCTCTCTTTACAATGAACCCAGCACACCTTAAAGAACTCAAATTCTTGCAGATAACAATATGAACAAACAGGAGAGCTCAACACAAAATCTCTCCCGGGCCTAACAGCCCACCGTTCACACCTCACACGCCAGCAAGCTGGCCGGGAATCTGACAGCTGTCACCACAAAACGCTGTCTTCCTGAACACTGCAGTAGGCTACAACACACGCCTGTCTGCAAAACATTGACTTTTAAGCAAGAACATTGCCCAGTGTGACCACGAGACAGATCTGCTTAGCTCCACCTCCAGCTAACAGGACCCCAGCCATTTGTACCAGCAGTCAAAACTGTCAAAACTGAATACAGCAGCTAAGAACACGACTGCTACGACCAAGGCATCAACGCCAGAAAATCTTTCCCCTCAGATATCCACATCACACTGTGAGTCACCACCCAAATGCTACAGCCTTCTTCCGTACAGCGATTTCTCGATCCAGCGGACTCTACAGACCGCCGGAAAACAGCCAAGCACCAGAAGGCAATAAAGATTAGCAAAGTGATTGTCCAGCTGCCCCATGCCAAGGGGGGACGTCTGACTGACCAAGGTGAACAAACATACAGTGGTGTATGGGAGCTGAACACGCAGCGACATCACTGTGTGGGAGTGATCTGAGATCAGTGCAGGCCAACACTGAGGACACCTGTGCTCTGAACTTAACCTGGAATAGACAATGCAAAACCTGCTACGTCCTGTTTCTCACAGCCCTACGATACTCCCTCAACTGCGAGAAAGCCTTGCTAGATAAGATTACTCCCAGATGTTTACACTCTGGCGAACGAACTACCTGCATTCACCAAAAGGGGTCACTGTTCGGCTCAAAACACAGTGTGGCTAAAACCCTAATGCTGCACACACATTCAATGGAATAAGTGAAGCAGTGCCCACTCTAGAAGCCACACCCCCTTTCTGAAAAGTAATCTTTTGCAGTGTACATACCATTCAGGTATTTCAAAGACTTTAAACAATTCCGTCATGAAGAGCCTAAAGGAAAATGGCCACTCAGAAATGGTGCCAAGCTGCTCTCCACATATGACGATGATGCAGAACTAATGTCATGTACAAGGCTCTCAGCAGAGCCCAGCACCCAGATGACAACAGCTGCACTGCACAAGCCATCCAGCGATGTGCCAAGCACACCAGAAGACAAAGGGAATCACAGAGACCTGCCACCACTGTGCGATGTTTATAACTGTCAATGCCTGCAGACCAAGGATCCCATGCACACAAACCCATGTGCTCATAGACCCAAGAGCGAGGCAAGACACGCCCAGAGCAGGTACCTAGTGGAAAACGACAAGCCTGTCCCACTGCAACACCTTAAGCCGGGCCACCTGACATCACAGCACGAGTGACGGCAATCGGATCAACCCTTGTGTCACAGCAAGTCGCAAGAACTCCCTCTGTAAATGAACTGAACCTGCAAGTCTCCGAGTACCAAAATTAACCGACACCCACAAGGACAGCTGGACACGCCTGCTTTTCAAGAACAGAGTTTCTGATGCTAACAAAGAGCTCCTTGAATGAAACTCCACTGAGAAGTACTGAAAGGTAAACTTCTGACTCCTTGCCCAACGCAACACCGCATTAGACTTCCTAAAAGGAAAAAGCATCCCATGAGACCAGCCGACACCTCAGGAGCAGCCAGACAATGTTGAATGGAGCAACGGGCCCACAGGCCCAACAGCGAAACCCCTACCAACACCACTCAGACCCGCTCAAGTCAGTGTCGACACCCCCAACATCAGACGCCTGATGACATTTGAGCAAAACAGCGGGATAACAGACACCTGCTGCCCTCCTGCACCCTAACCGGGTCCGTCTGAAACTTTCTTTACACTACAAAATCTTTACGACAATTCTCTGCGAACCCTGGAACTACCTGCCCTCTCACAAGTGAGAGTCCAACCAGCGATTCCAGACTGCAGGGACCACAGATACTAGATAACAACCACCTGACACAGACCAACCTGGGTCAGGATGACAAGTGACAGTGCCTCGACACCTGTTGCACAAAGCTCGAGGACCCATACCTTGCCACTGTCTACATTATCACACCTGATAACGTCGACCACGGCACCACAGCCACTCCTTGAAGCACCAACCTCCAGAGAGCCACCTCTCTCTTCCAGCCATGAGTGCCGGGTGCATGCCTGATTGTTCCGCACCTTTGACGTCGCTCGCTGTTGTCTGTTGGACGGACAACAACGTTCGAAAGAGGGGATATGTAGTGCATGGAGCCAATCAGACATGAAATAACTAGTTATATTCCTTAAATGACTTCTCCCCCATGATTAACACCTATGTGCTATGAGCCAGACCTTTGTTCACTATCCAACTCATCCCCCCACCATCAAGATAAGACTCTTACAGAAATGCAGATACACTTTCCTTATTCAGACATACAGTCCCACATACAGTTATATAGAAATGTACACATATCAATGTGTTACCTTTTCTTATATCGTTGTTTCTGTTATGTATGTCGGCCTCAAACATTAATCCGCAATAGGTGAATCATTGTGCATGCTAAGACTCACGTTTAGAATCACTCAGTCAACCGAGAAGATTCATAGATCATGTTTGGTGTCTATGAGCA
Organism: Garra rufa; assembly: GCF_049309525.1. NCBI lineage: Eukaryota > Metazoa > Chordata > Actinopteri > Cypriniformes > Cyprinidae > Garra > Garra rufa. The sequence goes on from NC_133363.1 coordinate 55,385,661, forward strand.
GCATTTATTATTCCCTAAATGTTAATGTTTGTGGCATCTTAATAACTCCTTGCTTTATATGTATTATTGAACTTTTGAAAGTTTTGTGGCCAAACAACCAATCAGCTTCCACATGCGAAACCCCATTGTGAGAGACAAAGACTTTCAATCTTCCCTCCAAAACTCAGATCAACCGGATTGGTCAAGGTCCAACTGTGGGCGTGAACGACCTACAGGTTTATAAACCTTGCCTCATCTCTCTCTTGGCTCTTGCCTTCGGGACACAAAGACACGTCACCCGTACCTCCCCCCAGATCCATGGGGGGGGGGGGTGTTTGGGCTCACCTGGCAGTGGAGATGATGAGGCCTGCAATATTCTCAAGGAACTGGAAAGGACTTTCTGAACTGAACACAAACGGAACAATGCACAACAACAACAAGCTTGCAAGTATCCGTCCTTTCTACAAACGTAGATAGCTGCGTTTAAGGCGTTTTATAAAAGAAACGATTTCAGGATGTTCAGAACCGTTTCATTCCTGTCCCTTTGCAAACTCACTTTCTGTCTCTCTCTCTCTCTCTTACTCTCTCTCTCTCTCTCTCTCTCTCTCTCTCTCTCTCTTACTCTCTCTCTCTCTCACGCGTTCTGTCTAGTTGTGTTTTATGTACGTTTGTCTATGTGCGATCGTTTGTAAGTAGAATAGTTTAATAAACAACCATATATTCACATATAATGATTCTCTGTGCTGAATGCTTACATTACAAAGTCACTTAAACTGTTTCGATCTCATATTGCTACCTTAAGCCCTATTCTGTTCAATTGTTTAACTCCGTTCTGGTTAGTAAAAATGCGTTGCCGTGACGACGAGCCAACGTCAGAGTAATGGATATCACTGAACAATTTGCTGGACAAAGAAACCAGCCGATATCATTATTACTGTTACTGATCAGAAACTGGAAATTGCGTATATTTAATGACGATTATTATACACGATTTCCCGTGAGTTAAACTACTTTCCCTGACTGAAATGTATGTTTTAAATAACTCATTTCATCCTATTCATTGGTTATAAGACCTGGTGGAGTTTGCAGTGTATATGTGATGAGAGAAATAGTCTCATGCATATACACACATATATTGATCATCTTAAATTCTTTGAGCTAACCAAAATTCTCTACAACTGTAAGATATGAGGTCTGAATTTTTTTTCTCGCAATTCCAAATTTACAATTTGCAATTCTGACTTTTTTCTAAGAATTCCAAGTTTACATATTGCAATTCTGATTTTTTTCCCTTAGAATTCCAAGTTTACATTTTGAAATTGTGACCTTTTTCCAAAAATTCCAAGTTTAAATTTTGCTATTCTGAATTTTTTTCCTAAGAATGCTGAGTTTACATTTCACAATTCAGACCTTTTTAAAAGAATTACAAGTTTACGTTTCGCAATTCTGACTTTTTTTCTAAGAATTCCAAGTTCATATTTCGCAATTTTGACTTTTTTCAGAAGAATTCAGAGTTTACACTGTGTTTACATTTCACGGTTTTGAAATTTTTTCCTCAGAATTTCGAGTTTACATTTCACAATTCTGACCTTTTTCTCCCTAGGAATTACGAGTTTACATTTCACAATTTTGACTTTTTCCCCCTAAGAGATCTGAGATAACATTTCACAATTCTGATTTTTTTCTAAGAATTCCAAGTTTATATTTCGCAATTCTGACCTTTTTCCCCTAAGAATTCTGAGATGGCATTTCGCAATTCTGACTTTTTTTTCAAAGAATTCCAAGTTTACATTTCACAATTCTGACTTTTTCCCCCCTTAGAATTCCGAGTTTACATTTATCAATTCTGGCTTTTTCTAAGAATTCCGAGTTTACATTTCACAATTCTGACTTTTTTCTAAGAATACCAAGTTTGCATTTTATTTTATTTTTTTCTAAGAATTCCAATTTTACATTTTGCAATTCTGACCTTTTTCCTTAGAATTCCAAGTTTACATTTCACAATTCTGACCTTTTTCCCCTAAGAATTCTGAGATGACATTTCACAATTCTGACTTTTTTCCTAAGAATTCCAAGTTTACATTTCACAATTCTGACCTTTTTCCCCTAAGAATTCCAAGTTTATATTTCACAATTCTGACCTTTTTCACCTAAGAATTCTGGGATGACATTTCGCAATTCTGACTTTTTTTCTAAGAAGTTTATATTTCGCAATTCTTTTTTTTTTTTTTTTTTCCAGAAAAATTCAGAGTTTACATTTTGCGATTCTGACTTGTTTTTCCTAAGAATTCCTAGTTTACATTTAGCAATTCTGACTTTTTTCCTCCTAGGAATTCCAGGTTTACATTTCACGATTTTGACATTTTTCCTCAGAATTTCGAGTTTACATTTCACGATTTTTTACTTTTTTTCTAAGAATTCCAAGTTTACATTTCGCAATTCTGACTTTTTTTCTAAGAATTCCAAGTTTATATTTCGCAATTCTGACCTTTTTCCCCTAAGAATTCTGAGATGACATTTCGCAATTCTGACTTTTTTTCAAAGAATTCCAAGTTTACATTTCACAATTCTGACTTTTTCCCCCCTTAGAATTCCGAGTTTACATTTATCAATTCTGGCTTTTTCTAAGAATTCCGAGTTTACATTTCACAATTCTGACTTTTTTCTAAGAATACCAAGTTTGCATTTTATTTTATTTTTTTCTAAGAATTCCAATTTTACATTTTGCAATTCTGACCTTTTTCCTTAGAATTCCAAGTTTACATTTCACAATTCTGACCTTTTTCCCCTAAGAATTCTGAGATGACATTTCACAATTCTGACTTTTTTCCTAAGAATTCCAAGTTTATATTTCACAATTCTGACCTTTTTCACCTAAGAATTCTGGGATGACATTTCGCAATTCTGACTTTTTTTCTAAGAAGTTTATATTTCGCAATTCTTTTTTTTTTTTTTTTTTCCAGAAAAATTCAGAGTTTACATTTTGCGATTCTGACTTGTTTTTCCTAAGAATTCCTAGTTTACATTGAGCAATTCTGACTTTTTTCATCCTAGGAATTCCAGGTTTACATTTCACGATTTTGACATTTTTCCTCAGAATTTCGAGTTTACATTTCACGATTTTTTACTTTTTTTCTAAGAATTCCAAGTTTACATTTCGCAATTCTGACTTTTTTTCTAAGAATTCCAAGTTCATATTTCGCAATTCTGACCTTTTCCCCCTAAGAATTCTGAGATGACATTTCGCAATTCTGACTTTTTTTCAAAGAATTCCAAGTTTACATTTCACAATTCTGACTTTTTCCCCCCTTAGAATTCCGAGTTTACATTTATCAATTCTGGCTTTTTCTAAGAATTCCGAGTTTACATTTCACAATTCTGACTTTTTTCTAAGAATACCAAGTTTGCATTTTATTTTATTTTTTTCTAAGAATTCCAATTTTACATTTTGCAATTCTGACCTTTTTCCTTAGAATTCCAAGTTTACATTTCACAATTCTGACCTTTTTCCCCTAAGAATTCTGAGATGACATTTCACAATTCAGACTTTTTTCCTAAGAATTCCAAGTTTACATTTCACAATTCTGACCTTTTTCCCCTAAGAATTCCAAGTTTATATTTCACAATTCTGACCTTTTTCACCTAAGAATTCTGGGATGACATTTCGCAATTCTGACTTTTTTTCTAAGAAGTTTATATTTCGCAATTCTTTTTTTTTTTTTTTTCCAGAAAAATTCAGAGTTTACATTTTGCGATTCTGACTTGTTTTTCCTAAGAATTCCTAGTTTACATTTAGCAATTCTGACTTTTTTCCTCCTAGGAATTCCAGGTTTACATTTCACGATTTTGACATTTTTCCTCAGAATTTCGAGTTTACATTTCACGATTTTTTACTTTTTTTCTAAGAATTGCAAGTTTACATTTCGCAATTCTAACTTTTTTCTAAGAATTCCAAGTTTATATTTCACAATTCTGACCTTTTTCCCCTAAGAATTCTGAGATGACATTTCGCAATTCTGACTTTTTTTCAAAGAATTCCAAGTTTACATTTCACAATTCTGACTTTTTCCCCCCTTAGAATTCCGAGTTTACATTTATCAATTCTGGCTTTTTCTAAGAATTCCGAGTTTACATTTCACAATTCTGACTTTTTTCTAAGAATACCAAGTTTGCATTTTATTTTATTTTTTTCTAAGAATTCCAATTTTACATTTTGCAATTCTGACCTTTTTCCTTAGAATTCCAAGTTTACATTTCACAATTCTGACTTTTTTCTAAGAATTCTGATTTTACATTTTATGACTTTTTTTAATCAGAATTTACATCTCACAAATGTAAAAATTTTTTTGCTTCTGCCATGCAATAAATCTTAATAAAAGGTAATTGTGACTTTTTATACCACAATTCTGACTTTCTGACTATGTTTATATTTCACAGTTTAGACCTTTCTTCTCTTGTTCCTTTTTTAACCTGTGGCAGAAACTCCATAGCAAACAGTTATTTTAATATTATTTCACAATATTGCTGTTTTACTGTGTTTTTGATCAAATAAATGCAGCCTTTGTGAGCATAAGAGACTTCTTTCAAAAACATTCTTAATCCAAATTTCTTACAGGTGCTTTGAATAAAAGCACCCATGAATAAATGTAAAGACAGATGACAACTGCCTATAGAACATGGTAAAAGGAAAAGCACATAATAACCTTGGCCAGCATCACATGATTGTAAATAGAGCAAATGCATGTGAAAATGAAGATGTAATTTGAGCACATGCCTCACTGAAGACAGTGATCTATAATTACTCCATCCTGCATGCTTGCAATGCGGCCCAACGGTTTGCTAACTGTATTACAGCGACATAAATGCACCCTGCATCTCCAGATGCTACTGCTACTACATGCATTAGTGTAATCTGTTAAAGGCCGTTCTGTGAGATCCTATTCCATTAAATATAGGTCATAACAATAGAGTGAATCAAGATCACTATTGTGAAACATCATAAGAGATAGCTGTGATCAACAAAGCATTTTTAAATATACATGGAAGCACATTAAAACTGGTCCGTTTAATACTGGTAATTATATTACAAGAAAAAGCAATTCTGCTTTTGAGCTTTAAAGTTTGAGGCCACTTACTTCCACAATGTCTGAGTTAGTTCTGCTCTCGTGAGGTTCGTTGTATTCTGTGTACTTGAGCAAGACCTTGTCCATGTCTGTGCTGGCGTACTGGAAGAGTTTATTGGAGCTGTTAAAGATTATCAAGGCTATTTCACAGTCACACAGAACACTGAGCTCATACGCCTTCTTCATCAGACCAAACTTCCTCTTTGTGAACGTCACCTAGGAAATTGACAGGAGAAAGGTTAGAAAAGTTATGCTTTGGTCATAGATATCAACTAAGTAGTTTGATCAAGATCTGTTCACTACTGACTGATGTGGTTTCGCCCAAACCAATAGATCCATCCAAACAAAAGCTAGATTGAAAAACTGTAAATTATGGATGTAAAAAAAGACACAACGATGAGCATTTATGGTTAAGAAGTATATATATTTTGAATTTTTTTTTAGAAAATGACAGAACATTTTGCTTGATAAAACTATTATTCCTTGGCTGGGATCATGCAGAGCCCTTTGAAACGGCATTGAAACTGTAATTTGGACCTTCAACTCATTGGCTCCCATTGAATCCACTATATGGAGAAAAATCCTTGAATGCTTTCCTCAAAAAACTTAATTTATTTTCGACTAAAGGAAAAAAGACAGGAACATCTTGGATGACAAAGGGGTGAGTAAATTATCAGGACTTTTTTTATTGTGGAAGTGAACTAATCCTAAAACAACTCTGGTACTGTACTGTTATTTTTCTAAGTGTTTGCTCATTAGTAGAATCAGAAGAAGTCATTCTTCTTGACTGTCTGATGGCACCCAGCTGTCAGGGTTGCCAGATCATCTCATGTTTCCTGCCAATTATCACCCTCCCTAAGGAATCTCAAGCTTGCTGCCACTTCACAGCTGAGGGCCAAATTCTTACAGCAGTACATAAAACACTGAGAACAAACTCTTTCGATGTTAGTTGTCAATGTCACAGTGTAAATTCACATTTGAAAAATGTTCAAACACAGCTTTCCAGAGACTCTTGCAGAGGCGGTTGAGGAATGATTAGTGCTTTTGGATAATAAGAAAAAATGATTAATTCGACCAAACATTTTATTTACTAGTTATTTAAAGGATTAGTTCACTTCCAGAACAAAAATGCACAGATAATGTACTCACCTCCTTGTCATCCAAGATGTTCATGTCTTTCTTTCTGCAGTCGTAAAGAAAATATGTGTTTTGAAGAAAACATTTTTAGGATTTCTCTCCATATAGTGGACTTCTATGGTGCCCCGAGTTTGAACTTCCAAAATGCAGTTTAAATGCAGCTTCGAAGGGCTCTAAACAATCCCAGCTGAGGGATCGTTTAGAAAAATATTCAAATAGAAAACGAGATGGGAGTTTTTCGACATACCCTAACTGTATTGACCCGGATCACATGCATCGCATTGCAGAGATGAGACAAGACAAGCATTTGAGGTTAAAAAGTATATAAATTGTCAATTTGTTTAAAAAAAATAACCAATCGTATTGCCAAATAAGACCCTTCTTCCTCGGCTGGGATTGTTTAGAGACCTTTGAAGCTGTGTTTAAAATGCATTTTGGAAGTACAAACTTGGGGGCACCATAGAAGTCAACTATATGGAGAGAAATCCTGAAACGTTTTCCTCAAAAAACAATTTATTTACGACTAAAGAAAGAAAGACATGAACATCTTGGATGACAAGGGGTTGAGTGAGTACATTATCTGTAAATTTTTGTTTTGAAAGTGAACTAATCCTTTAAGTTATTTACATTGTGAACCAAGAGTAATTAGGGTCAAAAATAAAAACAACAATAAAATTACCCTGGTTTTATTATGTTTTGAGGACATGGAACCACGAAAAGACCATGAAGCTCATCAAGAGAATGCCAGGAGTATGCAAAGCAGTAATCAAAGCAAAAGGTGGCTACTTTGAAGAACCTAGAATATGACATATTTTCAGCTGTTTCACACTTTTTTGTTATGTATATAATTCCTCATGTGTTAATTCATATTTTGGATGCCTTCAGTGTGAATCTACAATTTTCATAGTCATGAAAATAAAGAAAACTTTGGTTCAAAGGTGTGTCCAAACTTTTGGTCTGTACTGTATGTCCAAAATAACATGCCAAAAACATATTATACCATGTTTTCCGGATATGGTACTATGGTAATACTATGATTTTCACACTTTGGAGTACAATATACACACCATACTACTGTATATAATTATAGTACTTACATACAGCATATATAAAATACCATGAAATTACCATCTGATGTGCTATAATGTAAAGTACCATTTAAAGGTTTGGGGTTAGTAAGATTTTTGTAAGAAATTAATACTTTTAATCAGCAAGAACACATTAAATTGACAAAAGTGCCACTAGAGACATTCATAATGTTACAAAGGATTTCTATTCATAATAAACGCTGTTCTTTTTACTTTCTATCATTAAAGATTCCTCAAAAAAAAAAACAGTTTCCTTCAAAATTATTAAGCAACACAACTGTTTTCAACATTAATAATAATAATAAATGTAAACTGAGCAGCAAATCAGCATATTAGAATGATTTTTGAAGGATCATGTGACACTGAAGACTGGAGTAATGATGCTGAAAATTCAGCTTTGCATCACAAAATTAATTATATTTAAAAAAATATTCAAATAGAAAACAGTTATTTAAAATACTAAAAATATTTCACAATATTGCTGTTTTTACTGTGTTTTTGATCAAATAAATGCAGCCTTGGTGAGCAGAAGAGACTTCTTTCAAAAACATTTAAGAAGTCATCGGCCTTCTTACATCATGCTATCACTTAAAATATATCAAGGCTTTCTATAAAATGGCTGATATAGAAATAGTATATAGTAAACCAACACCAAACTAACAACATACAGTACAGTACAGTACAGTACAGAGGAATTATTCATGTACACAGAAATCTATTTCCACACACGCAAAAACCTCCAGTGTAAATCCCCGATCAAAAACACTGTGTGTACCAAAAATACTCTCGCGAACAAGAGCGCCCAGACTAGATAGGGTTTGTGGTGCGGCTTGGTATTTTAAATTTAGATCCCAGTACAGACTGGGTAAATTCAGGTCTGTCCCTGTGGTTTTGCTTTGAGTGATGGCCGTCAGGGGCAGAGAGAGACACTGTACAAGCCCTGAGACTGACCAGTCTCCTAATGAGAGATGTGGAGCCCTGAACTGCTCTAATTACTGCCACCACACCACAGGGACTGCAGCCCGCTGACGAACCCAGACAAGAGCTCCAGTGTGCAGATGCATGGAGGAGGGTCAGCCCGGTCCCACCACGATAGACCAGGAGTCTGACCTATACATTCATTAAACACGCTTGAACATTTGAACAGATATAAATCAATGTATGTTAGGAATGAAGGTGTGAGGCATTCCCGCTGGTTCAATGGTCTACAAAGCTGATTTGTAAGAAATCTTTGAAACACCTTTCAACAGGTACAAGTCACCATTTTCTGTCATTAAACTGGCTGTTGATTATGGCTCAGAATTGTAAGGATTTTAATTTAATTTAAGTTTACATACACCTTGCAGAATCCGCAAAATGTTAATTATTTTACCAAATTTTGTTTAGTACTGACCTGAATAAGATTTTTTTTATATAAAAGACATTTACATATGCATACATACACTTGATTCTTAATACTATGTTGTTACCTGAATGATCCACAGCTGTGTTTTTTGTTTAGTGATAGTTGTTCATGAGTCCTTTGTTTGTCCTGACAGTTAAACTGTCCACTGTTCTTCAAATAAATCCTTCAGGTCCCAAACATTCTTTGGCTTTTGCATTTTTGTGCATTTGAACCCTTTCCAACAATGACTGTATGATTTTGAGATCCATATTTTCACACTGAGGACAACTGAGGGACTCATATGCAACTATCATAGAAGGTTCAAACACTCACTGATGCTTCAGAAGGAAAAATTATGAATTAAGAGCCAGGGGTGAAAACTTTTTGAATTTTAAGATCAGGGTAAATGTAATTTATTTTGTCTTCTGGGAAGCATGTAAATATCTTCTGTAGCTTCTGAAGGGCAGTACTAAATGAAAAAATATGGTATTTAGGCAAAATAGGAAAAATGTACACATCTCCATTCTGTTCAAAAGTTTTCACCCCCTGGCTCTTAATGCATCGTGTTTCCTTCTGAAGCATCAGTGAGCGTTTGAACCTTCTGTAATAGTTGCATATGAGTCCCTCAGTTGTCCTCAGTGTGAAAAGATCGATCAAAATCATAGTGATTGTTAAAAAAGGGTTTAAATACATAAAAATGCTAAAAAACCAAATGATTTGTGGGACCTAAATGACTTTTCTGAAGATCAGTGGGCAGTTTAACTTTTCAGGACAAACAAGGGACTCATGAACAACTATCACTAAACCCGAACAAAGAAACAAAGAAAAACAAAGAAAAACAGCTGTGGATCATTCAGGTAACAACACACAGATTTAAAAATCAAGAGTATGTAAACTTTTGAACAGGGTCATTTTTTTTTATAAATTCAGCTACAATTTTCTCTTGTGGACTATATGTAAACATCTTTTATGTGAAATATCGTATTCAGGTCAGTATGCATTTTGTATGATTCCTCTTATTTTAGTAAAATAATTAACATCTTGCAGATTTTGCAAGGTGTATGTAAACAATATATTGACCTCAACTGTATAGAGTATGCAAACACCATGTAAAAGTTAATTTAGCATCCAATGTCCCTTTTAACAATTTTAAAATCTTTAAAGGAAGCACTACAAAAGTAATTGTGGTTCAGTGAGGAAACAATCTAAACAAGTCAATGAATTAGTCACTGAATCACTTATGACTTGCTCACAATTACAAACTTATAACTTGAATATTTGTGTCCAATTTGACTTTTTGACAAATTCCTTTCAAAAAATGCAGTTTATTATAGTTCTAATAGGTCATGTTTGTTTTAATTTGATCACTAAAAAATGGAACCAGTTCTGAATAAGAAGCATTCATGCTAATATCTAGAGACTGGTGTAGCTGATGGCTGATTTGTGCAAAAAGTAAACTGTTTGAAAAATATGATTTATAATTATTTCTTAAGTCTCTTATGCTCACCAAGGCTGCAGATTTTGATTAAAAATACAATAAAATATAATTTATTATAAAACAATTTAAAATAAATATTTTGCATTACAATGAATTTTAAAAACTATTTTATTCCTGTGATGCAAAGCTGAATTTTCAGCATCATTACTCTATTCTTCAGCGTCACACGATCCTTCAGAAATCAATATCGTGATATGCTGTGAAACTGTGATACAAGAATCTGTTGTAACATTATAAATGCTTTTACTGTCACTTTTGAGCAATTTAATGCATCCTTGCTCAATAAAAGCATTATTAAAAAAAAAACACTTTAGAACTGCAGTGTATTTACAAATTACTGCAATTTAATGCACATTTATCTTTAACACCTAGTTGCAGACTTGGAAAGCACCCAATAATTTTTTTGCAGTTTTAGTTTGAATTAATGCAGCAGACATCTTCTTCTCACCTGTCTGTTTCTCTCATCCATTATGCGGGTAATCTGAATCTTCTTACGCCCCATTGTCACTTCCCTTTGTTTCTCTTTACTAATCAAAATCCTCTTTACTCTTCAGTGATTGTGACAGATTATGTTTTGGTTTCACTGCATCGTAAGAAAACACCTCCTCTCTGCATTCTTCACCTCACCAGAACCTGTAAGAGATGCAAGGAAATGTTAGGCAAGAAGACAAACAAAGCTTTTATGGAAATGTACACAATTTTCATAAATACCATAAACAGCACAGAGGAAAGACAACAGTGAGTGAAGACTAGAAAAATTGCATTGCTGGCTGATGTAAACAACGTCAGTATAATGATAAACCCACTGGATTATGGGGGCAGGAAAAGACACTGCACAAGTACTGTAACAGCATTTCTCATTAACATGGATTGAAACCAATTTATTTTCAATTAAAACCACATCATACAGCTACTAATGCACATAATATGCCACATAAATCTGAAACTACAACATGTAATCTGGGGAATCCTGACAGAGAACCATCCATCATCACATCACAGGCTGTCATTACCTTCCAGAGCAGCATAATATACATCCAAAAGATAAATAATTCCATAAAGGTCTTACTTTTGCTTGTATTTACTCCTCACTCAGTATGCCTCCCCAGAAAAAAAAATGTAAGAAAAATGTCACTACAACTATTTCTGGAGCTCATAAGAACTAAAAAGTATCTACAAGGGTTTTTAAAGCAGTTCCTGAAAACCTGTTTTTAGAGAATTCCTGGCTGATGTTCCCACTGAAGGAGCAGATCTTGAGATCTGATGGAAGACAAAGGAACAACACCCGTATTCCTGCACTTTCACACCTTCCCGCTCATCTCCACAGTTACCAGGGCAACCAACGAGATGCCTTACATATGATCTATCAACTCTGTCTAAGTGAAAAAAGAAGAAGAAGGAGCCAATGCAATAAAACAACACTGTATATTTTAGCAATGCTTTCACATTTTGCATTTTATATTTGGGTTTGCACATTCAAATGTACTTTTTGAATCTTATTTACACTTATGCTTTTGGTAGACCCTTTTATTAAAAGCAACATAAACTGCAATCAAGATATACAATTTTTTAAATCAATTTATGCATTCCCTGGGAATTGAACCTGTGACCTTGGTGTTGCTTGCAGCATGTTCTACTGTTTGAGCTAAAGGAATGTTATGCATTTACTAAGACTGTATGTTTAAAATGTAATTTAAATACAAATAAAATATTTTTAAAAAATTATAAATGTTACATTTTTTTTCATGTGACGATATTTAAAAATGTTTCATTGTTAAAGGGGACATATCATGAGTAGTTCACTTTCAGAACAAGAATTTACAGATAATGTACTCAGCCCCTTGTCATCCAAGTTGTTCATGTCTTTCTTTCTTCAGTCGTAAAGAAATTGTGTTGTGTTCGAGGAAAACATTTCTCTCCATATAATTGACTTCTATGGTGCCCCCGAGTTTGAACTTCCAAAATGCAGTTTAAATGCAGCTTCAAGGGGCTCTAAATGATCCCAGCTGAGGAAGAGTCTTATCTAGTGAAACGATCTGTTATTTTCTAAAAACATTTACAACTTATATACTTTTTAACCTCAAATGCTCGTCTTGCCGAGCTAGACAAGACGAGCATTTGAGGTTAAAAATTATATAAATTGTAATTTGTTTTTGAAAACAACCCATCGTTTTGCTAGATAAGACCCTTTTTCCTCGGCTGCGATCATTCAGAGCCCTTTAAAGCTGCATTTTGGAAGTTCAAACTCGGAGGCACCATAGAAGTCCATAATTTCCTTACGACTAAAAGAAAGAAAGACATGAATATCACAAGGGGGTGAGTACATTATCTGTAAATTCTTGTTCTGAAAGTGAACTACTCCTTTAAGTGCTATAGAGACAGAGCGCATTTAGGCCACACTCACACCGGGGTGGAAAACAATTCAACGCTCTCCATTTACTTTGTATTACGGGATGCTGACTCCTTGTCATTTCTGACTTATAACAAAAATCAGAACAATGTCTAAAAGCTGCTATGAGACAAGGTGTACAGTAAACAAGCTAAAAAACGTAGAACTACGTTTTTATAAGCTGTCGACCCAAAAAACAAGTGTTTAAGGACACAAATAGTTGTAGATGTCAGGGTATTTCATGTTGGGCCATTCAGTTGGATCATTACTCCAACAAAAGGAAGGTAAGGAAAAGGAGCACTGACATAGACCAATACAATTTAGTTTCTCAATATATCTCCTCCTTTCAGGGTGGTAAAATAATACTTTGACATGGTTAAAAATAATGAATGTTTACTGTCGCTGTTAAATTTCCCTCCAGCGGACATAGTTCTTAGAGTAATAAGACACGTTGCGCTCTATTTTCATGTCCTTAAACGCTTGTTTTTTAAGTCGACAGCTTATAAAAATGTAATTTAACTTGTTTACAGGACACCTAGTCACATAGCAGCTTTTAACCATTGTTTTGATTTTTGTTGCAAGTCAAAAATGACAAGAAGGCAGCTTCCCACAATACAAAGTCAATGGAGAGCATTGGATTGTTTTCAGATTATGATTTATTGACTTATTTACTGTATATTATGCTGCTGCCTGCCACACAGATCTAATATTAACATGCACTTTTTTCACCAGCTGTGTAACTTTGCAGATGTAACCAACTGTTTTTGTAACTCCTGTGCGTTTTTAACATAAACTTGTGTGCATTTGACAGTTTAAGTGCAATAAGACATGAAAGAGAACTTAGTTTAGTACTCACATCCCATGTGACAGCCATTTTCTGTGCGCATGCTTCAGATGTGTGCACTCTTTATCAGAAGTTTAAACTAATATGGCTTTAAACGCATGGTTTCAGCGCGATAGAATGATAATCAAAACCAAACAGATGTTTTTTGGCAGAGTTTCTGAGGTATGAGCTGTAAAGGCACAGCCCTATTGTGAAAAGGGGACAGAGAGCAGCAGCTCATTTGCATTTAAAGAGACATGTGCGAAAACAGCGTGTTTCTGCTTTCACTCGAAATAGACATTTTCGAAATGATATAATAAATGATCTGTGGAGTATTTTAAGCTAAAACTTCGCAAACACATACTGGAGATACCTGAGACTTTATATATACTGTAGAAAAAAAGTGGATTAATAGGTCTCCTTGACTAATTTACTTAGGGTAAAAGAAAGGGAATGCATGTAGAAAAGAAAAGTTATTCAAACGCTAAGAGAGTCATCATGCAAATTTACAAGTAAATGTCACAGCAGCAGTGACACACACACTGTAACTCTTCTGCTGTCCAGAATTTGCATTAATGTAGTTTGCATAGTTATACTTTCTTGTTAAAGAGGGTTTGCATCTGAGCTGCATCTTATGAAACATCACTTTTCCTGAAATGCAAACAACAAGCATGTTCAGTTTATTCAGTGCATACTGTTCCTATATGGGCCATTGTACAGAATTGGTGCAAACTGCTGCCCCACAACCAAAAAAACACATTTAAAAAGCAGTTAGTATTCAAATCTTAGATGTTTACTAAGATCCTTTTATTATCTATTAAACCCACAATAATATTTGCAATATCAGTAAGCTTAATAAATATAAAAATCCTAATTTAGTCTAACCCCTAAATTTTAACTTATTCAAATTATATTGAAATATTTTTTGCATTTTATTCCATTGATTAATTTTTAGACTAATTTTAATTACACCCCTACATTTATGATCAGGAAATATTGATGTGTCCCTCTCTCTCATAGCTACATGGTGAGTACATACATAGGCCTATCATTTTGAAGTAAATGTGTTCAAAAATATGAAAAATCTGTGTGCAACTTTAAAGAATTTCACTACCAAATACCACTTTTCTATAATTAAACTCATTCCATAACATTTCTTTTTTATATGTGTACAGCTGTTCAGAACTGTGCTAACTAACCATGTGCTGCTTAGCATCTTTGAGCTAGGTTTAAAAGTATCTAAAATTGTCACTACCGAAACAGTCACGACCAAAACATTTGTTGAAGTTTAGGTAGTTTTTTGGGAGTTATTCCATAAATCTGTCACTACCTTAAAGGTCACAACCAAAACATGTTGTTTTGGTAGTGACAAAAGAGAACATATAATCCTTTATTTGGGGGAAATAAACACAACTTTAGTACACTTATGCAAATTTGTAGTATTTAAGTATGTCTCAGTAGTGTTTTAGTATGTAGGTTAAAATTCTGGTCGTTATCAAAGCATTACTGTCACTACCAAAATGTGCTAAAACTGTTTTGTCAAAAATAAAGTATACTGAATTACCAATGAGGATGTTATGATAGTTTTTGGTTCAATGTATATTCAAAATAATGAATCCTTAAGTTTGAAATCAGTCTTTTGCAAAGAAAAATTGGATTCAAAATACAAAAAAATCATAAATCACACTCGAAATATTTTTAAAATTGTAATTGATATTGATTTACCTCTGAAAACTTTATAAAATAGTAAAAATATATTTGTACAAGAATGATGTCAGCAAAATCTTAAAGGGATAGTTCACCCAAAAATGAAAATTTGATGTTTATCTGCTTACCCCCAATGCATCCAAGATGTAGGTTACTTTGTTTCCTCAGAAAAACACAAACGAAGATTTTTAACGAAAACCGGTGCAGTCTGCCAGCCTTATCATGGTAGTGGATGGGCACCAGACCTTTAAAAGTAAACAAAAACATGCACAGACAAATCCAAATTACACCCTATGGCTCGTGATGATACATTGATGTCCTAAGACACGAAACGATCGGTTTTTGTGAGAAACTGAACAGTATTTATATCATTTTTTACCTTTGATACACAGCCACGTCCATCTGTCATGTGCATCAGTCACGTCCATGGTCACGTCACATTAGCACGCGCTCTAGCGTAGAATACGCAAACGTCGTAAGGGGAAATCAGTGAAAAGTCCCGGATGAGTTTGCGCAAACTAACGTAATCTTTTAGCTTTAAGGCGAGACACTACAGGTGAATAGGGTAAAATTTTTAACTAGCAGATATCACCATGAAACTTTCTCAGTTGATTACCTACATTAAGATGAGAAAAAAATGTATTACAATGTTTTTGTAATTTTATGTTTAAATATGCAAATTAGGCATTATCTAAGTAAATATGCGCTAATTTGCCTATATTTTAAAAAACGAAATCTCAGAATTGGATAAAGCCAGGTTCAAAATTATTTTTTCATTGTGTTCACATATTAGATGGGAAAAAAATTACAGAGGGATTTATGGATATCCACTTTTGTTATCCTGTAAATCAGAATATACTGTCAATAGCCTTAAAAAATGTATTTTCGCCATGTTTTTTGGAATAAAATGTTATATAAATCAGGCTAGGAATAATATATTTACAAATCCCTCTGTAATAGTCTTCATAATATTACTAGGTACAAGACTGGAAAGTTTGGTGTATATAGGTGCTACTGAAGTGGAGATTTCGGACTTGGAGTATGAGAGAAAAGTCATTTTGAGAAAATGGGCTTTAAAGATTTATATTGTAAAAATTCCACACATTTTTATATGAAAACATTGCTAACAAGCAAAACAACTGGCCAAGTAATTATTTATAACAATGTAAACTGAATAAAACAACATTGCCAAATAAGACCTTCAACTAACCACAGAGAACGACAAATACATGAACAAGCAGCCACTGTTGTGTAGAGTGCACTTTATTTATAGATTGGCTTATATCTAAACCACCCTGGGTTCCCATCGACAGCTTACGTTCAGATGCGCTTCCCGAGGGAATTTCACCATGTAATCCATTACTAATTTTCATTTTCCCCCTTGCAAGTGACAACTGCTGTACTCTTTTCGATGATTGACGCGAAGTTATTTTCATTCATTCACTCAAAAGATACCGCGGAAAGCTAAACCAAACAAGGAAGCGTCAAAGCATACCATGTGACGATTCTGAACGAATCACGTTGTCAGAAATTATCTTCAGCCAATGAGATTGCGCATTTAGAGTTAAATCCCCTCTTTTACTTTCACGATTGGTTGCTGATAAAAAGGAAATAACCATATTTGGATCCGACAGCATTGCACAGAAGAGAGAGAGCTTTCCAGCAGTGTACGTGATGACTGGGTACAGACAGAGATCGTGGAGCAGCATGTTGATTTAGAACGCCAACTTTTGTTGAATTTATGAGAAATCTACAGACGCAAACAGACAAAGTGCAGTAAAATAAAGACCTAAATGTGTATTTCGGACTTTTTTTAACCACAAGTCTAAAAGAAGACATGTTATTGAAGACAAATATCCAAAAATCTCAAAATTGACCAATAAAAAAAAAACGATGTTTTTGCCTGCCGTGTCTCGCCTTAAATCGGTTTAAACAATCAGGATACGCGCAAGTAATTACCATTTTGAACAGCCGCTATACACACAATCTCTGTGCACTGTGTAAACAATGAGTGTCGTATACACGCGACAGATCGCTTCCGGCGTTTGCGTATTCTACGCTAGAGCGCGTGCTAATGTGACGTGACCATGGACGTGACTGATGCACATGACAGATGGACGTGGCTGTGTATCAAAGGTAAAAAATGATATAAATACTGTTCAGTTTCTCACAAAAACCGATCGTTTCGTGTCTTAGGACATCAATGTATCATCACGAGCCGCGGGGTGTAATTTGGATTTGTCTGTGCATGTTTTTGTTTACTTTTAAAGGTCTGGTGCCCATCCAGGTCAATGATAAGGCTGGCAGACTGCACCGGTTTTCGTTAAAAATCTTCGTTTGTGTTTTTATGAGGAAACAAAGTAACCTACATCTTGGATGCATTGGGGGTAAGCAGATAAACATCAAATTTTCATTTTTGGGTGAACTATCCCTTTAAGTCAATATAACCCATACTTTTTTAATTATATTACTAACTATATAATTACTGTGTTTCATTAGGAACAAATATGAGGAAAGGACAAATGTGACCCTGGACCACAAAAGCAGTCATAAGGTTAAATTTTACAAAACTGAGATGTATACATCATATGAAAGCTCAATAAATAAGCTTTCTTTTGATGTATGGTTTGTTAGGATAGGACAATATTTGGCCGAGATACATCTATTTGAAAATCTGGAATCTGAGGGTGCAAAAAAATCAAAATACTGAGAAAATCACCTTTAATGTTCTCCAAATTAAGTTCTTAACAATGCATTTTACTAATCAAAAATTACATTTTGATATATTTATAGTAGGAATTTTACAGAAAATCTTCATGGAACATGATCTTTACTTAATTTCCTAATGATTTTTGGCATAAAAGAAAAATCTAAAATTTTGAACCATGCAATGTATTTTTGGCTATTGCTACAAATATACCCCAGCGACTTAAGACTGGTTTTGTGGTCCAAGGTCACAAATATTCCAAAACTTACACAATTTGTGGAAAAATACAAATTTTTTTAAAAACATTTCCAACTCTGTCTTTGAACCAATTCTGTAGAATGGCCCATATACATCTGAAAAAAAAAAAAAAAAACATACATATACATACAGTGCCCTATACTAATATTGGCACCCTTGCTAAATATAAGCAAAGGTGGCTGTGAAAATAAATCTGCATAGTTTATCTTTTTGATCTTTCATTCAAAAAATTTACTAAATTCTAACCTTTTATTGAAGTAAAACAATTGAAAGTGGGACAAACTCACATAAATGGTTTTCTCTAATGCATGTTGACCACAATTATTGGCACCCCTGGAAATTCCTATGAATATAATATGAATATATAATATCTAAGTATTTTCCTATTCGTATTTTTTTTTTTAATTGCGTACAAGGCTGACTAGGTGCAAGAAATTGTGCAGCCATGACTTCCTGTTGCACAGGATTATAAATATGAGGAACACAAAGGCCAAATTCCCTTAATCATCCATCACAATGAGTAAAACCAAAGAACAAATCTTATAATGTTGGAAATCTTGTAATGGACTGTGGTTGCATCTTCTAGCAGGATGATGATCCAAAACAAAATCAACACAAAAATATGTCACTGAGCACAGAATGAAGCTTGTGCCATGGCCATCCCAGTTTCCTGAACCCTGTAGAAACTGAAAAGAAAAAGCACCAACATGAAGCTGGGAATCTGAAGGATCTGGAGAGATTCTGTATGAAGGAATGGTCTCTGATCTCTTGTCAGGTGTTGGAGAAAACTCAGAGCCGTTATCTTGGGAAAAGGATGTTGCAATAATTGGGTGCCAATAATAGTGGCCAACGTGAACTAGAGATTTAGTGAGATTTTAACCCCAGTTTCCATTGTTTTACTTCAATGAAAGGTTGGAATTTTGTGATTTTTTTGAATGAAAGATTAAAAGGATAAAGGATGCAGATTTATTTTCACACCCACCTTTTCTCATATTTACCAAGGGTGCCAATATTAGTGGAGGGCACTGTATACATATAGATTGCATCACTCTTAGAAGATCTTACTTAATAAACATAAAATGAGTCTGGATAATAGGGCTGTGCAATTAATCAAAATTCGGTTTTCGATTTCAACAATCATGAAAATGCAGTAATCAAAATGAAACGATTATTGTGCCCCATTCCACCCCCTTAACCCCCACGTAACATGACTTTCATAAAACGGGACGTGCTTGATTTATTAATGTTTCTTTGATGTTGTGTTTTTAAAAGCGCATAAGAAAACTTGCGCTGTTCTGTGTATGCGCTCAGAGACGGAGCAGAACACGGACATGTAAAGTTATCTTTTAGCTCAAGGTGACCGCCTAAACGGTCAAATACACAAAAATATTTCAAAATGAGGCGCTTGTGATTATTCATGTAAACCCTTGTCAGTTATGTATTAAATGATCATAAACAATTGAAAATGAAAATATGTGTGTAACAGTATATTGGATCCGTGTGGCACTTTAAGCGGCAACAAATAATATTCCTTCTGCTGTCTCTGCTTAAAGGAACACTCCACTTTGTTTGGAAATAGGCTCATTCTCCAACTCCCCTCGAGTTAATAAGTTGAGTTTTACTGTTTTGAAATCCATTCAGCCGTTCTCCTGTTCTGGCGATATCACTTTTAGCATAGCTTAGCATAGATCATTGAATCCTATTAGACCAATAGCATCACGTTCAAAAATGACCAACGAGTTTCCATATTTGTTGTATTTAAAACTTGACTCTTCTGTAGTTATATCGTGTACTAAGACCGGAAGAAAATGAAAAGCTGCGAGTTTCTAGGCTGATAAGATTAGGAACTACACTCCCATTCCGGCGTAATAGTCAAGGAAGTTTGCTGCCGTAATATGGCCGAAGCAGGCGGAGTAATATCAGAAATGAGTTCCCAGCTGGTTTAGCATTTGCACATGTGCTGCGTGCCGTGCGTGGTATTACTGCTCCTGCTTCAGCCTTATTACGGCAGCAAACTTCCTTGATTATTACGCCGGAATGGAAGTGTAGTTCCTAATCTTATCAGCCTAGAAACTCGCAGCTTTTCATTTTCCGCCGGTCTTAGTACACGATATAACTACAGAAGAGTCAAGTTTTAAATAGGACAAATATCGAAACTCGTTGGTCATTTTTGAACGCGATGCTATTGGTCTAATAGGATTCAATGATCTATGCTAAGCTATGCTAAAAGTGATATCGCCAGAACAGGAGAACGGCTGAATGGATTTCAAAACGGTAAAACCCAACTTATTAACTCGGGGGGAGTTGGAGAATGAGCCTATTTCCAAAAAAAGTGGAGTGTTCCTTTAATACTAATAAAACGTAAAAATACAAAGAGAAAAATCACTCACTGCTCTTGAATGAAGGACTTTTGTAGTTTTAATAAGAAACAAAGCATGTTTAATTCTTACAGTGAAGACGCTGTTTTATTTTACATTCAAATAATTACATTCAATTTCTGTAGTATTGTTAGACTACTTTAGACTTGCATAAAAGTATTTAGTATTTTTTTTAAGCACTGTTTTTTTTTCTGCTGTATTGCTATCTTTAAGTGAATCATTAATATAAAGTTTTGGACCCAGTCATAATCATGTTAAATAATCGTGATTACAATATTGACCAAAAATAATTGCGATTATGATTTTTGCCAAAATCGAGCAGCCCTACAGGATAACATTTTTTTTTTTTTTTTTTAAATCAAGTCATTGACATAGATCGCCAAAACTTCACTTCCAAAAAGCATTGGAAATCAATTTGACCGAATCACTAGAAATGAGACAAATCAGCTCTAATCATCACTACAAATCAAATCATCACTAATTTGAGCTCCATTCTCACTGAGTCTATTAAATTCATCTACAGTCACATGAAAGGAACTGAAAGATGTGCTGCTTCACAGATAAAAACAAACATCATTTACAATGAGTGACTAAAACGGATGAATGTTTCCAGCAGACCAATGTGATTCGGTCAGAAACACAAGTGGCATTGTCACACAGCGCACAGACATGACATAATCTCGCTGGAGCTGAGTAAATGTCTGGCCTCCTTACATGAATCATTTTTACAATAATTCATTACACAAAACATGGACACAGCATTATACCCTGTGGTCTTATATGAGGACGACTGCATCTAACTTACTAGGCCTCGTCTGGTAATTAAGGGTTGTGCGATTGTTTCCATAATAAATGCAGGCTGACACAGTTACGTTCTGCAAAACATCTGGCTTCAGGGGCCTCGTGTGTCTTATTTCTTTGTTGTTGAACATTTTACTATATATACACATGGTTTTGCTATTCAAAAAGATCTGCATAAGCAATTATTTCTATTGTGACATAATTTAACTAGATTTTTTTGAGTCATTACTGTCAGAAACATTCATTTTTGTAGATGTAGTCAGACAGATTGCTTTACAAAACATCGTAATCAGGGTTTATTTGTATTCATTATGGACTGGTTTATTTATAACTCACAAGTGGAGTCAAAAACTATTTCAACACTGAAAAGTTTGGGGTCAGTTTTTGAAAGAAATCAAAAATACTGTACAAAATAATAATATTGTGAAATATTATTAATACAGTTCAAAGCTGAATTTTCAGCATCTAATATGCCGATTTGCTGCGCACAAAACATTTTTTTGTTATTAATGTTGAAAACACTTGTGCTGCTTAATATTTTTGTAGAAATGGTCTTTTTCAGGATTCTTTGAATAAAATAAAGTTCAAAAGAACAGCATTTTTGAAACTCAAATCTTTTTATAAATATATTTACTGTCACGTTTAATCAATTTTTTCAAAGTCTTTGCTAAATAAATGTATTATTTTATATATATTTAAATTTAATTTATATGTTTTTCTTTAAACTTACAATTATAAATTACTAATTCACACTGAGAGATATAAAGTCACAATTTTGAGAAAATTTGTTGCAAAAAATTAGTTGCAACTGTGTACATATTTTTTTTTACAAATATGTAAAAAACTTAAAGATATCAACCTGCTTTATATTTTTGTAAAAATTATCTTTTTCTCGGCATTATTTGATTAAAGGAACTGCATTTATTTGAAATTGAAATCTTTTTTATAAATGTAATTACTCTCTATTTTAATCAATTTAAATGTTCACATTAAATTGATTAAATGATTATGTGCAACACATAATCATTACTATTAGTGTTCATCATCTGTTTTTGATTACACCATTACAGTTTTTAATATTTATAACATATGTACATCGACTTAACATACAGTAGTCACCACTAATAAGCTACTAAATATATTGTAGTAGCCTACATTTATTTTATTTTAAATAAACTGATTGAATAAGGTTTTTTTTTTTTACAAATAAACTTGAATTGAATTGAATTAATGTGTCTTTGCTTAATAAAAGTGTTGTTTTTTTTATATTTTTGAAAAACAACAACCTAAAAACGGAAAATGTATTTACTTTAAATTCACAATTGTAAAATATTAATTCACATCAAGGGATATAAATTAACAATTACGAGAAAAAATTGTTGCAATTGTGAGATAAAAATCTCAGTTGCAACAGTGCAATATAAAATAAGAATTAGAAAAAATGTGTACACCTTATCTACAAAAATTAAAGAGATAATGTAAATGTTTTAATAAAATAACTATTTTAAAAATATGTATACACAATCTACAAATATCTGTCAAAATTAAAAAGATAATCATGCTTTATATTTGTTTAAAAAATGTTCAAAAGAACAGCATTTATTTATTTATTTTTTAATTTATTTACTGTTAATTTTAATCAATTTAATGTCTTTGCTGAATAAAAGTATTATTTTTCATAGTTGTGAAAAAACCCTAAATCTTATTTTACATTGCAGAGTTGCAATTCACATCTCAAAGTTGTGACAAATTTTTCTCATAATTGTGACTTTATATCTCTCAATGTGAATAAATTATTTACAATTGTGAATTTATAGTTAATTCGCTTTCAATTGTCTGGGTTATTTCGAAAATATAAAAAATAATACTTTTATTCAGCAAAGACAAATTAAATTGATTTAAGTTTAAACAGTTAATACATTTATTTTAAAAAAATAACAATTTTAAACATTTTCTACAAAAAAAAAAGTTTTTTTATCCTGCAAAATTTAAGAAAGAAAAAAAATCAAGGCACAAAAAGTCATTGATAATTTTTTTTTTTAAATAAAGCCCAATCAACCCAGTCTTACATATAAAAGAGCCCAGTCAAAACTAAAAAATTACTAAAGGAATATTTAAACTAAAAAGATATTTAATCCCCCAAATACTCCCAGAAGCCTATTCCTTACAGCTTCTATATGCAATATCTTCTCCCCAGTTTTGTTTTTACACTGTCGTTAATATTCTGCCCCTTCAGCAAATAGAACGCTTCCTATTTATGTTAGGACTTAAGCACACACAACCAAAGAATCCCTGCTGAGCCCCAGACGTAAGAGCTACTGACAGACTCCATCCTGCTGTGCTTCTTCATGATATCACAAAGCTCACGCTGAGAACTAATGTACGCTAATCTCATGTTGACTCTGAATAAGTTAGAATCAGGAATGTTGCGACCTGAAACAATTTCTCTTTTGTGGTGTATGCACTTAAAAACAGCATATGCATGGATGCATACAACATGAGCAGAGGCCAAATAACCAGTTTTCGGTCGTCTCTTTCCACACTGACAGCCACTCTGAGCTGTTCCAGTCTTAAGTCATTGCAATAGCAACTGAAGTAGATATACTAAATATTGACTACACTGTTTGAACAAACTGATATGATTTCACACAGCCAGTCCTAAACATTAGATACAAAAACCAAATCAGTCTGAACAAAACCCAGATTATGGAAAATTCATCCTGGGAGGAAAGAATTCCTAACAAACCTCTAACATTTTACAACAGCAAAAGACAAACAAACACTAAGGCCACTTAAGAAGCTGCTTTCACAAAAACAGTTCCATCATAAAATCTACAAACACTGGCACACAGTGCAGTTTACAGTGTTCACAGTGACACCAGATCTCCCTTTCCCTGCAGAAAACGACAGGTCAGATCTATACAACGGCAGAAATATGTGATCCGTTATGCAATACTACTATTACAGGGTCAAAGGTCACACCAAAGATCCTTAACAGATCTAGAAAGGATTGCTTTGAGGAATTGGATTAAAGGATTAGATCAGGAAACCTCATGCGATCGTCCATATCGACAAGGTCAAAAACAGTGAACAGAAGGTAAGAAGGAACGTTAGGGGTGTGCGATATGATGATTTTTGATCGTGGACAAATTAAAATGTCTCACATGTAGCCTATCTTTGTTCTTATTTCTTAATAACAAAGATAAAATAATGACAAAGATTGGTCCCACTTTACATTAGGTGGCCTTAACTACTATGTACTTACATTTAAATTAATCATTTGGTCCAATGTACTTGTGTACATGTTTACATTGTACTAATATTTTTTTAAATCTATATGTAATTACATTTGTAATTAATTTCTGTAATTACCACTGTTGACCCATCCCTTACACCCTAACCCATCCTACCAAACCTGTCCCTAACCTTACCCATATCCCACCTTAATAGAAGCAAAAGTGTTTTGCAATGCAATATGGCCACATTAAGTACATTGTACAATTGTACATATTTTTAGTTGTAAGTACATAATAGTTAAGGCCACCTAATATAAAGTGTGACCCAAAGATTTTTTATCTTCGCCCACTTTGGCCTTGTTATAAGTGTTGACGTGCTGGACGGAACGAGACGAGACGAGATAAACAATAAACACTATTTACATTTAATAAAGTCTTCAGAGATACAGTACAAGCAGGAACAGGCAGGAACACAGGTCACTTCCACACACGATTCACATTTAACATTCACAAAGACCGACAGAGAACTCAAGAAACAAACAGACTTTTAAAGGGTGACTAATTACAGAGACAGGTGCCGGGAATCACACAAAGGATGGGCTAAACCAAATGACACAGATCAACAGGGGGAGACAACGGGCGAAACCAAAGACATAAACAGACAGAACTATGACATTACGCCCCCCTCCGAATAGGCGCGTCCTCGTGGCGTAGAAAAAGAAAAAGAAAACAGAAAAGAGGGGCGAAAAAACTGAAAACTAGAGTCCATAATGGAGGAGGCTTCGGTAGAGGACGCAACCCACGGAAGGGGACCAAAACAAAAGTCCAAGGGGCAGATAAGACAGTCCAAGGGGGCGACGATGGAGGGAGGAGCCAGGGAGGAAACAGGAGGAATCCGGGGAAGGAGGAACCGACCCAGACCGCAGCCATGATGACGGCCCACTGAGGAGCCGACGGAGGGAGGAACCATGGTGGAAGAAGGCGTGCCGACTCCATGGGGCCGACCGACAGAGGCGGAGCAGGTGGAGGAGGAGCCCGAGGTGGAGACGGAGAGCCGAAGATCCAGGGTGACGCCGAGGATCCGGAGGGCCAAGGCGGAACAGGAGGCTCTGGCAGCCGAGGCGGAGGCGGAGATCCGGAGGTCCGCGGCGGAGCCGGAGCGACAGAGGATGGAGGCTGTGCCCGCAGGAAGGAGGAGTCCCAAGGAGCCGGTGGGACGGCGTGACGAGGCGCAGCCGGAGGAGCAGAGTCCTGAGGTGACGATGGGGTGACGACTGACCAGGGCGGAGCCAAAAAGACGATGGAGCCCGGTGGAGCTGGTGGACCGACGGGCGACAATGTAGAGGAGGGCGTCGAGAGCCGTGGTGGAGCCGCAGGGTCGGAGGGCCGAGGCGGAGTCCTGGACTCGGAGGCTGGAGGCGGAGCTGAGGGATCCTCCAGCCGAGACGCCGATGGAAACTGGCAGCCCCGCGGGACAGCGGCGGCCAGACAAACATGGATGTGGATGACACAGGGTGGGTGGGTGGGAATTCCGGGCAGACAGGACAGACGGATATTTCCATATTGAAGTCTATTAAGTCACAGGAGTTATCTTCGACGAGATCCGAGAAAAAGTCTATTAAATCCCCAGAATGTTGTCCAAGCTCACCCTCAGCGATGGTGCAGTGGGCAGGGCTCTCTATCGCCCTCTCTTGCTCCACGTAGCAATCCACCGTCACGGATGTTGTAGTCGGCTCTCGCACCTGGTCAGATGGTTCAGGCTCTGGCTCTGTCGCTCTCGGCTCTGGCTCTCCATCTGCGGTGGGCTCGGGCTGCAACTCCGCTTGTCGGGGTGATGTTTGGCTGGGTTCTGGGTCTGGAGTGGGGCTGATGTCCTCTTCGACGAAGTCGATGGTCCAGGATGATTGACAGGATGCCAGCACCCACTCAATGTAATCCGGCAGGCTCTCTTGAGGACCCTCCCCGGATAGCAGCGCTTTGGTAGTGGTGTTCAGTCCGATGTAGTAGTAGTTACAGAGGCTGCTATCCGGGAAGCTGGAATGGTTTGCTAGGAGGAGATAGTCACGGGTGTGGTCCTCAAGAAAGCGTTTCCCCTGCCTCAGGAGGATGAGGAGAACTGTGGGGTCCATGATAAACTGAAAAAACAAACACTGAGAAAAAACGGAAAAGAAACGCAGGGGAAGGTGCCGGGTAAACTGTTGAAGGTCGGTCTTTCTGTTATAAGTGTTGACATGCTGGACGGAACGAGACGAGACGAGATAAACAATAAACACTATTTACATTTAATAAAGTCTTCAGAGATACAAGCAGGAACAGGCAGGAACACAGGTCACTTCCACACACGATTCACATTTAACATTCACAAAGACCGACAGAGAACTCAAGAAACAAACAGACTTTTAAAGGGTGACTAATTACAGAGACAGGTGCCGGGAATCACACAAAGGATGGGCTAAACCAAATGACACAGATCAACAGGGGGAGACAACGGGCGAAACCAAAGACATAAAAACAGACAGAACTGTGACAGGCCTAAATATCTACCATTCTTTTTGTTTTATATTTTGTTAATTTGTAAGGTTTTAGCTTTAAAAGTTTGGCTGTACTACTTAGACAACTTGTAAAATAGTAAAACCAACTTTTTAAAGGATCATGATGAAATCGTGAATAGTAATATTTCTGAAAAAAAAAAATTGTTATATGATATTTTTACGATATCGCCCACCCCTATATCAAAGATCTTTAAAGTTATGTTTTGGGCCATTATGCTAAGTATCTGTCAAACAAACTAAAACCGAAAGCACAATATGGCTTAATCCCTTCATCAAGTCAAAAATGACAAGTTTTCACACTTCGATAAGGCAATCGGCTCGTGATCCGGTGTTTTCTGCACCTCAAAAACGGCTCAGTCCCCTTTAAAGTTCAGGTACAAGTCAATTCACTGACTTTTTCTGATTTAGGTTTTCTTAGTTAAGAACATGGGTTGGAACTCTTAATTTCAAACTCTCAAAGTGCTTAATGACATTTTTTCCTCAAGTCTGCATTGGTCTTTTTTTATACTGCAATAAATATCACATTGTGGACTTCATATCAAGATATTATCGTATTGTGCGATTTTGATGTTACATCTCTATTGGAAATGTATTTGATGTCATAAACCAATCAGTCTGCGCAGTGCTGCTTTAAGTCTAACACACCTAATAACTAAAGTGCATTAGCATCACCCACTCAATTAGCCACCACTCAATTCTTGAAATGCACAAGCATTGAGAATCAATGCAGAAAAAGCTTGCCACAGTGCACTGGCAGATAAAACAGCAAGGAGACTGCATTAACATTTAATACGTTATTGATAAACTAGTGTTTTCTTTGTTTTTGGCTTAAGAGATGAAGTCAGCGACAATGACTCGTCATCTCCGCATGTACCCCGCACCCCCTTGTCATCCCAGATGTTCATGTCTTTCTTTCTTCAGTCGTAAAGAAATTATATTTTTTGAGGAAAACATTTCAGGATTTCTCTCCATATAATAGACTTCTATGGTGCCCCCGAGTTTGAACATCCAAAATGCAGCTTCAAAGGGCTCTAAATAACCACAGCTGAGGAAAGAAGGGTAGCAAACGCTACGGTTATTGGCAAACGATCGGTTATTTTCTAAAACAATTTACAATTTATATACTTTTTAACCCTAAATGCTCGTCTTGTGTAGCTTTGTGTGTACACTGTGTATTCCAATTCAAGACTGTTAGGGGATATTGAAAATCTAATTTTCTCCTCCAACTTTAAAATTGTCCTTCATCGCTGTTTTACCTTTTTTTGTAAAGGGTGTTTGATCTTTGCACGTTCACTTTGTAAACACTGGGTCAGTACTTCTGCAGAGAAGTAGGACAATTTTGAAGTTGGAGGAGAAAACGAGATGGAGGTTTTTCGACATACCCTAACTGTCATGAACTGGAAAACACAGAGCGTTTGAGATTAAAAAGTATATAAATTGTATATGTTTTCAGAAAATAACTGATTGTTTTGCTATATAAGACCCTTCTTCTTCGGCTTCTTCCTTTGAAGCTGCATTAAAACTGCATTTTGAAAGTACATACTCGGGGGCACCATAGAAGTCCATTATATGGAGAGAAATCCTGAAATGTTTTCCTCAAAAAACATAATTTCTTTACGAGTGAAGGGAAAAAAAAACATGATCATCTTGGATGACAAGGGGGTGAGTACATTATCTGTAAATTTATGTTCTGAAAGTGAACTACTCCTTTAATAACATTAGCCTTTGGCCTGACTATGTTATCAAACAACTAATAATGTGTTCCCGTTCACAATCTCAGACAACTATCTTTAAAAAATCTAGGTCCTGAGGTAGAAATGCTTTGCTATTGATACTGAAAAGTCTTCGGTACACTGCAGTTTTTAAAATGTTCAACAGTGTCAATAAATTTGCACATCATGGTTTGTCTTTAAGCATATTAAAAACACCAGATAGACATGTAAACAATGTTAAAAACTTGATTTTTACCACAGCAAATTGTTCCCTATAGTTCTAAACCTTCACTAGATGTAATTTAGCACAATAACAACATGCCATGTGGCTCACAACAGAGTTGTATCCTGTATTATACTGTATTTTAAGCATTGCCAGACAGCGAGAGTAGTTGGCAGTCCAATCCCAGAGGCACAGCGCCAACCCTCAAGCCCTCAGGTTTGGCCGCGATCACTGAATCTTAACAGTCAGTCTAATAAAGCGCACTCATGCTCCTTCCTCAAATCTAATGTACAGTTTGATTTGGCACAGCACAGACGTTTCTATTTACACTTCACAAAAGCAAGCTTCATGGGGCTGCAGGAAGCCAGACTGGGGAGCTAATATTTAGAGACAATTATATTTGATTTCTGTATTTATCGAGTATAATTTCTGAGAGACGGTTAATTTATTTAGTTTCAAATATGTGGAGCGGCGGTCAGGCAGAAGGCAGCCAGAGGTTTATGGCTCTGTTGTTGAATCTGACCCCATGTGAGCATGCAATGAATTCTTCTGAAGTACAGACAATTAAAAAAACACATTTGAAATGGTATGAAAGTATTACTTAAACACTGCATATGTTAGGTTAGACAAGCCGTTAATTATATTTAAACAACATGCAGTAGTTTAAAAGTCTAAGACTATAAATTCTCAGCTAGTCTAGGTGAAAGACACTCTGAAGTGGTCAAACGCACCCTTTAAAGTGCACTAAGAAGACGATCAATGGCATGACATTAGTCTTTGCTTCTTAAAACATCCTGATGCACAAACTTTTAACATCTAGGAGCAGAACACAGCTAGTCTAAATATTTGAAGCAAATCTGCCTGTGATACGTCTATGTACTAAATAAACAATGTTAACACATTGCAGGTAAACTTCTAAAACTAAGATTTATTACAGCGTGCAGTATCAAATGGTCCCACAAGATGACCTAGATATTTAACTCACACTTGAAATCACTGCCTATCATTTTTAGTAACTGTTCATCTGAATCATTTTGCAATTAATTGCCAAAAAGGGTCATGGGTCAAAATGATTTTTTTTCCTTTTACGCCAAAAATCATTAGGCTATGTAAAGACCATGTTCCATAGAGATATTTTGTACATTTCCTACTGTAAATATATCACAACTTAATTTTTGATTAGTAATATGCATTGCTAAGACAACTTTAAAGGTGATTTTCTCAATATTTGTATTTTTTTTGCATCCTCAGATTTTCAAATAGTTGTATCTCAGCCAAATATTGTCCTCTCCTAACAAACCATGCATTGATAGAAAGCTTATTTATTCAGCTTTCATGTATGTATAAATCTCAATATCATAAAATTAACCCTTATGACTGGTTTTGTGGTCCGAGGTCACAATTTTGCAATAATATCCAAATGATGTCAATGTGATTTTTAGTGTTCAGAAAGGTGTACTAACATTTGATAACTACACTACTATTTTTGCCTTAATTTTGAAAACTACTAAATAAACAAATGCACATAAATGCCACTATTTATGCCACTAATATTTTCTTATTTAATGCAATGACATTTATACATTAAGTCTGGCTTTAAGTGTCCAGTTCTTTTGGCTGCTGCAAACTAACAACAAAGCTCACATGCACTTTGTTTAACTTTCATATTCCTTGTGATTGTACAATTAAGTTTGTATTATTTATGCAGTCTATTATAACACAAGCCTGCAAATAACATTTAAATAAATGTAAAAGATACTCTAAAAAAGAGACGTTACAGCAAACAGGTATTAGATATAGCTAATATCAAGGATATAGCTCTATGGTACGACTGAGGTGCAATAAACCCAGTTTATAAACCAACTTTTTTCATTAAGCCAAACTAAATTACTGACAGACGCGTTCAACAACAAAAGCGCGTAAACGCCGAGCGTTAAAGACGTTCATAAACAATTGCGCGTAACTTAATTTATCGAATTAGCGAATTAAATTAGAGTGGAATTAACGTGACTGATTAGTTCACCAGCAAGCGTTTTAATGCACATAGCTATTATTAGAGAGCAGTTGAGGTCTTACCTTCAGCCAGGAGCGTTCAGAGTTGGAGAAAGAGGAAAGGAGCGCAAAGCAAACGGATGGATTCAAACACGAGGATTGATGAACACTGTATTATCCCGAGTCATTCTCTTGCTCTCGTGCACGCGCTGCTGGATGATCCAGAGCTCCCAGCAGCTCCTCCCTCCAACATCAGTGTCCTTCAGAGACCTTCCAGCCCACCTCACATACACACACCAATTGATTCGGGCTCCTGTGTCACCAGATAACATATGCCATATTACACACAACGCCTGATGCAGTATACAGCCTGTTAACAATGACATCCTCAACATCTATCTATCTATCTATGAGCAGAAACACAATTGTGCATACATAAGGAATTACTTTCAAAAGGAGATCTCTTTACAGCAATCTACTATGAATCTACTTTACTACAGATGACTAAATGTCATTAGAAATTTTAGTGAGAAGATGAACAGCAGGCAGGAGAGACATCTGTTGGCCTGTGACAGGGAATATGGTGTCAGAGACAGGAAAATATATTACAATACATGCTTCATTCAGGGTGATTTATGAGATGTCTGAACGCAGAGGCCTGAATGTCAGCGTTTCAGTGAAGTCAGTGGCAATGCAGGATGGGGGCTTTTGCAGGCTGAAGAAGAAAAAACGAATTAATTGACAGGAAAATAAATAAATAAATAGATTTTACACACATCTATACATTTTTAAAAAGGAAATATGTAATACAGCATGCTTTGACTATTTCCAATGTATTTATGGATTTTTTCATGCGTTGTTATAACATTTTAAAATATTTCAAAATGGATTTATTTCTGCTCTCAGTTGAGAAATAACAAAAAATTTATTTGCACAATTAGATTGGATTACATGTGCATATCATGTGCATTGGAGTGACTAAACACCTTCCAAAATTAAATGCATATAAATTAAAATCGTTTTGAAGTATAGTTATATAAAGTCAAAAGTTTAGAGAATCTGCAAAATGTTAATTATTTTACCAAAATAAGAAGGATCATACAAAATGCATGTTGTTTTATATTTAGTCCTCACCTGAATAAGACATTTCACATAAAAGATGTTTACACATAGGCCACAAGAGAAAATAATAGTTGAATTTATTAAAATTACCCTGTTCAAATGTTTTCATACACTTGATTCTTAATACTGTGTTTTTCTTTTTGTTTAGTGATAGTTGTTCATGAGTCTCTTGTTTGAACTGAACAGTTAAACTGCCTGCTGTTCTTCAGAAAAATGCTTTAGGTAGCAAAACTTTGTTTTTTTTTTTTTTGTTAGCATTTTTGTGTATTTGAACCCTTTCCAAGAATGCATCAAACATTATGCATTCAGAGCCATGGGTGTAAACTTTTGAACAGAACGAAGATATGAAAACATTTCTCACTTTGTCTAAATATCGTTTTTTATTATGATTTTTTTATTTTTATTTATTTAGTACTGCCCTTTAGAAGCTACAGAAAATACTTACACATTTCCCAAAAGACAAAATAAGTTACATTTACCTTGATCTTTTCATCTCTTCCTTCTGGAGCATCAGTGAGCATTTGAACCTTCTGTAATAGTTGCGTATGAGTCATTCAGTTTAACTGTTCAGTGGATCATTCAGGTAACAACACAGTATTATGAATCAAGTGTATGTAAACTTTTGAACATTTTTTATAAATTCAACTATTATTTTCTCTTGTGGACTATATGTAAATGTCTTTTATGTGAAATATCTTACTCAGGTCAGTACTAAATAAAAAAATAACATGCATTTTGTATGATCCCTTTTTATTTTGGTAAAATAATTAACATTTTGCAGATTCTGCAAGGTGCGTGTAAACATTTGACTTTAACTGTATATCACACACAAGTTGAAGCAAAGGTCGTTTGAGCATTTTCAGAAAGCTCAGTATTGAATGCAAGCATTTCTTCAGCTTTGAGCAGTGGAAGAGTAAAATACTGTCAATAAACCATTAAAGATCATATTTCAATCCTCAGATCCACAGAGCAGACATTTCATTGAGCTCTGCTGCCTGAGCATTTCCAGATGATATACATAAAATATCACAAGCAATATTGTTCCTAAGTGTCTCTAAATTCTGTGTAAAGATGAATGCAATAAAAAAGCCATACTACAAAATGACAGCTCTGACCCACAGGTTTGGTTTCCTTTAAGTTAAACCATAAGTTTTGCCATTGTTTATAAAAATTCAGTACACTCACATTCAATCAACATTCAAACGCAAAACAGTGTTGAGATTCTTTGTATTTATGATGCATCAGATGGCATCTTCACAATATAAGACAGATACATTCACATAATTCAAAGTCGACATTCAACATGAGCACAGATTTGAAACGAAAAAATACACAAGATGTTTTAAACATTGTTATTATTGCCAACTATTCCAACAAGAGCTCAGTTATAGTTGTAAGTGCCAATAAAACAATAAGAACATTGTCATATGTAGAGTTTTGTTGAACTATAACTAAAATAAAGAAGCCAGGTCTTTTCTGTCCTAAAATACCTGGCTGCTTTATTTGAGAGAACTGTAACAGTAACATCTAAACATGCATTCCCCCAAAAATGAAAATTACACCTCGATTTACTTATGTATCTCTTCCAAGATTTACAATGGCAGTGAATGGCTGTTGAGATTTTGAAGCCCAGTAAAGCGCATCCATCCATCATAAAAAAAAGTGCTCCACACAGCTTCGGAGGTTTAATGAAGACTTTCTGAAACAAACTGATTAGTGTGGAGTACTTTTTTTATGATGGATGGATGCACCTTTTTGGACTTCAAAATCTCAGTCCCCATTCACTGACATTATAAAACTTGGAAGAGCTAGGACATTTTTTATATAGCACTGATTGTATTCGTCTGAAAGAAGGAAGTCCATGCATGGCTTGTGGCTGAGTAAATCATGGGGTAATTTTCATTTCTGAGTGTACTATCCCTTTAAGAAAGTCATTTTCTTGCTAACATCTAATTGAAGGGACAGAGAATATTATAAATACCGAAAGCTGAACAGTGATGGTTTGCTGTGGTATATGGCACACTGACTAGCAGATGTAGTGTAGCATCAGCAAATCTCCACATTTTATGTGTCTCAGTCTTTTGAAAATATTATCTCACACAAAAATAGAACAATCCATCTGAGCTGCCTTCAATGAGAACAATCAATTGCATGTTTTTCATAAAAGTCAACTGGCACTTTATAACAGTCTGTATTCAGAACTTTACAAAATCATCATCAATCATCAATCATAACACAACAACAACACACATGATTTTCTTTGAGCTAATGAGTGCTAGTCACTTTCAACAGCACACACACACACACACACACACACACACACACACTTGTTACTGAGCCTCCGATTCAAAATTACACACATTTATCTTTAAAAAGCCACTTTTAAAGGATTGTGTCATGGTTAAAAACAGTAGTGAGAGATGAATCTGAAGGATTTTCTCAAAAAACAATTCTATTTTCCTTTCAAATGGATTAAAAAAAAATCCATATATCACTTAAAACTCATCAGTTTTTAGTACAGTTGAGGTCAAAAGTTTACATACACCTTGCAGAATCTGCTAAATGTTCATTATTTCACCAAAATAAGAGGGATCATACAAAACGCATGTTATATTTTATATTTAGTACTGACCTGAAAAAGATATTTCACATAAAAGATGTTTACATATAGTCCACAAGAGAAAATAATAGTTAAAAAGTTATACATACACTTGATTCATAATACTGTGTTGTTACCTGAATGATCCACAGCTGTTTTTTTTTTTTTTTTTTTTGTTTAGTGATAGTTGTTCATGAGTCCCTTGTTTGTCCTGAACAGTTAAACTGTCTGCTGTTCTTCAGAAAAATCCTTCAGGTCCCACAAATTCTTTGGTTTTTCAGCATTTTTGTGTATTTGAAACCTTTCCAACAATGACTGAATGATTTTGAGATCCATCTTTTCACACTGAGGACAACTGAGGGACTCATATGCATTACAGAAGGTTCAAACGCTCACTGATGCAAACGGGTAAAATGAACCTATTTTGTCTTCTGGAAAACATGTATCTATCTCCTGAAGGGCAGTACTAAATGAAAAAAATATAGTATTTAGGCAAAATACGAAAAATATACACATCTTCATTCTGTTCAAATGTTTACACCCCTGGCTCTTAATGCATAATTTTTTCTTCTGAAGCATCAGTGAGTGTTTGAACCTTCTGTAAGAGTTTCATATGAGTCTCTCAGTTGTCCTCAGTGTGAAAAGATGGACCTCAAAATTATAGTCATTGTTGGAAAAGGTTCAAATACACAAAATGCTGAAAAACCAAAGAAAACCAAAAACAGTGGGCAGTTTAACTGTTCAGGACAAACAAGGGATTCATGAACAACTATCACAAAACGCAGCTGTGGATCATTCAGGTAATAACACAGTATAAAGAATCAAGTGTATGTAAACTTTTGAACAGGGTCATTTTTATGAATTCAACTATTATTTTCTCTTGCGGACTATATGTAAACATCTTTTATGTGAAATATCTTATTCAAGTCAGTACTAAATAAAAAATCCCTCTTATTTCGGTAAAAATAATTAACATTTTGCAGAATCTGCAAAGTGTATGTAAACTTTTGACCTAAACTGTATATCAAGTTGGTAATCTTTAAAACACAGAATAAATCTAAATTTCTCAACAACAAAAAAACTCCTCTAAGATTTAATCCTGAACCTTTCTGGTTACACTAAACCGTAATAATCCCAACACTAACAATACTTTATTGTTTGTATGCGTCATTGATTGAAAAAGAGTTTTCAATTCTTTCTACATTCATTTGTGAAATGTAATCAGGTTTAACCAACTGCTGGTTTTGTTAAAAGGTGCCACACAGAGAGGGAGGAGGACATACTGTAATGACTGTTGTGAAGATCTCCCGGACGAAGCTCAGACAGGTATCAGTTCTTCATAAAGTCTTTTGCGTTATTCTTCAAGTCTTTCGTGAAGATGAAAGCACCATGAGCAGTGATGTGAGGTTAGCATATGTGAGACAGCACAGGTCAGCCCTGCAGGTCAAACGTCCTCAGACAATGGCTAGAGCAGCAGTACGCCACAAAACTCACAGTGGTTCTGTGTGAGAAATACAAAGAGCAAGAAAAACTTGACTTATAATAATAATAATACACTTTCTCTTCATCAGTTCAAAACAAGTCCAATAAAGTGCATCCATCCATGATAAAAAGTGTCTCACATGGCTCCGGATGAATAAATGGCTCCTGTAGCGAATCGATGCATTTTTGTGAGAAAAAAAAAAATCTAATTTTTAAAATGTAATAATAACTTTAATCTAGTTTGCATCAACTGGTCATGTCAGTAAAGACGTTGCAAATGCGAACACACCGTGCAGAAACCAAAGCAAAACAACGGTCACGAATTAGAATTACAAAACTAGGATTTGTAAAGATGATTTCGATATAAACCAAGAGGAAACTATTTTTTTCTTTGCCTAATTCAGGAAACTGTCCGGCGTCATCCACCCAGAGCTGCTTCCGGGTACGACCAATTAGCTCAAGATTGATTCAAGTGCTTATTATGTTTTAAATATGGATATTTTTCTTACAAAAACACATTGTTCCGCACTTTATTGGACTTGTTTTGGACTGTTGAAGAAAAAAACCTGCCCATTGCCACGATAGAGGTTGGGAGAGCCATGATAATTTTTTATATAACTCAGATTGCATTTGTCTGCAAGAAGGAAGTCATATACACCTAGGATGCTTGGAGGGTGAGTAAATAATGGGCTAATTTTCATTTTTGGGTGAACTATCCCTTTTAGTGAAACTATCTTGCAGGGAAAAAGCTTCCATACCTAAGATCAAAATACATATGCAGATTAATGTGCGAGTATATAAGGGAGGTCATATTACTCCCACAACATGTATGTTTTCACAAGGCTGGTTGATGAAGTGCTGTTGAAACAGCGAGGGTTTCCTGGTATGCCTTCACAATATACACACACACATGACCTGAGACTGAAAACGCAGAGTATTACAGGGGTAAAAGAAGCAAATGTCAAAGAATTCTCGCTCGCACACGTGAAGCGAGCACCGCTCGTCTCCGAACATCAGCTGAACACTCAGGGTAAGAGGTAATTGGCGAGTGGATTAGATCTCTTAATGCACGTGAAGTAGCTGAGAGCAGCAGTAGAGCAGGATGATTGGGTTACGCTGCTGGATGTTGATACCAAAACCACAGCGTTGCATTACAGATGGAAGATGATGGGCGGCGGAGCAAGCGCTGCTCATTTCAACCAATCAAATGAACAGGAAGATGAGGAGATAGAGGAAGTGACAGGGGTCGGAGAAAACAGTGGAAGAGAGAGATAGTAAGAAGGAGAGAGTTTTTCTGAATGTAAGAAAACTGAGATGCGTGGAAGTAAGGATGTTTTTGGTAAATTAATACGCATGTAATAGTCAATCCCAGAATGCATGTGCATTTAAACTACCGTTCAAGTATGATTTTTTAAAGAAATCTTCTATTGCTCACCAAGGACGCATTTATTTGATGAAAAATACAGTAAAAACAGTAATACTGCGAAATATTATTACAATTTAAAATAACTGTTTTAAAACATAATTTATTCTTGTGATGGCAAAGCTGAATTTTCAGCATCATTACTCCAGTCTTTAGTGTCACATGTGTCATTAATGTAACTCTGCAAAATGTGACTAATGATGTTCTTTTTTTGTCATATTTTCATGCTTTATTTTACATATGTGACCCTGGACCACAAAACCAGTCATAAGGTTAAATTTGACAAAACTGAGATTTATACATCATATGAAAGCTCAACAAATAAGCTTTCTATTGATGTATGGTTTGTTAGGATATGACAATATTTGGCCGAGATACACCTATTTGAAATCAGAAATCTGAGGATGCAAAAAAATCAAAAAGACTGAGAAAATCACCTTTAAAGTTGTCCAAATTAGGTTCTTAATGCATATTACAAACCAAAAATTACATTTTGATATGTTTACAGTAGGAATTTTACAAAAAATCTTCATGGAACATGAACTTTACTTAATTTCTTAATGATTTTTGGCATAAAAGAAAAATCAAAAATTTTGACCCATGCAATGTATTTTTGGCTATTGCTACAAATATACCCCAGCGACTTAAGACTGGTTTTGTGATCCAGGGTCACATATTACATAGATTGTTGTTATAGGAAGGGTAGAGTCTGCAAAAACATAAAATTACACACACTTATCTGTAAAAAGCCACTTTTAAAGTTACATACTATGTCACAGTTAAAAACAATGTTAGTGAGATATGAATCTAAAGGAACATGACATTTCAGTAATATTTTTTCTGAAAAACAATTATTTTTTGCTTTCAAATGAAAACAAAACTATCCATATCTCACCTAAAACTCATCAGTTTTAAATATGTGACCCTGGACCACAAAACCAGTCTTAAGTCGCTGGGGTATATTTGTAGCAGTAGCCAAAAATACATCGCATTGGTCAAAATTATAGATTTTTCTTTTATGCCAAAAATTATTGGGAAGTTAAGTAAAGATCATGTTACATTAAGATTTTTTGTAAAATTCCTACTGTAAATATATCAAAATGTAATTTTTGATTAGTAATATGCATTGTTAAGAACCTAATTTGGACAACTTTAAAGGTGATTTTCTCAGCATTTTGATTTTTTTGCACCCTCAGATTCCAGATTTTCAAACAGATGTATCTCGGCCAAATATTGTCCTATCCTAACAAACCATACATCAATAGAAAACTTATTTATTGAGCTTTCATATGATGTATACGTCTCAGTTTTGTAAAATTTAACCTTATGACTGGTTTTGTGGTCCAGGGTCACACATATCAAGTTGGTAATCTCAATAAACCTCCTCAGATTTAATCCTGAACCTTTCTGGTTAAATAATATTTCAGAATAATTATCATTAATGTTGAAAACAGCTGTGCTGCTTAATATTTTTGTAAAAACTGTGATTTTTTTTTCAGGATTCTTTGAATAGAAAGTTCAAAAGAAGTGCTTTTATTTGAAACAAAAAATGTTTATAACATCATAAATGTCTTCACTGCCACCTTTAATCAATTTAACACATTCTTGCTAAATAAAAGTATTAATTTCTTTAACAAAATCTTACCTCAAAATTTGGAATTGTAGCGTGTGACAGAAAATATAATTTTCCTTGATCTTTGCTTAAAATCAATACTATCATTAGATTATACTCTAAGGTGATGTTTAATCAAAGGGTCAGAAAGAGAATGGAAAATAGTCAATAAACTTAATTTCAACTCTTTTTGGTGTAAGAAATAATATTATAATAGGATAAGAATAAATATTACAAATAAAATAAAAATAAGTGTTGAATACAAACACTTTAAATGCAGAGTGACGAAGAAAAAGCAAAAGTAAGTTTTGCATCAGTACCTCTTGTGCACTCCTGCGAGTGCAGTCTCTCTGAGAGGAAACAGTTTAGGGTAGACGATAGTGAACATGGGCTGGCTGCAGCGATGACAGTGACCCAGGGGGCACTGGATCACATCTAGCAAACTCTTGGGCAACAGGAACGGTGTTCGAAACTTCACATCTGCACACAAGACAGGAGAACAGGAGCACATACAGTAAGGTCATTTTAAGGTGCTAAGGAATAGTAGGCAAAAACTGGCTGGTGAATGTGAATGAACACGATATAATCCAATGCTTTGTTGTAGGTTTGTTTGTGACTCTTACCCTTACTGGTCCAGTTGTGGGCCGCATGTAGGACTCTGCATGCCAGCTCTTCCAGAGGTAACACACGGTCTGTCTCTGAGCCGATGGCCTTCACTTCAGAGGGCAGAGGAACAGTCACATCTCCCAGCATCAGACAGATCTGCTTCACGTCAGAGATCTGCCCAGCTAGACCACATCTGTGCATGCAGACAGATAAATAACATTGAGTGAACACTGACATGTTGAAAAAGCCAGGAAACAACCACACCAAATACCATGAAAAACTGCCAAATTCTGACTTATGTCGAACAGTCTTGCATTTTTCCACCCAGAATCTGCTTGGGTGTGGAATCGGTGAATTTCTCTTGGGAAAATATGCAGCGAAAGCAGCAGAACATTTTAAAAGTCAATAAGTCAAGTTCAAGCTTATAGTTTATAGAAGAACAAGTTGGGCGATTTACCATGGCAAATCTTTAAAAGATATTCAAGACGTTTGTTGTCTGTCTGGGGAAATGAGCTCTGCTTGTAGAGTTACATGTGTGAAAAAATCAATGTTGTTTACTTTGAGATGGATGGAAAGTCTGACCAAAGACTCTACACACATTTTCCACTAGTTTCTGTGGCACTGTTTGTCCAATCGCTCACAGAAATCTCAATGAGCTCCACTTTGTCGCATGCTGATTCATTATTAATCATCAATTATAGATTTAACTAACCAGAATTGTTTATTTATATACATATATGTGACCCTGGACCACAAAACCAGTCATAAGGTTAAATTTTACAAAACTGAGATATATACATCACATGAAAGCTAATTAAATAAGCATTCTATTGATGTATAGTTTGTTAGGATAGGACAATATTTGGCCAAGATACATCTATTTGAAAATCTGGAATCTGAGGGTGCAAAAAAATCTAAATACTGAGAAAATCACCTTTAAAGTTGTCCACATTAAGTTCTTAATGCATATTACTAATCAAAAATTACATTTTGATAGGTTTACAGTAGGAATTTTACAAAAAATCTTAATGTAACATGATCTTTACTTAATTTCCTAAGGATTTTTGACATAAAAAAAAATCAATAATTTTGACCCATACAATGTATTTTTGGCTATTGCTACAAATATACCCTAGCGACTTAAGACTGGTTTTGTGGTCCAGGGTCACATATATTTATAATTTAAATGTATAACTTAATATATATAGTTTATCAATTAAATGAACTTTAAAATGGTGGGGGGGGGGGGGGGTGAAATGACATTGGTTTTCATTCAAAAATCACCAAACGCACTATATAAATGGCACAACTAAATCTGATAGTTATTATAATGGGTTTATGTGTATATTGTTTTAAGTTCACTTATATCCAAATTTTTTTTTTTTTTTAAGTGTTCTGTAATCGTTACTAAATGATAAATAAAAACTGTATTCTAAGATTATTTTGTTCATGTTACTTCTACATTTACTTGGAAATTCAAGAGAAAATATATTTATGATTATACATTTTAAAATGCTTAGTGATATATGTGCAGAAATCTGTGCAATTAATTACTTTATTAATTACTTTATAGTCATATTTAAAACAAAGCTTGAAGTTCGATAGCATACTGCAATAACAGAAAACTCACTCACCCACTGCAGCCGATGACTTTGTTATAAAGATACGATGGGAGACCTTTCAGATGAGTGTTGTTGTCCACAAAGACAAACTGCAGCTCCATGGAACGCCCCAGATCTGACAGAAATATAATGCAGTAGTATTTTAGCAACAATATCAAATAATTCACCTGGTACAGTTGAAGCCAAAAGTTTGCATACACCTTGCAGAATCTATTTTAGCAAAATAAGAGGGATCATAAAAAACGCATGTTATTTTTTATTTAGTACTGACCTGAATAAGGTATTTCACATAAAAGATGTTTACATATAGTCCACAAGAGAAAAATATAGTCGAATTGATAAAAAATTACCGTTGAAATGTTTACATGCACTTGATTCTGAATACTGTGTTGTTACCCGAAAGATCCACAGCTGTGTTTTTTGTTTAGTCATAGTTGTTCATGAGTCCCTTGTTTGTCCTGAACAGTTAAACTGCCTGTTGTTCTTCAGAAAAATCCTTCGGGGCTCACAAATTCTTTGGTTTTTCAGCATTTTTGTGTATTTGAACCCTTTCCAAAAATGACTGTATGATTTTGAGATCCATCTTTTCAGGGACTCATATGCAACTATTACAGAAGGTTCAAATGCTCACTGATGAAAAAAAAAATATGCATTAAGAGCCGGGGGGTGAAAACTTTTGAACAGAATGAAGATGTGTACATTTTTCTTATTTTGCCTAAATATCATATTTTTTTTTCATTTAGTACTGCACTTCAAAAGCTACAGAAGATATTTACATGTTTCCCAGAAGACAAAATAAATTAAATTTACCCTGATCTTCAAATTATGTCCCTCAGTTGTCCTCAGTGTGAAAAGATGCATCTCAAAACTGCACAGTCATTGTTGGAAAGGGTTTAAATAGACAAAAATGCTAAAAAAAAACACAGAAGTTATAAGTCCTAAGATTTTTTATGAAGAACAGTGAGCAGTTTAACTGTTCAGGACAAACAAGGGACTCATGAACAACTATCTCTAAACAAAAAAACAGAATTGTGGATCATTCAGGTAGCAACACAGTATTAAGAATCAAGTGTATGTAAACTTTTGAACAGGGTCATTTTTATAAATTCAACTATTATTTTCTCTAGTGGACTATTTGTAAATGTCTTTTATGTGAAATATCTTATTCAGGTCAGTACTAAATAAAAAATAACATGCATAATCCATCAGAAATAATTTTTTTTTAATTTTTAATATGAAAAACAATTTTTTAATCGTAATTTTTTGATGAATAGAAAATTAAAAAAGAACAGCATTTATTTGAATTATTTTTGTAACATAATATATGTCTTTTACTTTCAACAGAATTAATTATTTATTTATTTATTAAAACAAACATAAACGAAAAAAAAAAAAAAATCTTACTGACCCCAACATTTTGACCTTTTGTATAAATGTAAATGGTTACTTTCTACA
The DNA here is from genome assembly GCF_049309525.1 of Garra rufa. Classification (NCBI taxonomy): domain Eukaryota; kingdom Metazoa; phylum Chordata; class Actinopteri; order Cypriniformes; family Cyprinidae; genus Garra; species Garra rufa. Next base: position 55,428,569 of record NC_133363.1, read on the forward strand.
CCACACTATAATATCTTCTCACCCAGGGGCAGTGACGTCAGGCAGTTAGCGGCCATGGAGAGCTCATTGAGGTCGGGCAGCAGACAGAGCTGGCGAGGAAGGCAGTGCAGCAGGTTGCGGTCTGCTGTCAGACACTGCAGGGACTGACAGTGGTGCAGACGCTCTGGAAGAGTCCTCAGGAGGTTTATGGACACATCGAGGGTCTCCAGCTCTCTGAGATCTCCCAGCTCTACAAATACAAGCACATATACAGTTCTGTTAAAATTTCAATCAGGTAAAAACACAATATTACAACCCTAGGGAGTCACATTATGCCCTCTGCTGGCAAAAAGAGGAGCTGATACATTGTGGGACACTGAAAAGGAAAATCACACCTTCCCACATGTGTGCAATGCATGACCTAGTTGAAATATGTTTGAAACTGCTGGAACAATTAATTGTAAAACACTTAGCTTGGAAAAACTCACATTTGATAAATTAAAGCCATGAACAGTCTCGGCTTCAGATGAAACACTACTCAATTAAAATGGAAAAGAGCAATGAAAAGTCTGATATAAAACAACTGCATGTTTTGAAGCAAAGCATTTAAAGAGAGTGTCAAAAAGCTTAATCATTTCCCCCCCAGTCTTTTCGAGCACAAAAAAAAAAAAAAAAATCAAAGTATCTTCACTAAATGAAGTTTAATAACTGTACTGAAGTTTAAAAGCTTTCTTCATACTCAGCTGGTGAGTGAGAAATTATTTGATGCAGCTGAAGCTGCTTAATTACCCAGGGAAAAAATGTTACAGATAATGTCTATGAATTAAATGAGCTGTTTAACTAGAAACATTATTAATTACCCTGTTGCAGGAAGGCAGCACTGTATTTATATTCTGCTCTCATTTTTCACAATCTTCTGCAAGTAATTGAGTTTGAACCACTGAGTTCCTTTGGCGTTTGGAATATTTCAGGTTGAACAAATTCATAAATGCATTTACAGATAAATCAAAATAATTTTTTTAAGTTTTAATTGAAGCATGTAGCATGTAATTATTTGTATTCAATCCAAAATATTACTTTTCAATGTTCTTTAGCACGGTGAACCATTAAAACCCCAAATCCATCAATTCCTTTTTTTTGTTTGTTTATTATCAGACTTTTCTGTGCATATCAGAATTGATAATTACTATTATCAGTAGTAACAGCTCAATCATTCTCCGTTTTTTAGATTACTGCTGATAAATGTTTGCGATCCACCTTGCGGGAGAAATTTCAGTTGATTGTTGGCCAATCGCAGATGTCGTAATGAGCGCAGTTGACCAATCTCTGGACAGATGATCTGAAGAGCGTTGTCACTCAGGTCCAGTGACTGCAGCTTCACTAGGTTGCCAATTGCTGAAATGACAAAACAGTGTATTATCCAATGCATAATGCACCTGACATCAAAATATTGCTATATAGTGGGTAATCACGAGATAAAATTACCTTGAGGAATCATTGCAATATTGTTTGAGTGCAGGTATCTAAATGAAACGTAAGACACATTTATAATCTCGTTTTTCATCAGATGCAGTACAAATGTAGCTCATACAGGTGAAGTCAAAAGTTTACATACCTTGCAGAAGCTGCAAAATGTTAATTATTTTACTAAAATAAGAGGGATCATACAAAATGCATGTTATTTTTTATTTAGTCCTCACCTGAATAAGATATTACACATAAAAGATGTTTATATATAGTCCACAAGAGAAAATAATAGTTGAATTTATAAAAATGACCCCATTCAAAAGTTTACATACACTAGATTTTTAATACTGTTTTAACCTGAATGATCCATAACTGTGTTTTTTTTGTTTGTTTAGTGATAGCAGTTTATGAGTCCCTTGTTTGTCCTGAACATTTAATGCCTGCTGTTCTTCAGAAATATCTTTCAGTTTTCCAGCATTTTTGTGTATTTGAATCCTTTCCAACAATGACTGTATGATTTTGAGATCCGTCTTTTCACACTGAGGACAACTGAGGGACTCATATGTAACTATTAAAGAAGGTTCAAACGCTCACTGATGCATCAGAAGGAAAAACGATGCATTAAGATCTGGGGGTGAAAACTTTTAGAATTTGAAGATCAGGGTAAATGTAACTTATTTAGTCTTTGGGGAACATGTAAGTATCTTCTGTAGCTTTTGAAGCGCAGTACTAAATGAAAAATGATATTCAGGCAAAATAAGAAAAATTTACATTTCCTCATGTTGTTCAAAAGTTTTCACCCCCAGCTCTTAATGCATCGAGTTTTTCTTTCTGGAGCATCAGTGAGCGTTTGAACCTTCTGTAATAGTTCAATATGAGTCCCTCAGTTGCCCTCAGTGTGAAAAGATGGATCTCAAAATCATACAGCCATTGTTGGAAAGGGTTCAAATACACAAAAATGCTAAAAAAAAAAAAAATAAAAAAAAATAAAAATAAATAATTTGTGGGACCTAAAGGATTTTTCTGAAGAACAGCAGGCAGTTTAACTGTTCAGGACAAAGAAGGGACTCATGAACAATTATCACTTGAAAAAAAAACAAAAAAAAAACAGCTGTGGATCATTCAGGTAACAACACAGTATTAATAATCAAGTTTATGTAAACTTTTGAACAGGGTCATTTTTACACATTCCACTATTATTTTCTCTTGTGGACTATATGTAAATGTCTTTTATGTAAAATATCTTATTCAGGTCAGTACTAAATGATATGCATTTTGTATGATCCCTCTTATTTCAGTAAAATAATTAACATTGTGCAGATTCTGCAAGGTGTATGTAAACCTCTGGTTTCAACTGTAGCTAATATTTATGGGAGGGTATGAAAACAACCCAAAGATTGAGGGACCTCTACTGGACAACAGTAATATTACAGTTGTACAATACTGACAACATTGTTAAAACACCAAGAAGAGCATAACAAACAGTAATACTCACAGTTCTATCAGGTTGGGAAGTTTCTGGGCCAGATTCTCTGGCTGACAGGAGGAAAACGGTATTAAGATGCAAAATATATATATTTAAATACACAGTCAAATAAAAAATGAAAACTGACAGCTCTTAGGCTGAGATCTTACAAGTGTTGTGAGGGAGTTTCTCTTCATGAAGAGTCGCTCTAGGAACTGCATCCCTTCATCTTTGAGGAGCTCCACAGGGAAATTATTGAGGTTTCTGTAGTTCAGGAAAAGATTCTTGTGTCGCTCTTTCTTGGCCATAAAAATCGCTTCATGGAGTTCAGAAGCCATCTTCAGAACCGTCTTTGGCTGAGAGAGTTTTTCTCTCTTTCAGCTTTTCCGTTTTTATTCTGAGAGAAACATTTTTAACAAAGATTTTCTTTATTTAAATAAATTAATTAATAAAAAAAAATACACTGCCCTCCAGAAGTTTGGAAACGCCTTATAAAAAGTGGGGTTTTGTATTTGTATGAATCCTTTTTAATTAGTGATAATGTATGCACTGATAAGGGACAACACAAACTACAAAAACCGTGTATAGAATTTTTTTTTTTTTTTGATTCATCAAAGTATCCATCAGTTCTGCATAATCTGGGCATCCGAGCTGTCAGTTTATTCAAACTTTGACTTGATATATTACTCCAAGTCTCCTGAAGGATAGCCCAAAGATATTTCACACTATGCTGATATCATCCAAAACCACACTTTGTGTTTGAGTGTTTCCAAACTTTTGAGGGCAGTGTACATTTATTAAGAATTCACAATTCTGTCAAAATAATATGCACTAAATTACTAAACTATTTTTTTTAAAAGGACAAAAATAAAACATAATATAAACAATAAAAAATATAAGGAATAGCAGTAGTAATACTTAAACCTCCATTGTTCTTTATTGATTATATCGGATCAAAGGTGAGATGTATTGTACACAATGACAGTAACACATGAAGTTACTCATGCACTTACGTTTACTAGTAGCATTAAAGCATTTTATATTAATGTCAGATGCTAAATAACGGTATCAACCAAGATGAGCTCAGATAGTAATGCTATACAGTATTGTGCAAGACTGTCATTCAATCTCATAACACATGATGAGCGTAAATATAAATGAAGTCTCCATGTCTAATCAATCATCGACTACTTGGCAGCTCAAATTGTTGCTTTTCAGAATGAAACTGACCTATGTGATCGAAAACACGACAATGAATATCATTAACAAATAGCAACTTACATCGCATCCCTGTCGTGGATAAAATATGAATTATTCCCTGTTGAAAATCTCTGTAGTTGTTTGTGTACAGCACTAGCCTTCCGTCTGCGAGCAAACGCGTCACTCGGTGCACACAGACAGAGAGCATCATGGGAAATGTAGTTTTTCTTACTACAGAAACGCCAACTACACTGGAGGATTGTTAAAGTATCTATTAAAATATAGTTTGGCTTCATTGTTATTATTATTAATGATAAAATGTATATTACAAGTAAAAAAGAAGACTTAAAGCTAATTGTCTAATTATAATAATTCTAATAGAGTGTTTTCACAATGCCACACTGGCAGCACTAAACATAAACAATGCCATTGAACCGAACGAAACGCGTATATTCTGTTGATTATTTCTGCTTAAAAATGCAGGTAAAACCAAACGCAATGTAAGATTTGTCATATTTTCTGGTTTTTGCCTTAGCGTTCGACAAGTCAGATTTGCATGAACTGCTTGCGGGAACGGGATTCTTTAAAAATCTTTCCATCATCTGTACTGCACTTACAGCCGCTAATTGCTCCATTCAACTGTATGCAAAACGTTAAAGAGCGCAAAGGATTTTGGGATAAACACATTACAATTAAGTATCCACTTATATAAATCATAAAACTATATATAGATTTGGTCATTAATAATTTTAGGATTGGAAAAAAAATATCTCGTAAATCAGTTTTTGTTTCTGCCAAGTTTTTCGCGGACCCCCTAGCGCTCTCTTGCGGCTCAGTTTGAAAACCCCTGCACTACAAGACTGAGGATAATACACTAGCAGACTTTGAAGTCGTTCCGATCACAACAAACTCATGCAGAAACTTGCGCCTTGGTGCTAGGAGACACATAACAAATGAAAACAATATGCGTTCTAAAATCGGCTAAGATTATATAAACAAATGTTTGATATCCTCCGACTGGATGAAATCAAAATCAGAGTCTGTGACCATTATACACTACACGGTTTTCTATGGAATCTGTCAACTCAAATCTACAGACTCGCTCTGACTTTCCGCAACTAGCCTCAACTTCTCCAGACCGTAAATCGGCGGGAAATCGGGGCAAAAATCACGTAGTGTATTCCAGGCTTAAGACTAGTTTGCAAAAGCAGGTTTTTTACATCTTCTCAATTTAACAAACAATTTGGACTGACAGCAGTGGTTCTAGAGGCAAAGTTGTCCGGAATGAGGAGTTCTATCGTATGATTCAAAAAACCATGCAACGTACAATCATTTACTTCCCTTAAAAAAAATACGATATCGCCCCCCAGTTGCCGATTTCTTTCAAATTTCTCTCAGACTTTTGGGGCCATGAGCCGGACAAGCCCACCGAGTTTTCAATCGGCCTCCATTAACCTTGTCTAACAGGTGCTCAAACTTTGGCCAATGGCGCCCATGTTTTTGGAGATATACAAATGTCCATAAACACTCATGGCACTTCGGACCAAGACCTTACACATCGATTTTCATGTTGATAGGACAAATGATTGCACAGTTATAGCCATTTTTATGTTTTTTCCCTCTCATAGTGCCACTAAGAGGCCAAGCTCTGTGACCTCAGATCGAGCTCTTACATAAGTGTCCTGAGTTTGGCAGAGATATCTCATTCCGTTCAGGAGTTATAGGCATTTTACTAAAAGTGGCGGCTCTGCCCCTTTCAAACGTTTTGGTGTCGTTTTACGACGGCGAATCGAAAGTTGAACTTTTGTTTGATAATTATTGATATTCACTCTCTGGTTGAAAAACCTAGGACTAGTTTGCAAAAGCAGGTCGTTTTAAAATGCTAAATACCCAAAAAATTTAGCATTCATCGAATCTGAGATCCACCATGAGTCAAGGATTCCAACAACATAAGACACTTGAGCATGCGACTGACAGTTTAGGAGTTATGAGCAATTTCGTACTTTTGATCGCTGTAGCGCCCCCGTCAGGCCAATTGGGGTGAGCTTTGGTCATTTTGTAGGTGGTGTGAGTACTACCATCCCTCCAAGTTTCAAGTCTCTACCACTTACGGTTTGGTCTGCACGGTCAGTTTTGTATGGAGATCGCTGATCCATTACCAGTCTAACAAATACAATAGGTTACAACAGGGTCAGTAATATTTTTTTTTAATAAGCACTACTCAAATACAACATCTGAACGATGTCCCATCATATATCCAATAGTTAATTCTCTACATTTTCCTTTTCTTCAAAATGTATACAAAAAGAAAACAACACAAATAAAGTTAATAAGTGCCTTTTTTAATCAGAACAGCCAGGTTTGAACAGACTTGGACCACAAAACTTTCTCTATTCTCCCCTCCCATTCTGGATCTGTAACCCTCGTTATAACCAACATTTAGATACATATCGAGCACGTCTCAATTGAACAACCGAACATTACGCTCCACCGGCATCAAGGAGTGAAATGAAATAACATGAAAACACAACGCAACCCTTTCTCACGTTCTAGATGGCGCCATCAGATCACGAACACCTCCAATGCTCTTCTCTCAACCCTCATGTGCTCATAGAGCACATACCGCGAGTCTGGAGCATCTGGTGAGATGATGGAGAGCAGCAGTTTTCAGCAGCAGGGTACAGTGAGCGCCCAAGGAACAGGTCACTTCCTGTCCTTCTGACGGCCGCTCACAACCTTCAGCCCTGAGAATATCTAGCCCATAGTTAACAGATCTGGAAACGAGAAATCAGCCATTGGCAGGGTGTTACGGCTCTGAAATCGGAGATGGTTAGAGAGGAGCATTAGGACGGTGTCTTGTACAATCTGTGAGTAACAAAAACCATGAAAAAAGAAGGAAAGTTAGAAGGACGTAACAAGGTTGTGGTATATTTTTTTTCCAAAACTTGCGCAATTATAAACATTTCCCTTATATAAAGACGTTCTAGTGAAAAATTCAGGATATTTACAAGAATATCTTGATCTGGATTTACATATTTCAACTGAATAAGCCCAATATCTGCATGAAATATGACACGGAAGAAAATTCCAGCATTTCTCCAAACATTTACCCTTTATATTTTTTGCTATCGTGTTGATATTTTGTCTTGATTCTTCCTAGGAATTAAAAAAATATTTATATGACCCAAGACAAAACTCATCATAACACACATTTGATGCACCCGGCAGCAGCAAAAACGGTAAATCTGTTTTGTTTCAATGAATATTTGGTTTCGGATGCAAATGTAATATTCTGATGAAAAAGTAAAACAGTGGGATTCAGAAACATGAAAGGGAGAGGAGATCAGATATACTGAAAAATAAACCCATTCTAGTTATTCCATCTATCGACCAAGTTAAGAGATGGATAAATTAAACATCAACAACATTCCAGCACATTTGGAGTCAATTGTCAGACCTGTTCTTGTTTTAATCTCACAAATAAATAATAAACAAATTGAAGCAAGATCCGATAGGAAAGAAAGCAGCTAGTCATACAAAATGTCCGCAACTCGGTAATTTCTCCACTCCGAGATTGTGGTTTGTAGCGTTTGTGAGGTTTTACACAGATACAGAGAGCAGTAATATTGTCCTTTTCATGAAAAAGGTCAGGTGTACTTATATATATATATATATATATATATATATATATATATATAGGTACATAAAAAAAGAGTGAGGTAGATAAATGTCTGAAGGAAAAAAAAAGTCCCCATGTCATGAAAAAAAAAGCATATAAAAATATCTAAAATGTAATCAAGAGGGGGGGTTTACAGTGATTATAAACGCATCACAAAACTGAAACCAAATAAATAATGAACATAAAAAGTCCAGGGTGAGGGGGGGGGACAAAAAGTGTCAGTTTTTCCTTTGAAAAATCCTTCAAAACAAACAAAAAAAAGTCCCAAAGACTGGCGCTCATAGTCAAACCTGTATCTTAAATTGATATAAGTGATTTACAGTTGAGGTCAAAAGTTTACATCCCCCTTTCAGAATCTGCTAAACGTTAATTATTATACCAAAATAAGAGGTGCATGCTAATGATTATATAGTACTGACCTGACTAAGGTATTTCACATAAAAGGTGTTTACATATAGTCCAAAATAATAGTTGAATTCAATTGATATAAAAGTGACCCTGTTCAAAAGTTTACATCCCCTTGATTCTTAATAATGTGTTGTTACCTGAATGATCCACAGCTGTGTTCATTAGTCCCCTGTTTGTCCTAAACAGTTAAACTGCCCGCTGTTCTTCAGAAAAATCCTTTAGGTCCCACAAACTCTTTTTTTATTTAGCTTTTTTGTGTATTTGAACCCTTTCCAACAATGACTGTATGATTTTGAGATCCATCTTTTCACACTGAGGACAACTGAGGGACTCATATGCAGCTATTACAGAAGGTTCAAACGCTCACTGATGCTCCAGAAGGAAAAACAATGCAAAGACCTGGGGGCTGAAAACTTTTGAACAGAATGGAGATGTGTACATTTTTCTTGTTTTGCCTAAATATCATATATTTTTGTTTAATTTAGTACTGCCCTTCAGAGGCTACAGAAGATACTTGCATGTTTCCCAGAGGACAAAATAAGTTAAATTTACTGTGATCTATAAATTCAAAACTCACCCCTGACTCTTAATGCATGTTTTTAACTTCTGGAGCATCAGTGAGCGTTTGAACCTTCTGTTATAGCTGAGTCCCCCAGTTGTCCTCAGTGTGAAAAGATGGATCTCAAAATCATACAGTCATTGTTGGAAAGGGTTCAAATACATAAAAATGCTAGAAAACCAAATAATTTGAGGGACCTGAAGGATTTTTCTGAAGAACAGCAGGCAGTTTAACTGTTCAGGACAAACAAGAACTCGTGAACAACTATCACTAAACAAAGATAACAGATAACAACACAGTATTTAGAATTAAGGGGATGTAAACTTTTGAACTGGGTCTTTTTTTTATAAATTCAACTATTGGACTATATGTAAACATCTTTTATGTGATATATCTTATTCAGGTCAGTATTAAATAAACAATAACATGCATTTTGTATGATCCCGCTTAAATTTTGGTAAAATAATTAACATTTTGCAGATTCTGAAAGGGGGCATAAACTTTTGACTTCAACTGTATGTTACAAACACAACTTCTGCATAGAGATATGCTGAATCATATCTGTATAATCGTTTACCAGGCTCTGCTTGGAAGGAAGGAAATGCAGAGTTTATAAGAGATCGGGGCCTTCAAAAGGGCGGCAGGATCAGAGACAAATAAGGCCGAACAATCAGAACGAAAAGTCTTTAAGCAATGAAACCAATTTAAAACTTGCCAAATTTTCAGTTGCATTTTGTTGATTAAAGAGGAATGAATAGCAGGAACTTTTGTGACCTGAGAGTATTGTTGCGCGATTTATGTGATGAGAAACACAGTGTCGAGCTGTTACAGAATCACGTCGCTGGGTGCCACTGTTAATGGCATGGGACAGAAAAGATAGTGTTTAATTGCCGGTTTTGCTTTTAAAGAGAGAGGATCTATCAAAACGACTTTTCATAGCAAAAATGAACCTTCTATTTTTTTTTTTTTTTTATCTTACTTTGCAGAACTATAAGCATCATAAAATGGACTGTAGTGGAAAGGCAAAGGATTACACCTGAAGAATCTCTTTACATTTATATATATATGTATATATATTACAACCACGAAAGAAAAACAATAATAAAATAGCAGCTTTTTGAGCACAGACATATAGATGATCAATCTGAACTGTAAAAAAGGTACAAAAGTGACCAACAAACGATGCACGCGCTCTGTGGTCCGAAGTACGGCCGAACAACCAAGCGAGAAAACCGCCGTGAACATTTCAACTCCACAATGCCATCATTTTAAAACGTTTGAGCATCTTTTTTTATCCGAATCCCTTTTAAAGTTTCTTTGCGATTTACTATTTGCTGCATTTGTTGCATTATTTGAGTGGAAATCTGGGAAAACTCTCTCCTACTGACTGATTTTAAAGTAAAAGTTCAGGCAAAAATTAGCTGAAAATGTACCTAAATAAGTTTCTTTGTTCATCTGAACAGATTTGGAGAAATTCAGCATTACATCACTTGCTCAAAAAATGGATCGCAGTGAACGGGTGCCGTCACACTGAGTGTCCAAACTCTTGGTTTGAAGTTAAAAATGTCTAAATGATATATTTATTACAAATATGCAACTTTTTGCTTCATAAGACATTCATTGATGAACTGAAGTTGCATGGATTACTTGTGGACGGCACCCATTCACTCCAGAGGATCCATTGGCGAGCAATGGTAAATTTTGATAAATCTGTTCTGATGAAGAAACACCTAAAAGTGAGATTTTTCGGTAAACTATTGCTTTAAGCGAAAGATCTGGGAAATCTGGAAAAACTCTCTTACTGACTGATTTGAAAAGGAATAGTTCATGCAAAAATGAAAACTAGCTGAAAACGTACCGACCCTCAGGCCATACAAGATGTAAACGTGTTTGTTTCTTCATCAAAACAGATTTGTAGAAATTTAGCCATTGCTCACTAATGGATTGTAGGGAATGGGTGCCGTCAGAATGAGAGTCCAAACTCTTGGTTTGAAGTTAAAAACGTCTCAATGATAGATCTGTTTAGTAGAAATATGCAACCTTTCGCTTCATAAGACATAAATTGATGGACTGAAGTCATGTGGATTGTTGTGATGTTTTTATCAGCTGTTTGGACTTATTCTGACGGCACCCATTCACTGCAGAGAACCCACTGGTGAGCAAGTGATTCAATGCTAAATTTCTCTAAATCCGTTCTAAAGAAGAAACACCAGAAAATGTTCATTTTTGGGTAAACTATTCCTATAAGCAAAAGTTCTAAGAAAACTGGGAATTACATCACTCGCTCACCAATTTATTGCAGTGAATGGGTGCCGTCACAATGAGAGTCTAAACTCTTGGTTTGAAGTTATTACAAATATGCAACTGTTCGCTTCATGAGACGTTGATGGACTGGAGTTGTGTGAATTACTTGTGTTTTTATCAGCTGTTTGGACTCTGACGGCACCCATTTACTGCAGAGGATCCATTGGTGAGCAAATGATGTAGGGCTAAATTTCTCTAAATTGGTTTACATCTTAGAAAGCCTGAGGCTAAGAGGATTTTCATTATTAAGAGAACTATTCCTTTAAGCAAAAAGGGTCAAAATGGTTGTGTATTTTGGGGAACATGAATGCATGGGGATATAGACGACAGTATACAATTTGGCAACATAAAAAAAGAAAAGAAAGACATTTGGCAGATTTGAGAATTTCTTCTCCACTACGTTGCACAGCCAGATGATTTGGAGAAAGTGGAAGCCAAAGATTTCCATACCCAGATCTGAATTGGTTCAGGGGAACGAACTTCTAAGATGGGCGGAAGAAAAAACCTCACACACCTTTCTCTAATTTAGACGCACGTCTTTGGAAACAAAGACGAGAACAAGTGCTTCGCTGTAGGATTCGCTTAGAGATATGCAGAGCGTGTCGTAATAATGCCACCGTACCACTACTGGCTCTGATAGGCCTTCAAACCAGTTTGGAAGTTTAGAAAAGTAACAAAACGTAACAAAAACAGTCAGCCTATCGAGTGCGAGAGTGAAGGTCATGGTTTTTCAGTCAGTGATCCAGTCTGCGGAAATAACAAATGAGTTCATGTCAATCAATTCAACGATTCAATCGAAATACACAAAAAACAACGAAATCCAAACTTTGTCCGTTGAGGTATGATTGAAAAGATTGATTGCCTGGACTCTCAGTTTGTACCATTTTGTCTTTCCTTGTCTCTTTAATCTTAATATTTCCCGTGTCCGGGGGAAAACGGGATCGGGCCGTCGATCAGCAAGCCGAAGACTGGGGCAAAGGCAAGGCACGCTCGTTCTTACGGCCCCCGTTCATGTGAGCGTAAGGCTGGGTCTCGTCAAACGGGCTCCGGAGAACCATCGAGGGCCCGTTTGCCGCAGGCGCGGGGAGCGGGTGCTTGTCCGTGGAGCTGGGGGAGGAAGGCGGCGAGGACGGGCCGGCCGGAGTGGCGGAGCCCTGGGACGCAGGGGCGCACTGTTGAGGGGAGGCCAGAGAGGGTGCGAGGGGCTGCAGGCTGGAGGACGGCTCCAGAGGGACGTTCTCCATGGTTCCGACGTTCTCCATGTCCAGCTCTTCCGTGTCTGGAGGTTTGTTCTCCTCGCTGTAGAAGAAGCTCGTCTCCTTGAAACCCGCATCCAGGTCGTCCTTGATGCTGCTGATGATCTCCAGGAAGGACGGCCGCATTTTGGGGTTATACTGCCAGCACATGCGCATCAGTTCAAACCTGAGAGCACACAAGAGAACACAAAGAAAAGGTTAGCAACATGGTCCTTGAGAAACATCATAAATAGTTGTTGTCCTGTTCAAATGACTGACTGATATTGTCAGTTACAAAGTGTCTAACAACAGTAAAAAAAAAACCTCTATAAAAATGAAAATTTTGTTCACTTTTAAATGTAAATTTTAAATCTTTATTACAATAATTATTTTAGTCTATCTATATCTATCTATCTATGCTAAAATAATTAATTAAAAAATAGCATTTGACATTTAAAACAGCTATTAATTTTTATAAATTGTTAAATCTTTATTTTATATTTTTATAAATTAATTGTAAAATACTTCTCTAAAATTAAAAAATATTCACCTTTTAAATTTAAAATGTACATTTTAAATTATTTTAGTCTATTACATTTGACATTTAAAACAGATATTGATTTTTATAAATTAATTGTTAAATTTTATTATCTATCTATCATCTATCTATCTATCTATCTATATATACTGGTCCTTCTCAAAAAATTAGCATACTGTGATAAAGTTCATTATTTTCTGCAATGTACTGATAAACATTAGACTTTGATATATTTTAGATTCATTACAACACAACTGAAGTTTGTATTGTTTTAATATTGATGATTTTGGCATACAGCTCATGAAAACCCAAAATTCCTATCTCAAAAATTAGCATATCATGAAAAGGTTCTTTAAACGAGCTATTAACCTCAACTAATTAACTCTAAACACCTGCAAAAGATTCCTGAGGCTTTTGAAAACTCCCAGCCTGGTTCATTACTCAAAACCGCGATCATGGGTAAGACTGCCGACCAGAAGGCCATCATTGACACCCTCAAGCAAGAGGGTAAGACACAGAAAGAAATTTCTGAACGAATAGGCTGTTCCCAGAGTGCTGTATCAAGGCACCTCAGTGGGAACTCTGTGGGAAGGAAAAAGTGTGGCAGAAAACGCTGCACAACGAGAAGAGGTGACCGGACCCTGAGGAAGATTGTGGAGAAGGACCGATTCCAGACCTTGGGGGACCTGCGGAAGCAGTGGACTGAGTCTGGAGTAGAAACATCCCCAGGTCAAGCCACTTTTGAACCAGAAACAGCGGCAGAAGCGCCTGACCTGGGCTACAGAGAAGCAGCACTGGACTGTTGCTCAGTGGTCCAAAGTACTTTTTTCGGATGAAAGCAAATTTTGCATGTTATTCGGAAATCAAGGTGCCAGAGTCTGGAGGAAGACTGGGGAGAGGGAAATGCCAAAATGCCTGAAGTCCAGTGTCAAGAACCCAGTCAGTGATGGTCTGGGGTGCCATGTCAGCTGCTGGTGTTGGTCCACTGTGTTTTATCAAGGGCAGGGTCAATGCAGCTAGCTATCAGGAGATTTTGGAGCACTTCATGCTTCCATCTGCTGAAAAGCTTTATGGAGATGAAGATTTCATTTTTCAGCACGACCTGGCACCTGTTCACAGTGCCAAAACCACTGGTAAATGGTTTTCTGACCATGGTATTACTGTGCTCAATTGGCCTGCCAACTCTCCTGACCTGAACCCCATAGAGAATCTGTGGGATATTGTGAAGAGAAAGTTGAGAGACGCAAGACCCAACAGTCTGGATGAGCTTAAGGCCACTATCGAAGCATCCTGGGCCTCCATAACACCTCAGCAGTGCCACAGGCTGATTGCCTCCATGCCACGCCGCATTGAAGCAGTCATTTCTGCAAAAGGATTCCCGACCAAGTATTGAGTGCATAACTGAACATAATTATTTGAAGGTTGACTCTTTTTGTATTAAAAACACTTTTCTTTTATTGGTCGGATGAAATATGCTAATTTTTTGAGATAGGAATTTTGGGTTTTCGTGAGCTGTATGCCAAAATCATCAATATTAAAACAATAAAAGGCTAGAACTACTTTCAAATGTGTGTAATGAATCTAAAATATATGAAAGTCTAATGTTTATCAGTACATTACAGAAAATAATGAACTTTATCACAATATGCTAATTTTTTGAGAAGGACCAGTATATATATATATATATATATATATATATATATATATAAAATTGTACAATAATATATTATTGTACTATTTTACATGCTAGGTATGTGCATACATTATTTTATGAAATGAATTAGTAAAATACCTCTATAAAATTTAAACATTCTCATTTTAAATGTCAAATTTACATTTTAAGTTATTTATAATTTTATAATTAATTTATCAATTAATTGTAAAATGCCTTTATAATATTTAATGATCAGAATTATTGTAACATACATAGTACAATAATTCAAGTACTTGTACTATATGAGATATAAACTACTTCACATAACCAGTTAATAATAATCTTAATTCTGATTTTAAATTAAGTTACTATACATTAATATAAATGTTAAAAAATATTAAAACAATATAATTTACACAGACTACTTTATATTATTTATTATTTATTTATTAATTTTAAAGTTATACTTAATATATATTTATATTTTGCAAAAACAGCATTATAATTTACATGCATAGACTGCTTTATAAAAACAGATTATCAATAAATCTTTTTAATTTGCATCTTTAAAAGTCTCTAAATTTGAAATAATATTAGTATATTAAAAAATGCATTCATGTATTTATTCATTTGTAATCATTTTAAATGATTAATAATAAAAATGTAAACTATAACTCTAAATATAATGTAATTATAGTGATTACAGTCACTATACATACACACTAATTAACATTATTGTCATACATGCTACTATAAGAAAAAATGACTCATAAGATCTTATTGATACCACCTACGCCTACTCGCCGTAGCTCTGAACAACAGGTGGCCGTGTGACGAATCGGTAACATAAACATGCATGCTATCAGCGCTTACGTCCTAAACACAGCTGCAGTGAGCTCATGGTGAATGCTGTGACCTCTTTACTGCACAGCAAACACACAACTGTGATGAAATCACACAGCAAAGCTGTAAAGGAGGCCCGAGAGCGCCGGCGAAGGGGAACTGCTACAGTTACACAGGGGGGGATAAAAGCGTACGATCTCGCTGACACTCGAGCATACCAGTTCGCCATTTTAATTATACACAAACAGGCTAAGAATACCAGAGGAGTCTGCTGAAAATAAATACTGGGATCCCTGTGCCAGCTCACACACTAGTGGAGTAACACACACCATTAGTCTTACAAACACCAGCGCCGGCTACACACCCACACACAGCTAGCACAAACATCATACACAAACATTCACACCAGCAAATCCAAGTGCGGTATTTTCACCGTCTCTCACACACACATCGGGGCTTTTGGCTCTCCAGCTGTGAGACACAGAGATTGGACTCACTGCCCTCGGAGCCTCCAGCTTGTTTTTCCTGCATGCCACTAAATGAAGTTTCCATTGATGGGGAGGTTCAGGCTCATTTTAGCACCTCCAGTGTTAAAAGTGCTATATGAACTATATGAACCGCAGTAACCCTTGGAAGGACAAAATACGGATTTTTTTTTTTCATCAAGATGAGTGAGAAGTAATGATTGCATTCAGGTTAATTTTGAAATGGAATTTAATTTATATATTATATAAATAGGATGATCTTAATATAACATAAATATAACTATAAATATAGCTGCAAGCAGCAGTTACTGGGGTTCACGTGCTCAAAGGCATTGAAGCACATATGTGACCCTGGACCACAAAACCAGTCATAAGGTTAAATTTTACAAAACTGAGATGTATACAGCTCAATAAATAAGCTTTCTATTGATGTATGGTTTGTTAGGATAGGACAATATTTGGCCAAGATATATCTATTTGAAAATCTGGAATCTGAAGGTGCAAAAAAAATCTAAATACTGAGAAAATCACCTTTAAAGTTGTCCACATTAAGTTCTTAACAATGCATATTACTAATCAAAAATTACATTTTGATATATTTATAGTAGGACTATAGTAGGACAAAAAATCTTCATGGAACATGATCTTTACTTAATTTTCTAATGATTTTTGGCATAAAAGAAAAATCAATAATTTTGACCCATGCAATGTATTTTTGGCTATTGCTACAAATATACCCAGCGACTTAAGACTGGTTTTGTGGTCCAGGGTCACATATGACAAAAGACATCAATTAGCAAGTCTGTAACTACCTAAATAAATGATTTAAAAAGCATTTTTGGCAAATCCAGGTAATTAACCATAAAAATTAGATGTTTTTTTATGTTTATGACTGTTATAGCACCAGCTGTGGTCTGATCTCCTTAAAATCAGCTGTTGCATGTGCTCACCAGGTTTTGTGAAAATTTGTGTTTTCCTGGCTTTATAGGATTTTGGGCCAATTTGGACAGGCCCCTTTTCTAAACAACACCGTTACAGCTTTCTAAAGAGTACATTTCAACATTTTTTAATATTTATTGACCTAGAGAGAATTGCACTGCAGTGTTTTTTTCCAGATTGAGGGAAAAACAGGACTAGTTCGGAAAAGTAGGTTTTTACACCTCCTCAATCATTTAACAAACAATCTGATTGACAGCAGTGCTTCTAGAGGCAAAGTTTTCTGTTATGCAGAGTTCTATCAGATGACACGTGTATATGCAAAACACAGCGCAACGTACAATCATTTACACCCTTGAAAAATGTGAATGTTGATTTCTTTCAAATTTCTCACAGATCTTTGGGGCCCACGAGTCGAACTGGCCCACTGAGTTTCGTTCCGATCGGCCTCCGTTAACCTTGTCTAATAGGTGCTCAAACTTCATCAGCCAATGGTGGCCATGTTTTTTTTGAGATGTCAAATGTCCTTGTGGATAATTGTGGCACTTTGAACCACAACCATGCAAAGCAACAAAAGGACAAATGGTTGCACAGTTATAGCCATTTTTTAAGGATTTTCCCGCTTATGGCACCACTAAGTGGCCAAGCTCTGCAGTTTTTCCTGTGCCCTCAGATTGAGCTCTCACATAAGTTTTCTGAGTTTAGCAAGGATATCTCATTCCATTCAGGAGTTATAAGCATTTTACTAAAAGTGTCCCTGCCCCTTTCGAACGTTTTGGCATCCCTTTGCGACGGCAAGTTGAAAGTTCGACTTTTTTTTTTTTGATAATTATTGATATTCAGTATCCAGAGAATCTTCCTGCACTGATTTGGCGAAAAACCTTGGACTAGTTTGCAAAAGTATGTTTTTCAAAAAATCCAAAATATTTCAACGGCACAAGATGCTTGAACCTGCCACAGACGGTTTAGGAGATATGAGCAATTTCATACTTTTGTTCGCTGTAGCGCCCCCGTCAGGTCGATTGGGGCGAGCCTTGGTGACATTGTCGGCTTTGTGAGTACTACCATCCCTCTGAGTTTCAAATCTCTACGACTAATGGTTTGGTCTGCACAATCAGTTTTACATGGAGAACCTGATCCGTGACCACTCTAACAATTACAATAGGGTTTCAGAATGTTAAAATGAATGCTAAAAGGCAAAGTTGAATAATGAATATCACGGTTTTTTTTTTTCTAATCTTGATACAAGAGTCTTTTCTATGATATAAATTCCTGGATGACATCTAGAGCTGTCATAAAGATTATTTTGGTAATTGAGTAATCAGTCGATTATTCTGATGATTAATCGAGTAATCTGATCATTATAAATTTTGTGGTAATAAAAATAGACCTAAGACTTTAAAATACCTTAAATACATATATAATAGCAACAAGGCAATAATTAGCTCAAATAAAGTATTAAAGGCAAGTAATCATATGATTTATTGAACAAAACTCTTAAAATAGAACTAATGTACATTACTCACTATAGCGATCTAATCCTTGTTTAATATTGGCTAAACAATATTTAATTCAAATATACACTTAATCTTTAATATTTGGTCATTTCTTTATGACAGAAATGCTACAGCCACTGTAATTTCTTCAATATGCGGAACAACTTGTACATTTTAAATCGCGATGAACAGTTAGCATATTGGGAAATATATTGATGTATTCTCCTTTGTTTGCGTTGGTTTTTACTTCTGTGGGAAAT
>NC_133363.1:55447576-55534151 GCF_049309525.1 Garra rufa
AATGCCTTTTGAATGTTTGGGGTCAGTAATTTTTTTCCCTCCATAAGTTAATACTTTTATTCAGCAAGGATAAGTTACATTTATCAAAAGTGGTAGTAAAGATATAAGAATATAATAAAAGAATAAAAGAATACTGAAAAAAAGGCTTTTACTGTATTGATAATAATAAATGTTTCTTAAACAACAAATCAGCATATTCGAATGATTTCTGAAGGATCATGTGACACTGAAGACTGGAGTAATGATGCTGAAAAATTAGCTTTGATCACAGGAATAAATTACATCTTAAAATATATTCAAATATAACAGCTATTTTAAATAGTAAGAATATTTTAAAAATTTAGAAAAGACTTCTTTAAAAAAATATTAAAAATCTTACTATTCAAATACTTTGGCTGATAGTCTAAAATAAATTATTTTTTATTTAAAACACACACACACACACACACACACACACAGATTTATATATATATTTACACAAAAACAGAATAAAAGAATACTGGAAAAAAATATGGGTAACACTTTCTATGAAGCCCGTATTTATAATACATTATAAGGGTATCCTTAAGGCATTATAATGAATGCATAATGCATTATAAAAAAACCTTATAATATGTTATATCATGTCATGAGTATTCATAAGAACAGTTTTAATGTATTATATTTTTTACTTATTTGTGGTTATAGCTTTTAAGAGCATTAATTACGTCCTCATAGTTATAACGTATTATAAGTCTCATATCTTGCCATTTTACTCATGTCACTTTACTTAAAGCATACAAAAACCACTTATAAGTAATTATAATAATATTTCCCAAAGAACCCTAAGATCAGGCATCAGATCAGATGAATGTGTAATGACACATTTGTATTATCAGTTTGATTATTTTGATGATACCCTTTAGACAACTTTTGATAAGTAACTCTGCAACTCCATGTCCGCTAGCAGTAATTATCATTAGTAGTATGCTAAATATATGCTAACACTAAATTTTGATGTTTCCCCAAAAGATAAACTATTAAATTATAGTATAGGTAACTTTGCAAGTACATGAACCTTCTACCTAGCCTGACCTTAACCTAAGTCTACTAATACTCTAAGGAGTGTTAGTTGAAATGTAGTTGGAAAGTTTAAGCTTATAGTAAATAGACTAAGTGGACCATCAAAATGAAACGTAATATAATGTAAAAAATAAATGTAATATGATATAGTCCATTATAAATTAAGTAGATTTAATATGGCGTCCATTGAGTGTTATAAATAATCATAATCTTAAAAGTTATAACCTCAAATACTCAAGTATTATAAAGTATTATAATTGCTGTTACGATTATTCATGAGATGATATAACATATTATAAGGTTTTTTTATAATGCATTATGCATTTATTATAATGCCTTAGAAATACCCTTATAATGTATTATAAATACGGGCTTCATAGAAAGTGTTACCAAAATATGTTTTTTCACTGTAACATCGATAATAATAAATGTTTCTTAAACAACAAATCAGCATATTAGAACGATTTGTGAAGGATCATGTGACATTTAAGACTGAAGTAATGGCACATATGTGGTGTAGTAGTGTCCAGCTATACATGAATTACTAATTTTGCTACACTACAAATCTTTATCAAAAACTTAACCTGTCTGGGACACCTCTTCCAATACAGTCTGAGCCATTATCAAGGATTGGATACCAGCCAAATAACCATTTTGAGGAAATGGCTAAGTAAATATCACAGTAGTGGTTTTTAAGAAACACCACAGATAATTCTCGGTCTGTATCTAAATGACTTCAAAATCACCATGCTAAATAAACAGCGATTTTTAAGTCACGACACTTTGAGGAACATTTATTACTTCTACTTTTACAATTCCTTGAGGAACTATAACCTCATTATTTTACAATCAACTTTTAGAAAATACCCAATATTGCAAAAGTCTATTTACATCAGATTTCATAAACACTTTCAGTTTGCAGTTAACAATAACATTACCTCAAATGCAATCTCTTGGACAAAGTCTAATTCTACTAAATTAGTGTTTAAAATCCTAAATGGTTCAAATATGGCAACCAATAAAAGAAGATCGGTTGATGGCTACACCGATATCAAGCACAATAGACACACCAACATCAGCTAAATTAGGCATGAGATACAACCACTTACTCCAAATGCATACAATCATTAACTTTTAAGTAAATAAAGCCGGTCATAAAGTTAGGTTTGAGCTAACTGTAAAGGTGGAGCGGTCTGAATGACATCCATCCAGCTTTTATAATGCTTCAAACACATTTCCTCTGTTTGGTCCATTGGGCATTAGCATTATCATATCACTCCATTCACTTGTACAGCGAGTTTAGAGCCACATGCATCTGTCAGAGCCATGCTATATGATACTTACAATCCATCTGTAGTTTCCTCCATATATGGTTGCTATGTATAGATACTAAGGATAACATAAAGGCAAAGAAATCCTACTGAATTCAGTCCAAAATCAACAACTGATGTGTATTTTCAAGTACAGTACAGAGTATGTGTTTGTCTATGCATCCATCTGGTTCCCACATATTTGACCAATGAACTTTAATGACTTGTCATGGAAACCTGTTCTAGTGCTCTAGAATTTTTTTTTTTTAATATCTGAAGCTTTTTGAACTCACAAAGAGACATGTCAACACTATTATTTATCCTACTGAAGTCAAATTAACACAGGATTACACATTGTCCTTCCCACAAAACAAACAATGAAACAACATTCACTTCCACAAAAGAGAATCTATTACTGTCTTCACAGTGATAACTACTAAAAATATAATATCATACACAGATATAAGTGAATCACATGCATTATGACTGATCATATATGTCTGTCACAATATTTGCACATATGGAAGAAGTGTTAACAAAATAAGGTAAGCAATACGCATTGCACACGCCATAACAATAAATGAATCAAAAAAAGGCATGCACATTCACTCGTGGGACTGTCCCAACAGGTATATGATTCAACACCGAAACGTTTACATTTATTTGAATATATAGACATTCATTTGAATAAATCACTGTATTAGAAGTATTCCTACCTGAGGTCCAGGGTTTAATCCATATCATTTAAACGTTTTGGATTAAAGAGAAAACATCTCTTGTGTTCACAGCACACAAGGGAGCTTTCACTAACTTCCTACTCTAGTACGACTGACATGAGTAATGCAGCAAGACTTCACTGATGAGCTACCGAAATACAACAAGTGGCTAGAAGGGCGATTAGCATGATTCCTGATTACACATTCCTGGCCCGGAAGTTGCCTTTAATTGGTCAGGTATGAATAAATCTATTGATTTAACTGTTAATAGTTTATTTAATTCATATTAATGTCTCTCGGTGTTATTATATGGGCTTACAATTTAATATCCACAACGTTGCTAAACTTTCAGCGTGGATGGAGCGGTCCCGTGATAGCTGTTACTTTTCTCTTCGCTGTTAGGTTGGACCAATCACGGTTGTTTGTAATCACTAGCTAAATAAATGTATAGCGATTGATGGGTATTTTGTCATTTGTGAGCAAAGTAGAAACTAGTATTAAAACGATTATATATTTCGAGTGGATAGATATATATTTATAAATATATAAAAATGCTACCGCGATTTGAAAAGGGCTCAATGGAGAATTCTGCGTTGTGAGCCACAAAGCGCCCCCTGGAAAAACACACTTATTTTCAGATAAAAAAAATAGTTATTTGTCGCTCAACTGGGTCGTTCTTTGGCCAATATAAAATAAGGTTGCTGTAATCTCTCAATCACATGGATCAGACCCATTAGAGTTTCTCATAACAGTCCAGTACGTGGCTTTAATTATTTTCCAGTTGTGAGATCATAACTGGGATATAAACTATTTGTGTATGAAATCTGTCTTGACATTATGAGAATGAGAAATGTGCTCAAACAAAATCTGCAAACCAAAGCTGTTTTAAATCAGAATGAGTACTGGACGAATAAAGTTTAGTTTGTTTTGATGCAGCAATTAATATTCAGGGTGTCACCTAGTGGTTAAAGGAATAGTTCACTCAAAAATGAAAATTCTGTCAATAAATTACTCAACCTCATGTCATTCCAAACCCATACACTGCAAAAAAAAAAATCCTTTCTTACTTCTATTTTTTGTCTTGTTTCAAGCTAAAATATCTTAAAATTCTTAAATCAAGAAGGATTTTCTAGACGAGTTCAAAAGATGTTAAATCTGGATCAGTCTGGGTACATTCAAATATGATATAAACCATATAAACATATAATTAAACCTGTAACGTTGCAGTTACTTGATCTTTTAAAGGGATAGTTCACTCAAAAATGAAAATTCTGTCAATAATTACTTAACTTCATGTCATTCCTAACTCATACACTGCAAAAAATGGCTTTCTTAGATTTTTTGTTTTGTTTCCAGCCAAAATTTCAAAAAATTCTTACATCAAGAAGGATTTTCTAGACAAGTTCAAAAGATGTTAAATCTGGATCAATCTGAGGTACAATAAAATATGTTATAAACCATATAAACATATAATTAAACCTGTAACATTGCAGTTACTTGATCTTTTAAAGGGATAGTTCACTCAAAAATTTAAATTCTGTCAAAAAATACTGAACCCCATGTCATTCCAAACCTATACACTGCAAAAAATGCTTTTCTTACTAAGACTTTTTGTCTTGTTTCAAACCAAAATATCTAAAAATTCATAAATCAAGAAGGATTTTCTAGACAAGTTCAAAAGATGTTAAATCTGGATCAATCTGAGGTACATTAAAATATGTTATAAACCATATAAACATATAATTAAACCTGTAACATTGCAGTTACTTGATCTTTTAAAGGGATAGTTCAATGAAAAATAAATTCTGTCAAAAATTACTGAACCATGTCATTCCAAACCTATACACTGCAAAACATATTTTTTTTACTCAGATTTTTTGTCTTGTTTCCAGCTAAAATATCTAAAAATTCATAAATCAAGAAGGATTTTCTAGACGGGTGTCAGGCAATCACCACAGCCACCCTCACCTGCCACATCACCAGGACCCACAAACACACGCTCGCAAGAGAGCGGGTGTGCCCAGCGAGAGAATGTGGGACTCAGACCATCACCATCTGCAGAGGGCAGTCAACCGTTAGGGGTACGGACCTGAGGAACACTCCTGGTGGCTCGAGATGACATCCTCGACCCCACTCCAGGAATTCCACCAACATCACCCAAATAGGCCAGCCCCTCGCAGTCGTGGACGCCCTTGGCGTCATGTAAGGGCGTCAGGAGCCACCCCTGGAGGAGGGGGTAGTGTCAGGCATTCACCACAGCCACCCTCACCTGCCACATCACCAGGACCCACACACACCCGCTTGCAATCACCGGAATTCTGATCACCTGCGCAAAATCAGCCACACCCCCTTGAATAGACTCCTGCACACAGTTCTCATTGTCTGGTCTACCGTTCACACCGCTGACTCAGACTCCCTTCCTCTCCATGCTCCACGGACCTGCTGTTGCTCTGCTTCTCTACGATCCTGTTGATATCTACAACCTTGGACATCTGATTCATTCATATCCTACAACAAACTTACAGATAAGATCCTACATTGATCTATCCCTCTCTGTACTGTCATTTTACCAGTCTGACAATAAATCTCCTGTTTGGTTTTTCACTTCATCTCTGCCTCCGTTCTCATTTCTACTGTGTTGTGACAACGGGTTCAAAAGATGTTAAATCTGGATCAATCTGGGTACATTAAAAAATGATATAAACCATATAAACATATAATTAAACCTGTAACATTGCAGTTACTCGATCTTTTAAAGGGATAGTTCAATGAAAAATAAATTCTGCCAATAATTACTCAACCTCATGCCATTCCAAACCCATACACTGCAAAAAATGCTTTTCTTAATTACATTTTTTTTTTGTCTTTTTTCCAGCCAAAATATCAAAATTCTTAAATCAAGAAGGATTTTCTAGACGAGTAAAAATTATTTTCTCATGTCAAAATTAGGTGGGTTTTTGCTTAGAACAAGCAAAATAATCTGCCAATGGGCTAAGCAAAAAAAATCTTGTTTAAAACAGAAAACAAGATTATTTTTCTTACCCCATTGGCAGATTATTTTGCTTGTTTCATTCAAAATTGCACTTAATTTGACTTGTTTTTTCTGAAAACAAGAAAATAATTTTTACTCGTCAAGAAAATCCTTCTTGATTTAAGAATTTTTAGATATTTTGGCTGGAAACAAGACAAATCTAAGTAAGAAAAGCACTGTTTTGCAGTGTATGGGTTTGGAATGACGTAAAGGTGAGGTTGAGTAATTATTGACAGAATTTTCATTTTTGGTTTAACTATCCCTTTAAAAGATCAAGTAACTGCAGTCTTACAGGTATAGAATCAGCTAAGCACGTTTGCAACTGATGCAATAGACCACTGAGTGAATTCAAAGGAAGAAAATCCCCTTGACTGAATTTAAATCTAGTTATGGTAGTTGTGGTTTTAAACACTACTTAAGTGTTCAGTGCTAAACAAATGAGAAAATCGTGGGAACAATGTCATCTCTTTACACCTCTGTGGTGATGAGGGAAAAAACCCCTCAAACATCAAAGAATTCACATCCTGTTAAATACCATAAACAGCTTTCTGCAGAAGCCAGTGACCTAGTTAATTATTATATACATGAAACCTTATATACCTCCAAAGCAGCTAAACAACACAAAAACCAACAGAAGTGAATAACATGATGTTTATTGCCATTTATCATGATGGACAAACAATAAAGAAGTCAGCATGTTGATTTAAGAAAACAAACTGAGACAACTTTTAGAGTTCCGTAGATTGCATTGGCATCTGTGAAAAATGATTTTATATGGCATGTAGGCTCAAATAAAACTTGGTATTAGCAGCAAAATACCTAAATATCTCATCAGAGACTGTGTTTAATGTTCACAAAACAACTAGTAAATTGATAAAGCTTGACAAAGTTCCTTTACAGCATCTCCATCACATTCAGCAGAATCAGAATAAAGGATAAAACACTATAAAAGACATTTAAATACTTCTTATATATTTTTTAAATGCTTGTGTAATCAGGAATTTTAAAGTAACAGTATTTACAATGTAAAAATGATATTAAACATCTAATTCACAAATTATTCATAAACATTTGCGAATATGTTTAGTGTTCTCTTAAGGTCAATTTGATGATTTTCAGCTCATTTTATCATCTGCTAGGTTGTTGCTTTAATAAATCTGATTAATCAATCATTTTGGAGACATTTTTTCGCCTTTTCTCTACAAACCTTGAAAAAACTGTAAGTGTCATTTGGCTGCCAGTTGATGATTGATATGGAGATACCTGAGGTTCATCTAAAACTTGACAGACAAGTAAACACTCCACGGAAGATTTTATGTTTGCTATTTCAAACAGGGTTTTTTGCCCACAGCACAAACATTGTCCACTAGAGCATCAAAGACAACAAATAGTAAATCCCAATCAATATTAATATGGCTTTGATTGAGGATTCAGATAAAATACAAAAGATACAAAGACATTTGGCTTGCAAAAAATAATACAGTTGAGGTCAAAATGTTTACATCCCTGTTTCAGAATCCGCAAAATGTTATTTATTTTACCAAAATGAGAGGGATCATACAAAATGCATGTTATTGTTTATTTAGTACTGACCTGAATAAGATATTTCACATAAAATATGTTTACATATAGTCCACACGAGAAAATTATAGCTGAATTTATAAAAACAACCCCGTTCAAAAGTTTACATCCCCTTGATTCTTAATACTGTGCTGTTTCCTGAATGATTTTTTTGTTTAGTGATAGTTGTTCATGAGTCCCTTGTTTGTCCTGAACAGTTAAACTGCCGGCTGTTCTTTAGAAAAATCCTTCAGGTCACACAAATTCTTTGGTTTTCCAGCATGTTTGTGTATCTAAACCCTTTCCAACAATGAATGTATGATTTTGAGATCCATTCTTTCACACTGAGGACAACTGAGGGACTCATATGCAACTATTACAGAAGGTTCAAACGCTCACTGATGCTTCAGAAGGAAACATGATGCATTAAGAGCCGGGGGGTGAAAACTTTTTGAATTTGAAGATCAGGGTTAATTAAACTTATTTTGTCCTTTGGGAAACGTGTAAGTATCTCTTCTGAAAAAAATATGACATTTGGGCAAAATTCTTTATTCTGTTC
This sequence comes from Garra rufa, assembly GCF_049309525.1. Lineage (NCBI taxonomy): Eukaryota > Metazoa > Chordata > Actinopteri > Cypriniformes > Cyprinidae > Garra > Garra rufa. The sequence continues at coordinate 55,455,815 of NC_133363.1, forward strand.
AAAAGTTTTCACCCCCGCCTCTTAATGCATAATTTTTCTTTATGGAGCATCAGTGTGCGTTTGAACCTTCTGTAATAGTTGCATATGAGTCCCTCAGTTGTCCTCAGTGTGAAAAGATGGATCTCAAAATCATACAGTCATTGCTGGAAAGGGTTCAAATACACAAAAATGCTGAAAAACCAAAGAGTTTGTGGGACCTGAAGGATTTTTCTGAAGAACAGCAGGCAGTTTAACTGTTCAGGACAAACAAGGGACTCATGAACAACTATCACTAAAAAAAAAACACACAGCTGTGGATCATTCTGGTATTAAGAATCAAGGGGACGTAAACTTTTGAACAGGGTCATTTTTTATAAATTCAACTATTGTTTTCTCTTGTGGACTATATGTAAACACATTTTATGTGAAATATCTTATTCAGGTCAGTACTTAATAAAAAATAACATGCATTTTGTATGATCCCTCTTATTTTGGTAAAATAATTACCATTTTGCAGATTCTGAAAGGGATGTAAACTGTTGACCTCATCTGTATGCTGCAAATAATGCAGCAAAGCTAACCCTCTATCGACAAGAAAAGTGTCATACACTTCATAACTTAGATTTTTAACAATATGAAGATCCTAAACCAATACAAACAATAGAACGCACACATTTACAATAACTGTCTTCGTATTTCCCTTTCAGAGACACCTCTTTACACTTCTGAAGCAGCACTTTGTGTTTGTTACACAACAGCAGTCTGCATATCTGAATGTGATTTTAAACAGCCATCTTAAGTTACCCAGTTGTCTGTGCGCATACGTTTGACTGAGGGATCGTCTTGGCTCTCTGTCTCTGGTGATGATCTACTGTTTTGTCCTGATGTAGCGGTGACCATGTGAGAGTCCAGCCGCTGGTCCTCACGGTCACTCCCCTCATATGAACTACCAGAAGAGCTGAAGCTCTCGGTAGGAGAGCGGCCCACATCCTGTCTGGAGTTGGGTCGAGGCCTGGTGTGGATGCTGGGGTACAGCGAGTGGCCGGCACGCTCTCTGGGAGGGGAGATGGGCTCTGATTTGATGCTGATGGAGTTGGTGGAAGAGTCAGAAGCATGAAGCTGAGGTTGTGTGGTTCTGGAGAGAACAGGGATGGTTATTAGTACTATGTTATTTATGATAATTAATACATTTATTTAGCAAAAGTGACAGTAAAGACATTAATTATGCTACAAAATTTCAGTTGCTGTTCTTTTGAACTTTCTATTTGTTACCCTGGACCACAAAATCAGTCTTAAGTAGCATGTGTATATTTGTAGCAATAGCCAAAAATACGTTGTATAGGTCAAAATGATGAAAATCATTTGGATATTAAGTACAGTGTTGTTTTTGACAACCATCTTAGATTTAGTCTTAGTCTTAGTCTTAGTCTTTTGGACTAAAATGCTTCTTAGTTTTAGTCAAATTTTAGTCACTTCTATATGTGATAGTTTTAGTCCAATTTTAGTCGACGAAAAGTCAAAAAGGTTTTAGTCTAGTTTTAGTCAAAAAAAGGGAAAAAAGTAGTCTTTTAACAAATTAATGTAGGTCAGTAAGTATTTTGCTGTTGGGTAGTGTCACTTATAAGTTCTGAAAATAGCAGATCTATAGTTCAACACAATGTGAGCTTCCGGATCGACTATTTTCACCAATAATTACAATAATGAAGGAATGTTTTAGAACATAAAAGACAAACAAGGATGGAATGCTAAAACGGCTTGCCATACTAGTATAGCAAAGAGTATTTAATGCTAAAACGGCTTGCCATAGCGTCAGATACTTTTTAAGTTTTAATTGGCATGCACAATAAGCGGAAATGTCGTGCATTTTAAACGTCTGACGGACCACCCACTAACATTTTCGTCTATTCTCGTCTCGTCAACGAAAACTCACACACGTCTCGTCATGTTTTAGTCATCAACGAGCCATTTTTATCTCGTCATCGTCTCGTTATCGTCATGAAAAAAAGTGGCGTCAACGAAATGATTTCGTCATCGTCATCGTTGACGAAAACAACACTGATTAAGTAAAGATCATTTTTGTAAATTTCCTACTGTAAATAGATCAAAACTTACTGATTAGTAATATGCATTGATAAGAAATTCATTTGGACAACTTTAAAGGCGATTTTCTCAATATTTTTAATTTTTTGCACACTCAGATTCCAAATTTTCAAATAGTTGTGTCTTGGCCAAATATTGTCCTATCCTAACAAACTATACATCAATGAAAAGCAATTATATTCCTTCAAATGTATACATCTAAATTGGAAATACATCTCAATTGGACCCTTATGACTGGTTTTGTGGTCCTGGGTCACATTCAAATCATCCTGTTTACACAAAAATATTATGCAGCAACTGTTTTCAACATTGATAATAATAAGAAATGTTTCTTGAGCAGTAAATCAGCATATTAGAATGATTTCTAAAAGATCATGTGACACTGAAGACTGGAGTAATGATGCTGAAAATTCAGCTTTACATCACAGGAATAAATTACATTTTAAAATATATTATAATAGAAAATGGTTGTTTTAAATAGTAATAATATTTTCAAATATTTTAAATTTTTACTTTATTTTTGATTTAAAAAATGCAGCATAAGAGACTTCCAAAAAATATAAAAATAATTGCACCAATCCCAAACATTTTCAATGGCAGTGCATGTCTTGAAGTCAACATGAAATCAAAATTGAAATCATATTTTGTAACAAAAATTATTGGTCTTATTGTGCAAGATTCATAAATTAAGGTTCTTCTACAGAATAAAATGTTAACAAAAAATAATAAATGCAACTACCCCAGAAATAACTTTCTCATTTTCTGTTAAACAATACAAGGTTTGCACTTACATCCTGGTTTGGTCAGTTACCTGAATGTGCGACCATACTGGTGATACTCAGATGTAAACAACAGCATGGATTGCATGGCTAATGTATACTGAATACGTTGTTTTGCTAATTTATGCTGTCTAAACCACAGAAAAAGCGTGTGGAAGCTGCTAAATCATTTAGAGAAGAACTTAGTAAGCAGAAAAGGGCGCAATATTTTGACAAACTAAAGTTAATAGGTGGTAAAGATACTTACGAGCAGTATTAATTAAGCTATTAGGCTAATATTTCACCTACTTGACTGGAAATTATAAGAACAAACACGAATGTTGTCAAGGTTCAGTTTGGACAGTTTTTTACACTCTTCTCCTTGATTTGTTTTAACTTTTGACAGTCTGTAGTACTCCAAATGCTCTTCCCGGTCTGACCGATTAGTAAAGCCCAAAATATGACAATAATTGACCATTTTCAGCAGCAATAATCAGCAAAATATGCAAGTTTCATTCAGTTCAGTATCATTGCTTACGTTCAATACCGCCAATATGGCTAATCAATGACGGAATGTGAAAACACTCTATAGTGAAAAATTAATGAAATAAAAAAGTAAACTGGTTTGTGAACGCAGTTGTGCATTTCTAGTTGTGCTAGACCCTTTTGAACCAAAAAAATAAAATAAAATAAAATAAAAATAGAAAATCCTGAACTGGTATGACTTTTAGATGGACCCTTGACCAGTATGTACCAGTAACGTTTTCTACTTTGGAAGAAACTTTTCTCTCAGAAGACGTAATGTAACATGTGCGAAGTGCATTTCAAATTAGGTTCTGTGGTTTAACACTTTAACACTAATGGGTGAATGAAGGATATGCATGCCAAATGGGGCATCACACCTCAATCTCATGTTCTCACCTCTGAGCACTGAAGCCTTGGCTGTGTTTCCATGAAGACCCTGGTCCTGATGTGACACCGTCTGGTGAACTGAAACTGTGTAAAGAACTAGGCTCTGTACTGCTCAAAGCAAATTCTGTAATGAAATGAAAGTTAAACCCCAAAATAGTAATTTAGCAGTGTCATGAGGTCTAGAACCTAGTATTATTAGATGATTTATTATGTGTAGGTCAATTATATACCTGTAGTGAATGACGAGGTCATGGCTGAGTACACAAGGCCCTGGGGATGCAGACTGGGGGTTGCCACGGATACCACGGGTGTGGTCAGTGATTGGCTGGACTGAGAGTTGTCTGTTCTCTGAGGTTTAAACAAATGAAGGACAAGGTGGAATCAACAGGGGTTGATTTGTCTGGAGGCTAACAGATAACAATAAAATTAGATGCTCACTATTCATTCATTTTCATATTTTCCCCAACAATAAAAAGCTTTGAAGATTTTCTGTTAACCACCATCGGTGTTGGTGTATCATACTGGTCTGTTCCAGTAAGCAGACGTACATACATCACTTTACAAAATAATGCAGAGTTGGACCTGATATTATGAATAAGTGCCACTAATTAGCTAACATAAACACCAATAAAATTAGGCAACTTCAACCACACTTAAAATGACTAAATGTCAATATATTAAATGAAAACCAAAAGAAAATAGAACAGAACACACAAAAAACAAAGCAAAGCAAAGCAGAACAAAAGAAAACAAAATAATTAAATAAAATAAACAATGTAATGGAACAGGAGACAACACAAAACAAAAAAACTCCGTAAAACCAAACAAAAGAAAACAAAGTTAAGCAAAACAAAACAAAATAAAATAAAATAACGGAACAAAACAAAACACAAAACAAAAGAAGCAGAACCAAAAAATAATAATAAACAGAACAGAACAAAGCAAAATGAAATAAAAGAACAGAACAACAACAACAAAAATATAACAAAACAAAATAACAGAACAAAAAAAATAAACAACAGAACAAAGCAAAACATAACCTAAAATAATGGAACAAAAATGCAAAAAATAACGTAACAAAAAATAAAACAAAACAGAACAAAATAAAAAACAAAAGAAGCAGAACCAAAAAATAATAATAAACAGAACAGAACAAAGCAAAATGAAATAAAAGAACAGAACAACAACAACAAAAATATAACAAAACAAAAATAACAGAACAAAAAAAATAAACAACAGAACAAAGCAAAACATAACCTAAAATAATGGAACAAAAATGCAAAAAATAACGTAACAAAAAATAAAACAAAACAGAACAAAATAAAAAACAAAAGAAGCAGAACCAAAAAATAATAATAAACAGAACAGAACAAAGCAAAATGAAATAAAAGAACAGAACAACAACAACAAAAATATAACAAAACAAAAATAACAGAACAAAAAAAATAAACAACAGAACAAAGCAAAACATAACCTAAAATAATGGAACAAAAATGCAAAAAATAACGTAACAAAAAATAAAACAAAACAGAACAAAATAAAAAACAAAAGAAGCAGAACCAAAAAATAATAATAAACAGAACAGAACAAAGCAAAATGAAATAAAAGAACAGAACAACAACAAAAACATAACAAAACAAAAATAACAGAACAAAAAAATAAACAAAACAACAGAACAAACCAAAGCAAAACTAAACCTAAAATAATGGAAACATAAATGCAAAACAAAATATAACAAAAAACAAAAAATAACATAAGAAAAAATAAAACAAAACAGAACAAAACAAAATAAAAAAACAAAAGAATCAGAACCAAAAAATAATAATAAAACAGAACAGAACAAAGCAAAATAAAATAAAGAACATAACAACAAATACATAACAAAACAAAAATAACAGAACAAAAAAAAAATAATGGAACAAAAATGCAAAATAAAATAAAACAAAACAAAGCAAAACAAAACAGAACAAAAAATAAAAAAATAACAGAACAAAAAATAATAAAACAAAACAGAACAGAACAGAGCAAAACTACATAATAAAATAAAATGAACATAATGAAATGGAACAGAAAACAAAACAAAAAAAGAACAAAACTAAGCAAAATAAATAAAAGAAAATAAAAGAACCGAACAAATCAAAAAATAAAACAAAACAAAAGAAGCAGAACAAAACAAAAAATAATAAAATAGAACAGAACAAAGCAAAATGAAATAAAAAAACAGAACAAAATCAACCAAAACAAAAATAACAGAACAAATAAATAAATAAATAAACAACAAAAATACAAAAAACGCCACAAAGCAAAACAAAACGAAACAAAAAATAAAACAAAACAAAAGAGAACAAAGCTAAGCAAAACAAAACAAAATAAAATAGAGAAAAGAACCGCACACACACAAAAAAAACAATAAAGCAATTCCAACAAAATATAAACATGTGTGTCCTTATTTTCTAAATAATCTAGGACTAGGTTTTCAGTTTTAACTATAAACTGAGCATTTCAGGTTTCAGTGCAAGCTTTGACTGTAATGTTTTACTGAACCACTAGATGGCCCCAGTGCATTTATCTGTTAAACATTAGGCGGCTGTAATAGAACTGATTTTCTTACATATTTTATGACCTAGTTAATGAGTCATTTTTAAAAAGCTTTTCTGAATAAAACATTATCAAATTCCCCTTACCAAATGTTCCTCTCCTTCCTTTGGCAGCTTGCAAGAAATAGATTTAAGGGCAGTTTCAGACAGGTCAATACGTTCTCATTGTCTAATGATTTCAGGATGTTTCACTGACATATTACAGATCTGAAGCTTATAGCAGACCAAAGAAACTCTCACCAGTGAAGAAGCAGTGCCCTTGCAAACAGGAGGAATAAGCACTCTGAGATCAGGTTTGCGGCCCACTGTGGACGACGCTTGAGATTTTGCAGAAACAACTCTTCCCACACTGTTTCCTTCTGAACCACCGACAAAGCCATTAGCTTAAATGAAGCAGAACAAAAGGGAAGTTTATTCAAATTTGGGTGAGGTATAGGTTAAAACTATGAGCTAACATTGTTAAAAAGGTAAACCTTGTGTGGGCAGAATCAGTGATGACAAAAGAATTTAAAACACTGGAAAATATTATTGGCATGTACACTGAGTTTTAAAAGTTTGAGGTCAGTAAGATTTTTTTATTATGTTTTTAAAGAAGTCACTATGGAAAGGTAATTGCGACTTTTTATCTCACAATCCTGACTTTTTTCTCAGAATTGTGATATAAACTCGCAATTACGAGTTATAAAGTCAGAATTGCGAGACAAATCTGACTTTTTTTTCTTAAAATTGTGTGGTATTAACTCACAATTGCAAGTTGAAATCTCAATTCTGAGAAATAAACGTGCAATTCTTAGAAATAACTTGCAATTCTGACTTTATTTCCCACAACTGCAAGTTTTTATCTCACAATTCTGACTTTATTTCTTGCAATTGTGAGAAAGAATTGCGAGTTTTTATCTTTATGAGTTTCTGTCTCATAATTCTGACTTTATTTCTCACAAATGAGTTTATATCATGCAATTCTGACTTTATTTCTAGCAATTGTAAGTTTTTTCTCACAATTCTGACATTATTTCTAACAATTGTAAGTTTATGTTTCACAATTCTGAGAAAAAAAGTCAGAATTATGAAATACAAACTCGCATTTGAAATAAAAACAGTCAGAATTGCGAGTTTGTCACACAATTCTAAGAAAAAAAATCTGAATTTAGTTTTTATCTCGCAATTCTGACTTTATTTCCCACAACCGCAAGTGTTTATCTCACAATTCTGACTCTGCAATTGTGAGAAAGAATTGCGAGTTTTTATCTTCATGAGTTTCATAATCTCATAATTCTGACTTTATTTCTCACAATTACGTTTATATCATGCAATTCTGAGAAGAAAAGATAGAATTGTGAGTTTATATCCTGCAATTATGACTTAATTTCTAGCAATTGTGAGTTAAATAAAGCAATTCTGAGAAAAGTCAGGATTAAGGTTTTATCTTGCAATTCTGACTTTATTTCCCACAATTGAAAGTTTTTCTCACAATTCAGACTTTATTTCTTGCAATTGTGTTTTATCTCACAATTCTGACATTTTTTCACACAATTGTGAGTTTATATCTAAAAAAAAGTCAGAATTGTGAAATACAAACTTGCATTTGCAAGAAAAAGTCAGTATTGCCCGTTATCTTTATTTTTTGCAATTGCGAATTTTTATCTTTTAAGTCTGACTTTATTTCTCACAGTTGTGATAAACTCACAATTACGAGTTATAAAGCCAGAACTGCGAGACATAAACTCACAAATCTGACTTTTTTCCTCAAAATTACGTAATATAAACTTGCAATTCTTAGAAATAAACATGCAATTCTTAGAAATAAAGTCAGAATTACGAGATAGAAACCCACAATACTGACTTTATAACAAGTCAGACTTATAAGAAACTTGCAAGTCTGATTCTGAGTCTGAATTGCGAGATACAAACTCGCATTTGAAAGAAAAAGTCAGAATTGAGTTTATATCATGCAATTCTGAGAAAAAAATCTGAATTGTGAGTTTATATCTCGCAATTCTGACTATTTCTCGCAATTGCGAATTTTTATCTTTCAAGTCTGACTTTATTTCTCACAGTTGTGATAAACTCACAATTACGAGTTATAAAGCCAGAACTGCGAGACATAAACTCACAAATCTGACTTTTTTTCTCAAAATTACGTAATATAAACTTGCAATTCTGAGAAATAAAGTCAGAATTACGAGATAGAAACCCACAATACTGACTTTATAACAAGTCAGACTTATAAGAAACTTGCAAGTCTGATTCTGAGTCTGAATTGCGAGATACAAACTCGCCTTTGAAAGAAAAAGTCAGAATTGAGTTTATATCATGCAATTCTGAGAAAAAGAAATCTGAATTGTGGGTTTATATCTCGCAATTCTGACTATTTCTCGCAATTGCGAATTTTTATCTTTTAAGTCTGACTTTATTTCTCACAGTTGTGATAAACTCACAATTACGAGTTATAAAGCCAGAACTGCGAGACATAAACTCACAAATCTGACTTTTTTCCTCAAAATTACGTAATATAAACTTGCAATTCTTAGAAATAAACATGCAATTCTTAGAAATAAAGTCAGAATTACGAGATAGAAACCCACAATACTGACTTTATAACAAGTCAGACTTATAAGAAACTTGCAAGTCTGATTCTGAGTCTGAATTGCGAGATACAAACTCGCATTTGAAAGAAAAAGTCAGAATTGAGTTTATATCATGCAATTCTGAGAAAAAAAAATCTGAATTGTGAGTTTATATCTCGCAATTCTGACTATTTCTCGCAATTGCGAATTTTTATCTTTCAAGTCTGACTTTATTTCTCACAGTTGTGATAAACTCACAATTACGAGTTATAAAGCCAGAACTGCGAGACATAAACTCACAAATCTGACTTTTTTTCTCAAAATTACGTAATATAAACTTGCAATTCTGAGAAATAAAGTCAGAATTACGAGATAGAAACCCACAATACTGACTTTATAACAAGTCAGACTTATAAGAAACTTGCAAGTCTGATTCTGAGTCTGAATTGCGAGATACAAACTCGCCTTTGAAAGAAAAAGTCAGAATTGAGTTTATATCATGCAATTCTGAGAAAAAGAAATCTGAATTGTGGGTTTATATCTCGCAATTCTGACTATTTCTCGCAATTGCGAATTTTTATCTTTCAAGTCTGACTTTATTTCTCACAGTTGTGATAAACTCACAATTACGAGTTATAAAGCCAGAACTGCGAGACATAAACTCACAAATCTGACTTTTTTCCTCAAAATTACGTAATATAAACTTGCAATTCTTAGAAATAAACATGCAATTCTTAGAAATAAAGTCAGAATTACGAGATAGAAACCCACAATACTGACTTTATAACAAGTCAGACTTATAAGAAACTTGCAAGTCTGATTCTGAGTCTGAATTGCGAGATACAAACTCGCCTTTGAAAGAAAAAGTCAGAATTGAGTTTATATCATGCAATTCTGAGAAAAAAAATCTGAATTGTGAGTTTATATCTCGCAATTCTGACTATTTCTCGCAATTGCGAATTTTTATCTTTCAAGTCTGACTTTATTTCTCACAGTTGTGATAAACTCACAATTACGAGTTATAAAGCCAGAACTGCGAGACATAAACTCACAAATCTGACTTTTTTTCTCAAAATTACGTAATATAAACTTGCAATTCTGAGAAATAAACATGCAATTCTTAGAAATAAAGTCAGAATTACGAGATAGAAACCCACAATACTGACTTTATAACAAGTCAGACTTATAAGAAACTTGCAAGTCTGATTCTGAGTCTGAATTGCGAGATACAAACTCGCCTTTGAAAGAAAAAGTCAGAATTGAGTTTATATCATGCAATTCTGAGAAAAAGAAATCTGAATTGTGGGTTTATATCTCGCAATTCTGACTATTTCTCGCAATTGCGAATTTTTATCTTTCAAGTCTGACTTTATTTCTCACAGTTGTGATAAACTCACAATTACGAGTTATAAAGCCAGAACTGCGAGACATAAACTCACAAATCTGACTTTTTTTCTCAAAATTACGTAATATAAACTTGCAATTCTGAGAAATAAACATGCAATTCTTAGAAATAAAGTCAGAATTACGAGATAGAAACCCACAATACTGACTTTATAACAAGTCAGACTTATAAGAAACTTGCAAGTCTGATTCTGAGTCTGAATTGCGAGATACAAACTCGCCTTTGAAAGAAAAAGTCAGAATTGAGTTTATATCATGCAATTCTGAGAAAAAGAAATCTGAATTGTGGGTTTATATCTCGCAATTCTGACTATTTCTCGCAATTGCGAATTTTTATCTTTCAAGTCTGGCTTTATTTCTCACAGTTGTGATAAACTCACAATTACGAGTTATAAAGCCAGAACTGCGAGACATAAACTCACAAATCTGACTTTTTTTCTCAAAATTACGTAATATAAACTTGCAATTCTGAGAAATAAACATGCAATTCTTAGAAATAAAGTCAGAATTACGAGATAGAAACCCACAATACTGACTTTATAACAAGTCAGACTTATAAGAAACTTGCAAGTCTGATTCTGAGTCTGAATTGCGAGATACAAACTCGCATTTGAAAGAAAAAGTCAGAATTGAGTTTATATCATGCAATTCTGAGAAAAAAAATCTGAATTGTGAGTTTATATCTCGCAATTCTGACTATTTCTCGCAATTGCGAATTTTTATCTTTCAAGTCTGGCTTTATTTCTCACAGTTGTGATAAACTCACAATTATGAGTTATAAAGTCAGAACTGCGAGACATAAACTCTCAAATCTGACTTTTTTCTCAAAATTACGTAATATAAACTTGCAATTCTGAGAAATAAACATGCTATTATTAGAAAGAAAGTCAGAATTACGAGATAGAAACCCACAATACTGACTTTATAACAAGTCAGACTTAAAAGAAACTTGCAAGTATGATTCTGAGACTGAATTGCGAGATACAAACTCGCATTTGCAATTCTGAGAAAAAAAAATCAGAATTGTGAGTTTATATCTCGCAATTATGACTTTATTTTTTAGCAATTGTGAGTTAAAACATGCAAAATCTCACAAATCTGAGAAAAAAAGTCAGAATTGTGAAATACAAACTTACATTTGCAAGAAAAAAGGCAGAATTCCAAGTTTTTATCTTTATTTCTCACAATTGTGAGAAAAAGTAAAAAAATTATGAGTTTATTTCTCGCAATTCTGAGGAAAAAAGTCAAAATTGTGAGATAAAAAGATGCATTAACTTGAATCAAGTGGTTAAAGCAGTCTTCCGTAAGTCTCTTATGTTCTTCAAATATAAATATATATATTGATGATTATATATATTATATGTATATTGACGATTAACACACAGAGACATGTATATGTCACACGTACAGGACATCTCTCATTCTCAGCTACTTTCATTTATATGCGACATATATAAATAAAGTAGACTATAATGAAAATGTGATGGTTTTATGCCATAATACAGTAAATTACCGTATACTGTATATACATCTAACTCTGTAAGAAACATTCACCTGATTTGTGAATGGTTTGTAATCTCATCTCTCATCTAAGAAGAATTGCACACAGCAAGCGGGGAAGTAAATCACATATTTAATGTGTGTTCTTTAAACAGAATGACACCTCAGTGGAACTTCATCATTGTAAGTTTACCAAAAAAGGAAGTATACCTACCCATATGACTGGAGTGCACACCGTTTGGAAGTGAGACCTCTGAGGAACCTGGCATGCCATCTGAACATAAGAAAAGGAATCACACAAACAAGTCCTTTATATGAATGTTTAAAGTGACAGTTCATTAAAAATTTTGTTATCATTTATTCAAGTTGTTCCAAAACTGTATTTCTTTCAGCCGTTTGACACAAAAGAAGACATTTTGAAGAATGTTGGTAGCCATTGACTTCCACAGTATGGAAAAAATACTATGGAAATCAACAGCAACCAAACAGTTGGTGATTGTCACTTATTTCCGTAGTATGCAAAAAATGAAAACAGTATGGAAGTCAATGGCTACCAAACAGTTGCCATTGACTTTCATAATATGGATTAAAAAAATAAAAAACACTATGGACGTCATTATCATCATTATACAGTCATATCTTCTTTTGTGTGAAACAGCTGAAAGAAATGTATTCAGGTTTGAACTTGATGTATGACTGATATAACTGAACCAAAGCCATGGCAATAGCATAATATTTTGATGCCATGGAAATGAACGATTAGCATATCAACCACTGGATTTACATGGTATTCCACGCTACCTCAAAACATAACATGGACTTACTAGTTTCCACCACAGCGTTTTCATATATCGTGTTCAGGAAACCACATCGCATTCAAAAATACTGTATATGGTAATGATATACAGTAGATACTGACCCATGACAGCAGGGCTGCTGTTGCTCTGGAGGGTGTTGGAGGACAAAGACAGCATGTTCGCCCCGCTGAGGGACACTGGGGTGTCCAGAGAGCTGTCTGTACTGTAGGATTGTAGGGTGGTGGCGTTGGTGATGGGCAAAGTCAATGGTATCGAGTAACTCTGCTGACCCAATGCGGCCGGCTGATGGAGACAGAGAAGAAGATGAAAGAGAGATGTCGAGGGATAAATTAGATTAGTAGCAGTGCTGAGTAGATACCTCAAAGGGGTCATCGGATGCAAAACTAACTTTTACATGTTGTTTGCACATTAATGTAAGTTGGTAGTTTGTGTACACAACCACCCTACAATGATAAAAATCCACCCAGTGGTATTTTTTTAATCTTTAAAAGTAATATCCCCTTTTTAAAATCAGCTCATCCTCAGCTTCTTGTCGTTGTGACGAAACACAGTTGATTGACATGAGCGCCTTACCTTAGACCCGCCCTCACCGAGCTGAAGCAGTACGAATACGATTGCCATTGTGTGACTAAGGTGCAGAGGAAGACTCTAATTGAGCAACTGAGGTGTTCTGTTGTTGGATGTAATAATGAACACAGCAGTCGACATTTACTGAAGATGCAGAGGACAACTTTACTTTCGCTTTTAAAAAGAAAGCGCGATCCCGGTCTGCATATGCCTCTGTGTTCGTGCGAATTGTTCCTGATGCAGCTTCATCCACAGCAGAAGTGAGTATACAGATCTTTTTATGCATCTTTGTGAATGGCCTTTCTTAATAATGTGCTTGTTGGCAAGTTTCGCCGCTAAACATTATATATCTCATAATCCCAGAGAGGGGCGGAGCAAGCAGAGCTCATTTGCATTTAAAGGGGCCATGTCTTAAAATGAGCTGAGTTTTTGCAGAGCTGATTTTGACAAGGTAAAAGGCTGTTTTTTACACTACTATTGAGAATTTTTAACCAAAGTAGTGATGTAATGAAAAGTCATATGAATCATATGAACTTGTGGAAAAGTAGGCTTAAACCAAATGCCGTACCATCGATTTTTCCCTACAAGATGTCTAAACTCTCCTGAATATCGTGTGAAATCTGCGCTGAGAAACTCCTTCAGTGGCTGCGGCATCATGACAAGCGTCTGCATGTTTACATTCTGCCAGGATGGCATCTAGTGTTTCTTGTCTCTGCGCAAGTATTTAATTTTGAAATCTGATCACGTGATTCAGAATACATGTACTCTACTGATTAGTAGTAGTTACGTGTGCTAGCTAGAGTTCTAGATGGTTGAAAAGACATTTCTATGCAGCTTCTAAGGTGTTTTGGTTGCTTTTTACTGGGTTGCAACCGACTATATGAGGGTGCGAGAGTGTTTGGTTGTAAGGATGTTGCATTGTAGTTTCTAAGGTGGTGTGGTGATCATAAGAGAAGTAAATACACTTTTGAACAGTAGTGTATATTACAGGGATGCCCAGATAAAAAAACATGCAATCACACTTTGCTTACAATTTTGTGATTTCTCATCATGTTGTCGAACTCTTCATTAATCTTCTGATATTTCTCTTCTGTGTGAGGCGTGAGGACATACGAAGCTTCTGGATCAGGGCTGTCACAACCTCTGTGTTCCTTCTTATTCAGCACCTGTAAGCAGAAGCAAAGGATGGTATGATTTTGGTATGAAGAATTTGCATTTGTGTATTGTTATCAGACAAGCCTTATATTTGTATATTTTTGCACATAATCATTGAAAATCATGGTGAATGTTAAAGTTTTAAAGATTCAGTTCATCCAAAACTGACAATTCTGTCATTACTCACCCTTATGTCATTCCAAATCCGTAAGACCTTTGTTTATCTTTGCAACACAAATTAAGATATTATTAATTACATCCGAGAGCTTTCTGACCCTACAATGCAACTGACACATTCAAGGCCCAGAAAGGTAGTAAAGACATTGATAAAACAGTCCATGGGACATCAGAGGTTCAATCGTAATGTAATGGAAGCTACGAGAATACTTATTGTGCGTAAAGAAAAGAGAGTACAATGAAGCAATGCATGTGCCTTGTGAACAAGCATCGAAGACTGACACGGAAGAGAAGAAATTGTTGAATAAAGCGGCTATTTTTGTTTTCTTTGCGCACAAAAAGTATTCTCGTAGCTTCATGAAATTACATTTTTTATGTCAGCGGGTTGAAGCGACTCCAAAAGCGTGATATTTAGCCCCTGGAATGCAAATTTATCAGGGAGAAAAAAAGTGTATTTTACCCCCTGGAATGCAGTATTTACTGGGGGATCCCCCCTCAAAACGTTAGTTAACAAAAAGTAGTTTTGAGCTACTTTTGAGTGGCAATTGGGCAGGTTTTGTTGTGAAAACCTGGCAACCCTGCTATGCAAGGTCAGAAAGCTCTCAGATTTCATCACAAATATCTTAATTTGTGTTCTGAAGATGAACAAAGGTCTTATGGGTTTGGAACGACATGAGGGTGAGTAATTAATGACAGAACTATTCTTTTAAAACATTCACCATGATTTCCAATGTCCATATGCAAAATCCCTTTACTATAGAAAAAAAACGATGGAGTGTACACATATTATTGGCAAAAGCATCAAATGAGAATAATATAAGATTAATACATTAATTATAAACCAAATACAAAATAAAGTATTCAGCTTTTTTAAAATAGCAATTAAAACAGCGTCCATTATTTCACACAATGTTCCAAATAACAGAATCTTATAAAGGCTAGTTGTGACGTGACCTCAGTATATTGTATGTTAATTCAACGACTGCCACCCAGTTATGATCTCTTATATACATAACACTGGAAATGGAAGGTCAAGATGAGTACACTGTTTTATGGGATCCTGTATTGTATCACTTACTACTCAAAGTACTCTATCTATACAGAATATTTTTATACCTATTCCTGAATAGTACAGTGCTAAAGCAAGAGTGTAAGCACAGGACAGTAGATTGAGGACCCACTTGCAGTGGTTTAAGAGCCCTTATGAGAGTGAATGGAAATCAGAAGCTTATCTCATCCTCAGGCGTCTTTTAATGCTGTAACTCTGTGCTTTAATGGTATAACTGGGCCTTATATTACACCTATGACTCACATAAGGGTTGAAGAGTTCAGCTAGGAGGTTCTGACTCTCTATTAATCTGGAAAACAAATTTATGTGCTAGTAAATATGGAAATCAGAAGTCAGAAAGACACGCAGTGGAGATTTTGACAAGATCTGCCACACTCGAATCATTATCATCGGCTCCTGGACGTCCAGGTTGAAGAAGTTAATGCACTTTATTGCCCTTTTTCCGAGGTATAGTCATTTAGTAATTAATGTGAAATGCTATGCTATGGTCGATCTCCAATAAAACTTGGGAGAAACTGTAGAGACAACACATACTGTGAGAAACAGGAAGTATAACATTAAAGTACAATTAATTGTAACTTAGAGGCATTATTAATTTTTTTTCTCCTTAGATGACCCTCCTTGTCAATCTTTAAAATAATTCCTATTTGGATGCATAACTGAATATCGAAATAAAGTGTCAATTAAGCTCAAAGTTTCTATAAGCTTTATGGCATGCTAATATACTGTAAAACACAACCACGGCAGTTAAGTGGGTATGCTAATATGAGACTAGCACACATTACTTTGATTCAGAAATGCATTTCTGGTACACGTAAGCGATTTGTGATTCATGGAGGCTAATGAGAGCAGCGCTCGCCAAGACTGCCACGTCCTTGACTGATAGTATCTCAGGTTTCCTCAATATGAATGTTGGATAAGACTGGATCCTTATTTTTAGCTACAACCAATTAGCACCACTCACAGAAAATCTGTTCACATGACTTCAGCGCCAGCATTTAGCTACAGATAGCTAGACGCTGAACACGCATTCACTTTTTACTTATCTCTACAGAAAATAGGATCATTGCTAATTGCAAACAAATATTGCGCATACAAAAAAACATTTTCGCTCAAAGGTTTTTGGAGAACACAATGTAGGCTGAGCAGCAAATCAGTGCATTAGAATGATTTCTGAAGGATCACGTGACATTAAAAACTAGAGTAAAAACGCTGAAAATTTTTGCATCACAGGAATAAATCAGATTTTAAAATATGTTCACATAGAAAACCCCAAAAGCCCATTTCTAACAGAATATTAAAATAATAATAATAACTAGGGCTGTCAATCGATTAAATTTTTTAATCGCGATTAATCGCATGGTTGTCATGAGTTAACTCGCGATTAATCGCACATTTTTATCTGTTCTAAATGTACCTTAAATTACTATTAAATACTTTTTAAAGTTTTTAATACTCTAATCAACATTGGCATGGACAAATATGGATGCTTTAAGCAAATATGTTTTTATTATCAGTGAAACCATACTCGACATGAAGACTAACTTGTTTCAAATGTCATAGATGTTTTTCAAATAACTTGTTCATGTCTATTAGACACATGAAAAAAAGAACATAGAAACACCAGGTTCCCATTACTGCTCTTTCTTTGCACTGAGCAATTTACTTACACAAGCTTGTTTATATTATTTGCCGGACAGGGCAGCTCACTTCTTCTGAACAAGCAAAATCTACATTTATTATTACATTTCTTTGACTCTCGGTGCCCACATACTGTAATCTGATGCAGCCAAGTTCTCAACAAAACTGTTTCCATTGTTTTGATTAAGTATTTTTGTTATCAGACAACCAAAGTAATATGAAATAATAACTGAAAAAAAAAATCGTGAATTATGATCATGATTCAATCACTGAAAAGAATCATTTACCGGCATCTGGACATAAGTCACTCCCTGCATTATTATCGTTGTTTTTAACTTCCTGTCTGAATTCCTTCAGGATCCTTTGACTTTTTAGGAGTTTACTCATTTAAAGTTATGTGATCGCAAAAACCTGCTTCTTTTTTTTTATGTATTGTTTTGGTTATAATGTACTGATTGGAGAGCCTGGTCTCATGAAAATGTGCACTAGCACGACTTTCTGTTTCTATTTGGCGTGCTATTAATAAGCTGAAATTAACTTTGGCGTGCATATGATATGCATGTGTTTGACGTGCATATAATACGCCGTTTTCGCGTGCATACTCGTATGTGGCTTTACGCATCAACTCCACAGCACCAATCCTAACGTACACCGACTCCGCTTGCATTCATTAAATATGCCAGAAGTGCCGGTACGCATGAAAAAGTGCAAGTACGCAAAAGGATAAAATACAGAAGTGCCTGCGTACTGGCCCACTTCAAGCACTGGAATGAACATAATATCTGTTTTAACTGAAAGCGCTGCTCCTCTGCCGCTCGCTGAACAGAGCAGACGCAGATATAAAGAGAGGGAGGTGCGCGCGCATTGGGAGACCTTGCGCTCGTTCAGTAAAACCGGAGAGACTATATTAGGTTTGTCCAATTATGTGTTTATGTATTGTTGCTAGACACTTTTCGCTAGGTTGGCAACACTGTGCATCCATTTCTTTAACTATGGGCTACGTAGTGGGTCAAACAGAAAATGCGCGCTGCGTTAATCGCGCGTTAATAAAATTAGTGCCGTTAAAATGAATTTGCGTTAACGCGCTATTAACGCATTAATTTTGACAGCCCTAATAATAACATAGGCTTTTTTCAGGATTAGAATTGTGACATATACAAACACAGAACTGTAAGATATGAGGTCTGAATTTTTTTTCTCGCAATTCCAAATTTACAATTTGCAATTCTGACTTTTTTCTAAGAATTCCAAGTTTACATATTGCAATTCTGATTTTTTTTCCTTAGAATTCCAAGTTTACATTTTGAAATTGTGACCTTTTTCCAAAAATTCCAAGTTTAAATTTTGCTATTCTGAATTTTTTTCCTAAGAATGCTGAGTTTACATTTCACAATTCAGACCTTTTTAAAAGAATTACAAGTTTACGTTTCGCAATTTTGACATTTTTTCAGAAGAATTCAGAGTTTACACTGTGTTTACATTTCACGGTTTTGAAATGTTTTCCTCAGAATTTCGAGTTTACATTTCACAATTCTGACCTTTTTCTCCCTAGGAATTACGAGTTTACATTTCACAATTTTGACTTTTTTCCCCTAAGAGTTCTGAGATGACATTTCACAATTCTGACTTTTTTTCTAAGAATTCCAAGTTTATATTTCGCAATTCTGACCTTTTTCCCCTAAGAATTCTGAGATCACATTTCGCAATTCTGTCTTTTTTTCCTAAGAATTCCAAGTTTACATTTCACAATTCTGAACTTTTTCCCCTAAGAATTCTGAGATGACATTTCACAATTCTGACTTCTTTTCTAAGAATTCCAAGTTTATATTTCACAATTCTGACCTTTTTCACCTAAGAATTCTGGGATGACATTTCTCAATTCTGACTTTTTTTCTAAGAAGTTTATATTTCGCAATTCTTTTTTTTTTTTTTTTCTCAGAAAAATTCAGAGTTTACATTTCGCGATTCTGACTTGTTTTTCCTAAGAATTCCTAGTTTACATTTAGCAATTCTGACTTTTTTCCTCCTAGGAATTCCAGGTTTACATTTCACGATTTTGACATTTTTCCTCAGAATTTCGAGTTTACATTTCACGATTTTTTACTTTTTTTCTAAGAATTCCAAGTTTACATTTTGCAATTCTGACTTTTTTCTAAGAATTCCAAGTTTATATTTCACAATTCTGACCTTTTTCCCCTAAGAATTCTGAGATGACATTTCGCAATTCTGACTTTTTGTCAAAGAATTCCAAGTTTACATTTCACAATTCTGACTTTTTCCCCCCTTAGAATTCCGAGTTTACATTTATCAATTCTGGCTTTTTCTAAGAATTCCGAGTTTACATTTCACAATTCTGACTTTTTCCCCCCTTAGAATTCTGAGTTTACATTTATCAATTCTGGCTTTTTCTAAGAATTCCAAGTTTACATTTCACAATTCTGACTTTTTTCCAAGAATACCAAGTTTGTATTTTATTTTATTTTTTTCTAAGAATTCCAATTTTACATTTTGCAATTCTGACCTTTTTCCTTAGAATTCCAAGTTTACATTTCACAATTCTGACTTTTTTCTAAGAATTCTGATTTTATATTTTATGACTTTTTTAAATCAGAATTTACATCTCACAAATTTAAATTTTTTTTTGCTTCTGCCATGCAATAAATCTTAATAAAAGGTAATTGTGACTTTTTATACCACAATTCTGACTTTCTGACTATGTTTATATTTCACAGTTTAGACCTTTCTTCTCTTGTTCCTTTTTTAACCTGTGGCAGAAACTCCATAGCAAACAGTTATTTTAATATTATTTCACAATATTACTGTTTTACTGTGTTTTTGATCAAATAAATGCAGCCTTTGTGAGCATAAGATACTTCTTTCAAAAACATTCTTAATCCAAATTTCTTACAGGTGCTTTGAATAAAAGCACCCATGAATAAATGTAAAGACAGATGACAACTGCCTATAGAACATGGTAAAAGGAAAAGCACATAATAACCTTGGCCAGCATCACATGATTGTAAATAGAGCAAATGCATGTGAAAATGAAGATGTAATTTGAGCACATGCCTCACTGAAGACAGTGATCTATAATTACTCCATCCTGCATGCTTGCAATGCGGCCCAACGGTTTGCTAACTGTATTACAGCGACATAAATGCACCCTGCATCTCCAGATGCTACTGCTACTACATGCATTAGTGTAATCTGTTAAAGGCCGTTCTGTGAGATCCTATTCCATTAAATATAGGTCATAACAATAGAGTGAATCAAGATCACTATTGTGAAACATCATAAGAGATAGCTGTGATCAACAAAGCATTTTTAAATATACATGGAAGCACATTAAAACTGGTCAGTTTAATACTGGTAATTATATTACAAGAAAAAGCAATTCTGCTTTTGAGCTTTAAAGTTTGAGGCCACTTACTTCCACAATGTCTGAGTTAGTTCTGCTCTCGTGAGGTTCGTTGTATTCTGTGTACTTGAGCAAGACCTTGTCCATGTCTGTGCTGGCGTACTGGAAGAGTTTATTGGAGCTGTTAAAGATTATCAAGGCTATTTCACAGTCACACAGAACACTGAGCTCATACGCCTTCTTCATCAGACCAAACTTCCTCTTTGTGAACGTCACCTAGGAAATTGACAGGAGAAAGGTTAGAAAAGTTATGCTTTGGTCATAGATATCAACTAAGTAGTTTGATCAAGATCTGTTCACTACTGACTGATGTGGTTTCGCCCAAACCAATAGATCCATCCAAACAAAAGCTAGACTGAAAAACTGTAAATTATGGATGTAAAAAAAGACACAACGATGAGCATTTATGGTTAAGAAG
The DNA here is from genome assembly GCF_049309525.1 of Garra rufa. NCBI lineage: Eukaryota > Metazoa > Chordata > Actinopteri > Cypriniformes > Cyprinidae > Garra > Garra rufa. Next base: position 55,476,895 of record NC_133363.1, read on the forward strand.
TATATATATTTTGAATTTTTTTTTAGAAAATGACAGAACATTTTGCTTGATAAAACTATTATTCCTTGGCTGGGATCACGCAGAGCCCTTTGAAACGGCATTGAAACTGTAATTTGGACCTTCAACTCATTGGCTCCCATTGAAGTCCACTATATGGAGAAAAATCCTTGAATGCTTTCCTCAAAAAACTTAATTTATTTTCGACTAAAGGAAAAAAGACAGGAACATCTTGGATGACAAAGGGGTGAGTAAATTATCAGGACTTTTTTATTGTGGAAGTGAACTAATCCTAAAACAACTATGGTACTGTATAGGGGTGGGACGATACAGGTAACTCACGATTCAATTCTGTGGCGATATGTGGCCCACGATATCGATAATATCGCGATTCACGATATCTACGATATTCAATATATTGGAAGAAATTTCATCAACGATATATCACGATATATGTGACTGAAAAAGAAAAAAATACCCATAATAAGGAAATCTTATGCATTTATTAATGCCAACATTTCCAACACTGTGCAAAGAAATATGCATTTGCATAATAACTCACTGCCTCCTGGTCTTAAATGTAAACACTGTACAGCTAGACAGATAAAAGTGCCTGCCCTGAACATTAAAAAACAACATGAACATTAACTAACATGTGTAAACCGTGATACTGAAACGTCAGTAGTAAGTTACTGTAAAGTGCTTTATGTTAACCTGGACAGTGGTCTCATCAAGGCATATTCTTCTTGAGGAACACTAACACCTGTTTCACACATACTCCGTCTGCAGTGTGTATGCAGTCCGTATGCGATGCAGAAGCAGCACGGACTCATTTTGCTTTCACACAGGACACGTTTGCAGTCCGTTCCTGATCCGCGGCTGTTTACCACAAACACACCATTTATCCGTTATTTTGATTTCAAATACAAACGTGCTTTTTCAGCATTGTGATACTCTTTTATCACAGTACACTAATACAATTCTAGATATATTCACGTTTAAACTCAACGTATAATAAACAACGTATTATTCAATGCACTTGCACAGCAACCGCGTGCAGTGTGAACGCTCTAATCCGTTAACATGGGTGCGGAAAAAACTACTCAACGCATAAGCACTGCAGACGGAGTATGTGTGAAACAGGCGTAACTGATCAGCATGCTCAACTAGCGGGTACGTCTTTGATTTGTTTTTCGTTATCTTCCGCCATTCTTCTCACTTCTCTTTTTTTCTGCGCTTCTTCTCTGATGTTGTAAGATAACTTGTGTTCTTCACTGGCCGCTGCTTCCGCCACTTTACGCCTATTTACTCGAACAGCGCCCCCGCAAACAGAATGGTAGATATTGGGTAGTGACAGTGACACTAACGACGGGTAAATTAATCATTTGTGTTGTAATAAAATATCGATATTGGCCGTTAGTGTATCGATTATTTATTGCGACAGAGAGCACAACAATATATTGCAATATCGATTTTTTTTCCCACCCCTAGTACTGTACTGTTATTTTTCTAAGTGTTTGCTCATTAGTAGAATCAGAAGTCATTCTTCTTGACTGTCTGATGGCACCCAGCTGTCAGGGTTGCCAGATCATCTCATGTTTCCTGCCAATTATCACCCTCCCTAAGGAATCTCAAGCTTGCTGCCACTTCACAGCTGAGGGCCAAATTCTTACAGCAGTACATAAAACACTGAGAACAAACTCTTTCGATGTTAGTTGTCAATGTCACAGTGTAAATTCACATTTGAAAAATGTTCAAACACAGCTTTCCAGAGACTCTTGCAGAGGCGGTTGAGGAATGATTAGTGCTTTTGGATAATAAGAAAAAAATTATTAAATAACTAGTAAATAAAATGTTTGGTTGAATTAAAGGATTAGTTCACTTCCAGAACAAAAATGCACAGATAATGTACTCACCTCCTTGTCATCCAAGATGTTCATGTCTTTCTTTCTGCAGTCGTAAAGAAAATATGTGTTTTGAAGAAAACATTTTTAGGATTTCTCTCCATATAGTGGACTTCTATGGTGCCCCGAGTTTGAACTTCCAAAATGCAGTTTAAATGCAGCTTCAAAGGGCTATAAATGATCCCAGCTGAGGGATCGTTTAGAAAAATATTCAAATAGAAAACGAGATGGGAGTTTTTCGACATACCCTAACTGTATTGACCCGGATCACATGCATCGCATTGCAGAGATGAGACAAGACAAGCATTTGAGGTTAAAAAGTATATAAATTGTCAATTTGTTTAAAAAAAAATAACCAATCGTATTGCCAAATAAGACCCTTCTTCCTCGGCTGGGATTGTTTAGAGACCTTTGAAGCTGTGTTTAAAATGCATTTTGGAAGTACAAACTTGGGGGCACCATAGAAGTCAACTATATGGAGAGAAATCCTGAAACGTTTTCCTCAAAAAACAATTTACGACTAAAGAAAGAAAGACATGAACATCTTGGATGACAAGGGGGTGAGTACATTATCTGTAAATTTTTGTTTTGAAAGTGAACTAATCCTTTAAGTTATTTACATTGTGAACCAAGAGTAATTAGGGTCAAAAATAAAAAAACAACAAAATTACCCTGGTTTTATTATGTTTTGAGGACATGGAACCATGAAGCTCATCAAGAGAATGCCAAGAGTGTGCAAAAGCAGTAATCAAAGCAAAAGGTGGCTACTTTGAAGAACCTAGAATATGACATATTTTCAGCTGTTTCACACTTTTTTGTTATGTATATAATTCCTCATGTGTTAATTCATATTTTGGATGCCTTCAGTGTGAATCTACAATTTTCATAGTCATGAAAATAAAGAAAACTTTGGTTCAAAGGTGTGTCCAAACTTTTGGTCTGTACTGTATGTCCAAAATAACATGCCAAAAACATATTATACCATGTTTTCCGGATATGGTACTATGGTAATACTATGATTTTTACACTTTGGAGTACAATATACACACCATACTACTGTATATAATTATAGTACTTACATACAGCATACATAAAATACCATGAAATTACCATCTGATGTGCTATAATGTAAAGTACCATTTAAAGGTTTGGGGTTAGTAAGATTTTTGTAAGAAATTAATACTTTTAATCAGCAAGAACACATTAAATTGACAAAAGTGCCACTAGAGACATTCATAATGTTACAAAGGATTTCTATTCATAATAAACGCTGTTCTTTTTACTTTCTATCATTAAAGATTCCTCAAAAAAAAAAACAGTTTCCATCAAAATTATTAAGCAACACAACTGTTTTCAACATTAATAATAATAATAACTGTAAACTGAGCAGCAAATCAGCATATTAGAATGATTTTTGAAGGATCATGTGACACTGAAGACTGGAGTAATGATGCTAAAAATTCAGCTTTGCATCACAAAATTAATTATATTTAAAAAAATATTCAAATAGAAAACAGTTATTTAAAATACTAAAAATATTTCACAGTATTGCTGTTTTTACTGTGTTTTTGATCAAATAAATGCAGCCTTGGTGAGCAGAAGAGACTTCTTTCAAAAACATTTAAGAAGCCATCGGCCTTCTTACATCATGCTATCACTTAAAATATATCAAGGCTTTCTATAAAATGGCTGATATAGAAATAGTATATAGTAAACCAACACCAAACTAACAACATACAGTACAGTACAGAGGAATTATTCATGTACACAGAAATCTATTTCCACACACGCAAAAACCTCCAGTGTAAATCCCCGATCAAAAACACTGTGTGTACCAAAAATACTCTCGCGAACAAGAGCGCCCAGACTAGATAGGGTTTGTGGTGCGGCTTGGTATTTTAAATTTAGATCCCAGTACAGACTGGGTAAATTCAGGTCTGTCCCTGTGGTTTTGCTTTGAGTGATGGCCGTCAGGGGCAGAGAGAGACACTGTACAAGCCCTGAGACTGACCAGTCTCCTAATGAGAGATGTGGAGCCCTGAACTGCTCTAATTACTGCCACCACACCACAGGGACTGCAGCCCGCTGACGAACCCAGACAAGAGCTCCAGTGTGCAGATGCATGGAGGAGGGTCAGCCCGGTCCCACCACGATAGACCAGGAGTCTGACCTATACATTCATTAAACACGCTTGAACATTTGAACAGATATAAATCAATGTATGTTAGGAATGAAGGTGTGAGGCATTCCCGCTGGTTCAATGGTCTACAAAGCTGATTTGTAAGAAATCTTTGAAACACCTTTCAACAGGTACAAGTCACCATTTTCTGTCATTAAACTGGCTGTTGATTATGGCTCAGAATTGTAAGGATTTTAATTTAATTTAAGTTTACATACACCTTGCAGAATCCGCAAAATGTTAATTATTTTACCAAAATAAGGAAACATACAAAAAAATTTTGTTTAGTACTGACCTGAATAAGATTTTTTATATAAAAGACGTTTACATATAGTCATATGCATACATACACTTGATTCTTAATACTATGTTGTTACCTGAATGATCCACAGCTGTGTTTTTTGTTTAGTGATAGTTGTTCATGAGTCCTTTGTTTGTCCTGACAGTTAAACTGTCCACTGTTCTTCAAATAAATCCTTCAGGTCCCAAACATTCTTTGGCTTTTGCATTTTTGTGCATTTGAACCCTTTCCAACAATGACTGTATGATTTTGAGATCCATATTTTCACACTGAGGACAACTGAGGGACTCATATGCTACTATTATAGAAGGTTCAAACACTCACTGATGCTTCAGAAGGAAAAATTATGAATTAAGAGCCAGGGGTGAAAACTTTTTGAATTTTAAGATCAGGGTAAATGTAATTTATTTTGTCTTCTGGGAAGCATGTAAATATCTTCTGTAGCTTCTGAAGGGCAGTACTAAATGAAAAAATATGGTATTTAGGCAAAATAGGAAAAATGTACACATCTCCATTCTGTTCAAAAGTTTTCACCCCCTGGCTCTTAATGCATCGTGTTTCCTTCTGAAGCATCAGTGAGCGTTTGAACCTTCTGTAATAGTTGCATATGAGTCTCTCAGTTGTCCTCAGTGTGAAAAGATCGATCAAAATCATAGTGATTGTTAAAAAAGGGTTTAAATACATAAAAATGCTAAAAAACCAAATGATTTGTGGGACCTAAATGACTTTTCTGAAGATCAGCGGGCAGTTTAACTTTTCAGGACAAACAAGGGACTCATGAACAACTATCACTAAACAAAGAAAAACAGCTGTGGATCATTCAGGTAACAACACACAGATTTAAAAATCAAGAGTATGTAAACTTTTGAACAGGGTCATTTTTTTTATAAATTCAGCTACAATTTTCTCTTGTGGACTATATGTAAACATCTTTTATGTGAAATATCGTATTCAGGTCAGTATGCATTTTGTATGATTCCTCTTATTTTAGTAAAATAATTAACATCTTGCAGATTTTGCAAGGTGTATGTAAACATTGTATTGACCTCAACTGTATAGAGTATGCAAACACCATGTAAAAGTTAATTTAGCATCCAATGTCCCTTTTAACAATTTTAAAATCTTTAAAGGAAGCACTACAAAAGTAATTGTGGTTCAGTGAGGAAACAATCTAAATTAAAGCTGCAAGCAGCGATGACCGGGCCCTCGCCGTCTGTGCAGTCACCATCCCGATAGCATCAGGAAAACGGTGCCCAGTTGGCACATGCATTCACAGTAACCCTTTGGACTAACCCTAACTGTCTCTGCTCCTCTCTGACTCTTTCTCTTACCACCCATCCCCCCTCCTTACACTCAGCCACTTACCACACAAACACACATATAGAGTGCAGAGCAGAGTGAGATCAGATATGTTTTTTAATTTTCTTTCATTCGTGGAGTTTTGTAAAATTATGAAATTAACTGTGTTTGATCAGAATGAATAGTTATTTGTATGAAAAAAGATTCAAAGAGTTAGGATGCTGCACTTTAAATATATAATAAATCATTGAAAATGGAAAATGAAATTCTAAGCACTCTATCTGCCTTAAAAACACAGGAAACAAATATTTGAATGTATTTTTTATTTTTATTTATTTGCCATGGCAACAGCATTTGATGCATCAGGGACGCCTTTACAGACTCTCGCCGGCCGTGTTTTTACATTATTCTGATGAAGTTTGAAGAAAATCTAGTACAAATATATTGTTCGTTGTTCGTTCGTGTTTGTTAGTTCATTAACCATTGTTAACAAAAGAGACCCTATTTTAAATAGTTACCATGTTTTATGATCTACAACCATTTTTAAATATTATTTTAATGATCTATAAGCATCTGTGAAATAATTATAAACAAATATATTAAAAATAAATACATATTAACTTAGTTGATGTATTTGTTTCTCATTCTAATTAAGTGAACTGAGCAGTATAGTGTCATACCTATAAGATTTTTTATTCTATCAGTGAGAGTGTATATATGTATATAAATCATATAATTTTTCCTTAAAAGATTAAAAAAAGATTTTAATGCTCTTTAAGCACCTATAAAAAATAATTATGTAAAAGTACATTGACAGTACAGTATATATCAACTGATTCTATGAATTATTTTCATTCTTATACACTGAGAATGAGCTAAATAGCATTAGAGGTCAAACGATTCCTTATCTTATGAGGACCTCTAGTGTTCATCCCTGGTACTAGAGCTTTAATCTGACAAATTTATGTGACACTTTTAATGTTTTTGGGGCCTCTGAGCATGATAACATTTTGAAACTACACGTATTTCCTAAGAATTTCTTGTTCTTTATATGTAAAAAGTTTTGATGAGTTAGAATAATGCAATTTAAAGATATATGGAAATAACTCTTCATCTTTTTTACTGTTACTTTCATAAATCACCACATCAACACCATTCAAGATATCCCAAAGCCGTTCACAATTTAACATCTTCAGTATCTTGGCATCACGTTGACAAAGTTTGGTGTGCACTGTCTGATTCTGCTATGAGTGATATGAATTTATTCACAGCTATATTTTTCCAAAAATCCACATTCAAATCAAAATAGCTGATTTCCTGTTGGTCGTAGCTAATGGGTGTAAATTAGAAAGTTGTCTGGCTTGATGAGACCAATATACCGACCAAGTTTGATGTCTGTAGCTACAACTAACCCTCCAACTTTTGTCAAAAGGTGGCGCTATAGAGTGTCTCCAACAAATCACCACATCAACACCGTTCAAGATATCCCAAAGCCGTTCACAATATAGGGAACATTTTCCCTATATTCTGAGGATGATGATAACAAAATGTTATTATTGCTTGCTTTACGTCCACCACTTCTGCTTAAATGTCATCGTTACCTATCTGTACAATTTGTGTGTGGATATTGCTTTGCAGGTGACTCCTGTTATAAGACATCACTTTTAAGTGCTACATAACTAAGAAAGAATCAATTAGGAAAACGGTGCCCAGTTGGCACATGCATTCACAGTAACCCTCAGTCAGTTGGATTTAAAGTTTACTAAATTGAAAGGGTTAAACTTTAAAATCAACACACAGACACATACACACAATATATAAAATTGCCAACCAGTTTCATTTGTTAACATTAACTATATTAGTTAACATGAACAATAATTAAATAGTATTTATTAATGTTAATTAATATTAAGCTAAAAAAAGTATTCATATATTGTTTAATGGTAAAATAGTATATTTTAACATTAGTTTATGAACTGTGAATTAACATGAACATGAACACAGTTCATGTGGGTGTACAGCAATACACAAAGTGCTCTATAAACGCTTCTTTCTTTCAAAATATCTTTAAAAATCAAGTTGAGTATTGTAATGGGGCGATATATATATAACTGATCTTAAAATGGTAAAATTTTCAGATGTTTTGAACAGATAACAGCAAAGTTTGTTTTGTTGACAAAGTTTGTCTTGAAACTGTTAATTAAAATGTTATATTCAATAAATAACACTATGAAAATAAATGTCTATCAATGAAGATAAACCGCTCATGCTAAAAAGTTGTATTTTTCTTAATCTTTTGCTATGTGACTGAATAGGACATGTTCATGGTACAGTTCAGTAAAAAATAAATAAAAAAAACCACAACTGCAAAATACAAACAATGAAAGACTTAGTGACCCTTTATATTTTCTCAAAATATCAGACTCTCAAAGATCAAACATATTTATGTAACATCAATGTGCATTTTTTCCTCAAAGATGGTCTTTAGCAAGACAGCATGTTCTACTCTCTCTCCCTCTCTCCCTTTCACCCCTCCCCCTTCAGTCTCTCTTCAGTCACTCAATGGTAGTCACTCAATGGTGACTGAACACAGACACTCAAGGCAGAGTGACAGCAGGCTTCTGATTTCTTTTTTTAATTTTCTTTAATTCGTAGAAGCTTGAATTAAATTGATATTAACAGCACTTGCTCAGAATGATAAGATCTCTGTGTGAAAAAAGTTTTAAATAGATAAGATGCTGCACTTTAAAGATATAGAAAATGACGGTTATACATCTTTAAAAAATCACCACGTCAACACCGTTCAAGATATCCCAAAACCGCTCGCAATTTAACATCTTCAGAATCTTCTCTCCATGTTAAAAAAGTTTGGTGTGAACAGCTTGTTCTTCTTAGGAGGAGTATAAATTTGTTTACAGCCTGATTTTTCCAAAAATCCACATTCAAATCAAAATAGCCGGCTTCCTGTTGGTGGTAGCTAATTAGTTTAATTTAGAAAGTTGTCCAGATTGATGAAAACAATATATGTACAGAGTTTGGTGACTGTAGGAAAAACTAACCCCCCAACTTTTGTCAAAAGATGGCGCTATAGAGTGCCTGCTCCACGCCCATTTATGATCTTTTGCCAGTGTCTAACTATCATTAATATTGATGTGTGTGTTGAGTTTCATGAAATTCTAAGCATGTTAACTGCCTCGAAAAGACAGGAATCTAATTTTAAAGTTTGAGACGTTGCCATGGCAACAGCATTTGATTTATCATCGACCCCTTTACACATTCTTATCGGCCGTGTTTTGACATGATTTTAATGAAGTTTAAAGAAAATCGAGTAAAATTAAGAGGCTGATTTCAAAGCATTTTGAAAATGACACGCTTCCTGCTGCCAGTTGGTGGCGCTATAACTTTGACTCATAATAGTCACCTTTATGGAATCGGCATCATACAACGAACAATCTGGTGAAGTTTCATCAGAATCAGGCAATGTGTGCAACAGTTATTAGACACTTCCTGTTTCTCATTTCTCGCCATAACTTTGTCGCCTTGCCACGGCCAAACCGTTCGAGATATCAAAAATCCCCTCGCAATTTAGCGTCCCCAATGTCTTGAGATCATGCTGACCGAGTTTGGTGACAATCGTATGGAAATCCTGGGAGGAGTACGTTAAATTCCAGAGCATGCGCTTTTTATACAGCCCTAAATATCTCACTTCCTGTTGCATTGAGAAAATGACATAGAGTACAAAAGTTGTTCAGCTCAATGAGTTCTATATGTGTACCGAGTTTCATATGTGTACGTTCAAGTATGTGTGCTATATGGCCCTCAAAATTCCAGGGGGCGCTGTAGAGTCCCCTTGCCACGCCCCGGTACCAGCCTCTGTGGCGTCCTGATGGCCGCAGATTCCGACATGTGTGCAAATTTTCAAGAGTTTTTGAGTATGTTAAGACCCCCTTAAGTGCCCGGAAGGTTAACAAAAAATAAAAAAAAAAAAAAAAAAAATAAGAATCCTTAGAAGAACAATAGGGCCTTCGCCCTTTTGGGCTCGGGCCCTAACAAGTCAATGAATTAGTCACTGAATCACTTATGACTTGCTCACAATTACAAACTTATAACTTGAATATTTGTGTCCAATTTGTCTTTTTGACAAATTCCTTTCAAAAAATGCAGTTTATTATAGTTCTAATAGGTCATGTTTGTTTTAATTTGATCACTAAAAAATGGAACCAGTTCTGAATAAGAAGCATTCATGCTAATATCTAGAGACTGGTGTAGCTGATGGCTGATTTGTGCAAAAAGTAAACTGTTTGAAAAATATGATTTATAACTATTTCTTAAGTCTCTTATGCTCACCAAGGCTGCAGATTTTGATTAAAAATACAATAAAATATATTTTATTATAAAACAATTTAAAATAAATATTTTGCATTACAATGAATTTTAAAAACGAATTTATTACTGTGATGCAAAGCTGAATTTTCAGCATCATTACTCTATTCTTCAGCGTCACACGATCCTTCAGAAATCAATATCGTGATATGCTGTGAAACTGTGATACAAGAATCTGTTGTAACATTATAAATGCTTTTACTGTCACTTTTGAGCAATTTAATGCATCCTTGCTCAATAAAAGCATTATTAAAAAAAAAACACTTTAGAACTGCAGTGTATTTACAAATTACTGCAATTTAATGCACATTTATCTTTAACACCTAGTTGCAGACTTGGAAAGCACCCAATAATTTTTTTGCAGTTTTAGTTTGAATTAATGCAGCAGACATCTTCTTCTCACCTGTCTGTTTCTCTCATCCATTATGCGGGTAATCTGAATCTTCTTACGCCCCATTGTCACTTCCCTTTGTTTCTCTTTACTAATCAAAATCCTCTTTACTCTCCAGTGATTGTGATAGATTATGTTTTGGTTTCACTGCATCGTAAGAAAACACCTCCTCTCTGCATTCTTCACCTCACCAGAACCTGTAAGAGATGAAAGGAAATGTTAGGCAAGAAGACAAACAAAGCTTTTATGGAAATGTACACAATTTTCATAAATACCATAAACAGCACAGAGGAAAGACAACAGTGAGTGAAGACTAGAAAAATTGCATTGCTGGCTGATGTAAACAACGTCAGTATAATGATAAACCCACTGGATTATGGGGGCAGGAAAAGTCACTGCACAAGTACTGTAACAGCATTTCTCATTAACATGGATTGAAACCAACTTATTTTCAATTAAAACCACATCATACAGCTACTAATGCACATAATATGCCACATAAATCTGAAACTACAACATGTAATCTGGGGAATCCTGACAGAGAACCATCCATCATCACATCACAGGCTGTCATTACCTTCCAGAGCAGCATAATATACATCCAAAAGATAAATAATTCCATAAAGGTCTTACTTTTGCTTGTATTTACTCCTCACTCAGTATGCCTCCCCAGAAAAAATTTTTTTTAAGAAAAATGTCACTACAACTATTTCTGGAGCTCATAAGAACTAAAAAGTATCTACAAGGGTTTTTAAAGCAGTTCCTGAAAACCTGTTTTTAGAGAATTCCTGGCTGATGTTCCCACTGAAGGAGCAGATCTTGAGATCTGATGGAAGACAAAGGAACAACACCCGTATTCCTGCACTTTCACACCTTCCCGCTCATCTCCACAGTTACCAGGGCAACCAACGAGATGCCTTACATATGATCTATCAACTCTGTCTAAGTGAAAAAAGAAGAAGAAGAAGGAGCCAATGCAATAAAATAACACTGTATATTTTAGCAATGCTTTCACATTTTGCATTTTATATTTGGGTTTGCACATTCAAATTTACTTTTTGAATCTTATTTACACTTATGCTTTTGGTAGACCCTTTTATTAAAAGCAACATAAACTGCAATCAAGATATACAATTTTTTAAATCAATTTATGCATTCCCTGGGAATTGAACCTGTGACCTTGGTGTTGCTTGCAGCATGTTCTACTGTTTGAGCTAAAGGAATGTTATGCATTTACTAAGACTGTATGTTTAAAATGTAATTTAAATACAAATAAAATATTTTTAAAAAATTATAAATGTTACATTTTTTTTCATGTGACGATATTTAAAAATGTTTCATTGTTAAAGGGGACATATCATGAGTAGTTCACTTTCAGAACAAGAATTTACAGATAATGTACTCAGCCCCTTGTCATCCAAGTTGTTCATGTCTTTCTTTCTTCAGTCGTAAAGAAATTGTGTTGTGTTCGAGGAAAACATTTCTCTCCATATAATTGACTTCTATGGTGCCCCCGAGTTTGAACTTCCAAAATGCAGTTTAAATGCAGCTTCAAGGGGCTCTAAATGATCCCAGCTGAGGAAGAGTCTTATCTAGTGAAACGATCTGTTATTTTCTAAAAACATTTACAACTTATATACTTTTTAACCTCAAATGCTCGTCTTGCCGAGCTAGACAAGACGAGCATTTGAGGTTAAAAATTATATAAATTGTAATTTGTTTTTGAAAACAACCCATCGTTTTGCTAGATAAGACCCTTTTTCCTCGGCTGCGATCATTCAGAGCCCTTTAAAGCTGCATTTTGGAAGTTCAAACTCGGAGGCACCATAGAAGTCCATAATTTCCTTACGACTAAAAGAAAGAAAGACATGAATATCACAAGGGGGTGAGTACATTATCTGTAAATTCTTGTTCTGAAAGTGAACTACTCCTTTAAGTGCTATAGAGACAGAGCGCATTTAGGCCACACTCACACCGGGGTGGAAAACAATTCAACGCTCTCCATTTACTTTGTATTACGGGATGCTGACTCCTTGTCATTTCTGACTTATAACAAAAATCAGAACAATGTCTAAAAGCTGCTATGAGACAAGGTGTACAGTAAACAAGCTAAAAAACGTAGAACTACGTTTTTATAAGCTGTCGACCCAAAAAACAAGTGTTTAAGGACACAAATAGTTGTAGATGTCAGGGTATTTCATGTTGGGCCATTCAGTTGGATCATTACTCCAACAAAAGGAAGGTAAGGAAAAGGAGCACTGACATAGACCAATACAATTTAGTTTCTCAATATATCTCCTCCTTTCAGGGTGGTAAAATAATACTTTGACATGGTTAAAAATAATGAATGTTTACTGTCGCTGTTAAATTTCCCTCCAGCGGACATAGTTCTTAGAGTAATAAGACACGTTGCGCTCTATTTTCATGTCCTTAAACGCTTGTTTTTTAAGTCGACAGCTTATAAAAATGTAATTTAACTTGTTTACAGGACACCTAGTCACATAGCAGCTTTTAACCATTGTTTTGATTTTTGTTGCAAGTCAAAAATGACAAGAAGGCAGCTTCCCACAATACAAAGTCAATGGAGAGCATTGGATTGTTTTCAGATTATGATTTATTGACTTATTTACTGTATATTATGCTGCTGCCTGCCACACAGATCTAATATTAACATGCACTTTTTTCACCAGCTGTGTAACTTTGCAGATGTAACCAACTGTTTTTGTAACTCCTGTGCGTTTTTAACATAAACTTGTGTGCATTTGACAGTTTAAGTGCAATAAGACATGAAAGAGAACTTAGTTTAGTACTCACATCCCATGTGACAGCCATTTTCTGTGCGCATGCTTCAGATGTGTGCACTCTTTATCAGAAGTTTAAACTAATATGGCTTTAAACGCATGGTTTCAGCGCGATAGAATGATAATCAAAACCAAACAGATGTTTTTTGGCAGAGTTTCTGAGGTATGAGCTGTAAAGGCACAGCCCTATTGTGAAAAGGGGACAGAGAGCAGCAGCTCATTTGCATTTAAAGAGACATGTGCGAAAACAGCGTGTTTCTGCTTTCACTCGAAATAGACATTTTCGAAATGATATAATAAATGATCTGTGGAGTATTTTAAGCTAAAACTTCGCAAACACATACTGGAGATACCTGAGACTTTATATATACTGTAGAAAAAAAGTGGATTAATAGGTCTCCTTGACTAATTTACTTAGGGTAAAAGAAAGGGAATGCATGTAGAAAAGAAAAGTTATTCAAACGCTAAGAGAGTCATCATGCAAATTTACAAGTAAATGTCACAGCAGCAGTGACACACACACTGTAACTCTTCTGCTGTCCAGAATTTGCATTAATGTAGTTTGCATAGTTATACTTTCTTGTTAAAGAGGGTTTGCATCTGAGCTGCATCTTATGAAACATCACTTTTCCTGAAATGCAAACAACAAGCATGTTCAGTTTATTCAGTGCATACTGTTCCTATATGGGCCATTGTACAGAATTGGTGCAAACTGCTGCCCCACAACCAAAAAAACACATTTAAAAAGCAGTTAGTATTCAAATCTTAGATGTTTACTAAGATCCTTTTATTATCTATTAAACCCACAATAATATTTGCAATATCAGTAAGCTTAATAAATATAAAAATCCTAATTTAGTCTAACCCCTAAATTTTAACTTATTCAAATTATATTGAAATATTTTTTGCATTTTATTCCATTGATTAATTTTTAGACTAATTTTAATTACACCCCTACATTTATGATCAGGAAATATTGATGTGTCCCTCTCTCTCATAGCTACATGGTGAGTACATACATAGGCCTATCATTTTGAAGTAAATGTGTTCAAAAATATGAAAAATCTGTGTGCAACTTTAAAGAATTTCACTACCAAATACCACTTTTCTATAATTAAACTCAGTTGTGTTAGGAGTAATTCCATAACATTTCTTTTTTATATGTGTACAGCTGTTCAGAACTGTGCTAACTAACCATGTGCTGCTTAGCATCTTTGAGCTAGGTTTAAAAGTATCTAAAATTGTCACTACCGAAACAGTCACGACCAAAACATTTGTTGAAGTTTAGGTAGTTTTTTGGGAGTTATTCCATAAATCTGTCACTACCTTAAAGGTCACAACCAAAACATGTTGTTTTGGTAGTGACAAAAGAGAACATATAATCCTTTATTTGGGGGAAATAAACACAACTTTAGTACACTTATGCAAATTTGTAGTATTTAAGTATGTCTCAGTAGTGTTTTAGTATGTAGGTTAAAATTCTGGTCGTTATCAAAGCATTACTGTCACTACCAAAATGTGCTAAAACTGTTTTGTCAAAAATAAAGTATACTGAATTACCAATGAGGATGTTATGATAGTTTTTGGTTCAATGTATATTCAAAATAATGAATCCTTAAGTTTGAAATCAGTCTTTTGCAAAGAAAAATTGGATTCAAAATACAAAAAAATCATAAATCACACTCGAAATATTTTTAAAATTGTAATTGATATTGATTTACCTCTGAAAACTTTATAAAATAGTAAAAATATATTTGTACAAGAATGATGTCAGCAAAATCTTAAAGGGATAGTTCACCCAAAAATGAAAATTTGATGTTTATCTGCTTACCCCCAATGCATCCAAGATGTAGGTTACTTTGTTTCCTCAGAAAAACACAAACGAAGATTTTTAACGAAAACCGGTGCAGTCTGCCAGCCTTATCATGGTAGTGGATGGGCACCAGACCTTTAAAAGTAAACAAAAACATGCACAGACAAATCCAAATTACACCCTATGGCTCGTGATGATACATTGATGTCCTAAGACACGAAACGATCGGTTTTTGTGAGAAACTGAACAGTATTTATATCATTTTTTACCTTTGATACACAGCCACGTCCATCTGTCATGTGCATCAGTCACGTCCATGGTCACGTCACATTAGCACGCGCTCTAGCGTAGAATACGCAAACGTCGTAAGGGGAAATCAGTGAAAAGTCCCGGATGAGTTTGCGCAAACTAACGTAATCTTTTAGCTTTAAGGCGAGACACTACAGGTGAATAGGGTAAAATTTTTAACTAGCAGATATCACCATGAAACTTTCTCAGTTGATTACCTACATTAAGATGAGAAAAAAATGTATTACAATGTTTTTGTAATTTTATGTTTAAATATGCAAATTAGGCATTATCTAAGTAAATATGCGCTAATTTGCCTATATTTTAAAAAACGAAATCTCAGAATTGGATAAAGCCAGGTTCAAAATTATTTTTTCATTGTGTTCACATATTAGATGGGAAAAAAATTACAGAGGGATTTATGGATATCCACTTTTGTTATCCTGTAAATCAGAATATACTGTCAATAGCCTTAAAAAATGTATTTTCGCCATGTTTTTTGGAATAAAATGTTATATAAATCAGGCTAGGAATAATATATTTACAAATCCCTCTGTAATAGTCTTCATAATATTACTAGGTACAAGACTGGAAAGTTTGGTGTATATAGGTGCTACTGAAGTGGAGATTTCGGACTTGGAGTATGAGAGAAAAGTCATTTTGAGAAAATGGGCTTTAAAGATTTATATTGTAAAAATTCCACACATTTTTATATGAAAACATTGCTAACAAGCAAAACAACTGGCCAAGTAATTATTTATAACAATGTAAACTGAATAAAACAACATTGCCAAATAAGACCTTCAACTAACCACAGAGAACGACAAATACATGAACAAGCAGCCACTGTTGTGTAGAGTGCACTTTATTTATAGATTGGCTTATATCTAAACCACCCTGGGTTCCCATCGACAGCTTACGTTCAGATGCGCTTCCCGAGGGAATTTCACCATGTAATCCATTACTAATTTTCATTTTCCCCCTTGCAAGTGACAACTGCTGTACTCTTTTCGATGATTGACGCGAAGTTATTTTCATTCATTCACTCAAAAGATACCGCGGAAAGCTAAACCAAACAAGGAAGCGTCAAAGCATACCATGTGACGATTCTGAACGAATCACGTTGTCAGAAATTATCTTCAGCCAATGAGATTGCGCATTTAGAGTTAAATCCCCTCTTTTACTTTCACGATTGGTTGCTGATAAAAAGGAAATAACCATATTTGGATCCGACAGCATTGCACAGAAGAGAGAGAGCTTTCCAGCAGTGTACGTGATGACTGGGTACAGACAGAGATCGTGGAGCAGCATGTTGATTTAGAACGCCAACTTTTGTTGAATTTATGAGAAATCTACAGACGCAAACAGACAAAGTGCAGTAAAATAAAGACCTAAATGTGTATTTCGGACTTTTTTTAACCACAAGTCTAAAAGAAGACATGTTATTGAAGACAAATATCCAAAAATCTCAAAATTGACCAATAAAAAAAAAACGATGTTTTTGCCTGCCGTGTCTCGCCTTAAATCGGTTTAAACAATCAGGATACGCGCAAGTAATTACCATTTTGAACAGCCGCTATACACACAATCTCTGTGCACTGTGTAAACAATGAGTGTCGTATACACGCGACAGATCGCTTCCGGCGTTTGCGTATTCTACGCTAGAGCGCGTGCTAATGTGACGTGACCATGGACGTGACTGATGCACATGACAGATGGACGTGGCTGTGTATCAAAGGTAAAAAATGATATAAATACTGTTCAGTTTCTCACAAAAACCGATCGTTTCGTGTCTTAGGACATCAATGTATCATCACGAGCCGCGGGGTGTAATTTGGATTTGTCTGTGCATGTTTTTGTTTACTTTTAAAGGTCTGGTGCCCATCCAGGTCAATGATAAGGCTGGCAGACTGCACCGGTTTTCGTTAAAAATCTTCGTTTGTGTTTTTATGAGGAAACAAAGTAACCTACATCTTGGATGCATTGGGGGTAAGCAGATAAACATCAAATTTTCATTTTTGGGTGAACTATCCCTTTAAGTCAATATAACCCATACTTTTTTAATTATATTACTAACTATATAATTACTGTGTTTCATTAGGAACAAATATGAGGAAAGGACAAATGTGACCCTGGACCACAAAAGCAGTCATAAGGTTAAATTTTACAAAACTGAGATGTATACATCATATGAAAGCTCAATAAATAAGCTTTCTTTTGATGTATGGTTTGTTAGGATAGGACAATATTTGGCCGAGATACATCTATTTGAAAATCTGGAATCTGAGGGTGCAAAAAAATCAAAATACTGAGAAAATCACCTTTAATGTTCTCCAAATTAAGTTCTTAACAATGCATTTTACTAATCAAAAATTACATTTTGATATATTTATAGTAGGAATTTTACAGAAAATCTTCATGGAACATGATCTTTACTTAATTTCCTAATGATTTTTGGCATAAAAGAAAAATCTAAAATTTTGAACCATGCAATGTATTTTTGGCTATTGCTACAAATATACCCCAGCGACTTAAGACTGGTTTTGTGGTCCAAGGTCACAAATATTCCAAAACTTACACAATTTGTGGAAAAATACAAATTTTTTTAAAAACATTTCCAACTCTGTCTTTGAACCAATTCTGTAGAATGGCCCATATACATCTGAAAAAAAAAAAAAAAAACATACATATACATACAGTGCCCTATACTAATATTGGCACCCTTGCTAAATATAAGCAAAGGTGGCTGTGAAAATAAATCTGCATAGTTTATCTTTTTGATCTTTCATTCAAAAAATTTACTAAATTCTAACCTTTTATTGAAGTAAAACAATTGAAAGTGGGACAAACTCACATAAATGGTTTTCTCTAATGCATGTTGACCACAATTATTGGCACCCCTGGAAATTCCTATGAATATAATATGAATATATAATATCTAAGTATTTTCCTATTCGTATTTTTTTTTTTAATTGCGTACAAGGCTGACTAGGTGCAAGAAATTGTGCAGCCATGACTTCCTGTTGCACAGGATTATAAATATGAGGAACACAAAGGCCAAATTCCCTTAATCATCCATCACAATGAGTAAAACCAAAGAACAAATCTTATAATGTTGGAAATCTTGTAATGGACTGTGGTTGCATCTTCTAGCAGGATGATGATCCAAAACAAAATCAACACAAAAATATGTCACTGAGCACAGAATGAAGCTTGTGCCATGGCCATCCCAGTTTCCTGAACCCTGTAGAAACTGAAAAGAAAAAGCACCAACATGAAGCTGGGAATCTGAAGGATCTGGAGAGATTCTGTATGAAGGAATGGTCTCTGATCTCTTGTCAGGTGTTGGAGAAAACTCAGAGCCGTTATCTTGGGAAAAGGATGTTGCAATAATTGGGTGCCAATAATAGTGGCCAACGTGAACTAGAGATTTAGTGAGATTTTAACCCCAGTTTCCATTGTTTTACTTCAATGAAAGGTTGGAATTTTGTGATTTTTTTGAATGAAAGATTAAAAGGATAAAGGATGCAGATTTATTTTCACACCCACCTTTTCTCATATTTACCAAGGGTGCCAATATTAGTGGAGGGCACTGTATACATATAGATTGCATCACTCTTAGAAGATCTTACTTAATAAACATAAAATGAGTCTGGATAATAGGGCTGTGCAATTAATCAAAATTCGGTTTTCGATTTCAACAATCATGAAAATGCAGTAATCAAAATGAAACGATTATTGTGCCCCATTCCACCCCCTTAACCCCCACGTAACATGACTTTCATAAAACGGGACGTGCTTGATTTATTAATGTTTCTTTGATGTTGTGTTTTTAAAAGCGCATAAGAAAACTTGCGCTGTTCTGTGTATGCGCTCAGAGACGGAGCAGAACACGGACATGTAAAGTTATCTTTTAGCTCAAGGTGACCGCCTAAACGGTCAAATACACAAAAATATTTCAAAATGAGGCGCTTGTGATTATTCATGTAAACCCTTGTCAGTTATGTATTAAATGATCATAAACAATTGAAAATGAAAATATGTGTGTAACAGTATATTGGATCCGTGTGGCACTTTAAGCGGCAACAAATAATATTCCTTCTGCTGTCTCTGCTTAAAGGAACACTCCACTTTGTTTGGAAATAGGCTCATTCTCCAACTCCCCTCGAGTTAATAAGTTGAGTTTTACTGTTTTGAAATCCATTCAGCCGTTCTCCTGTTCTGGCGATATCACTTTTAGCATAGCTTAGCATAGATCATTGAATCCTATTAGACCAATAGCATCACGTTCAAAAATGACCAACGAGTTTCCATATTTGTTGTATTTAAAACTTGACTCTTCTGTAGTTATATCGTGTACTAAGACCGGAAGAAAATGAAAAGCTGCGAGTTTCTAGGCTGATAAGATTAGGAACTACACTCCCATTCCGGCGTAATAGTCAAGGAAGTTTGCTGCCGTAATATGGCCGAAGCAGGCGGAGTAATATCAGAAATGAGTTCCCAGCTGGTTTAGCATTTGCACATGTGCTGCGTGCCGTGCGTGGTATTACTGCTCCTGCTTCAGCCTTATTACGGCAGCAAACTTCCTTGATTATTACGCCGGAATGGAAGTGTAGTTCCTAATCTTATCAGCCTAGAAACTCGCAGCTTTTCATTTTCCGCCGGTCTTAGTACACGATATAACTACAGAAGAGTCAAGTTTTAAATAGGACAAATATCGAAACTCGTTGGTCATTTTTGAACGCGATGCTATTGGTCTAATAGGATTCAATGATCTATGCTAAGCTATGCTAAAAGTGATATCGCCAGAACAGGAGAACGGCTGAATGGATTTCAAAACGGTAAAACCCAACTTATTAACTCGGGGGGAGTTGGAGAATGAGCCTATTTCCAAAAAAAGTGGAGTGTTCCTTTAATACTAATAAAACGTAAAAATACAAAGAGAAAAATCACTCACTGCTCTTGAATGAAGGACTTTTGTAGTTTTAATAAGAAACAAAGCATGTTTAATTCTTACAGTGAAGACGCTGTTTTATTTTACATTCAAATAATTACATTCAATTTCTGTAGTATTGTTAGACTACTTTAGACTTGCATAAAAGTATTTAGTATTTTTTTTAAGCACTGTTTTTTTTTCTGCTGTATTGCTATCTTTAAGTGAATCATTAATATAAAGTTTTGGACCCAGTCATAATCATGTTAAATAATCGTGATTACAATATTGACCAAAAATAATTGCGATTATGATTTTTGCCAAAATCAAGCAGCCCTACTGGATAACATTTTATTTATTTATTTTTTTTTTTTTAAATCAAGTCATTGACATAGATCGCCAGAACTTCACTTCCAAAAAGCATTGGAAATCAATTTGACCGAATCACTAGAAATGAGACAAATCAGCTCTAATCATCACTACAAATCAAATCATCACTAATTTGAGCTCCATTCTCACTGAGTCTAATTCATCTACAGTCACATGAAAGGAACTGACAGATGTGCTGCTTCACAGATAAAAACAAACATCATTTACAATGAGTGACTAAAACGGATGAATGTTTCCAGCAGACCAATGTGATTCGGTCAGAAACACAAGTGGCATTGTCACACAGCGCACAGACATGACATAATCTCGCTGGAGCTGAGTAAATGTCTGGCCTCCTTACATGAATCATTTTTACAATAGTTCACTACACAAAACATGGACACAGCATTATACCCTGTGGTCTTATATGAGGACGACTGCATCTAACTTACTAGGCCTCGTCTGGTAATTAAGGGTTGTGCGATTGTTTCCATAATAAATGCAGGCTGACACAGTTACGTTCTGCAAAACATCTGGCTTCAGGGGCCTCGTGTGTCTTATTTCTTTGTTGTTGAACATTTTACTATATATACACATGGTTTTGCTATTCAAAAAGATCTGCATAAGCAATTATTTCTATTGTGACATAATTTAACTAGATTTTTTTGAGTCATTACTGTCAGAAACATTCATTTTTGTAGATGTAGTCAGACAGATTGCTTTACAAAACATCGTAATCAGGGTTTATTTGTATTCATTATGGACTGGTTTATTTATAACTCACAAGTGGAGTCAAAAACTATTTCAACACTGAAAAGTTTGGGGTCAGTTTTTGAAAGAAATCAAAAATACTGTACAAAATAATAATATTGTGAAATATTAATACAGTTCAAAGCTGAATTTTCAGCATCTAATATGCCGATTTGCTGCGCACAAAACGTTTTTTTGTTATTAATGTTGAAAACACTTGTGCTGCTTAATATTTTTTGGAGATTTTTCAGGATTCTTTGAATAAGACAAAGTTCAAAAGAACAGCATTTTTGAAACTCAAATCTTTTTATAAATATATTTACTGTCACGTTTAATCAATTTTTTCAAAGTCTTTGCTAAATAAATGTATTATTTTATATATATTTAAATTTAATTTATATGTTTTTCTTTAAACTTACAATTATAAAATACTAATTCACACTGAGAGATATAAAGTCACAATTTTGAGAAAATTTGTTGCAAAAAATTAGTTGCAACTGTGTACATATTTTTTTTTACAAATATGTAAAAAACTTAAAGATATCAACCTGCTTTATATTTTTGTAAAAATTATCTTTTTCTCAGGATTATTTGATTAAAGGAACTGCATTTATTTGAAATTGAAATCTTTTTTATAAATGTAATTACTCTCTATTTTAATCAATTTAATGTTCACATTAAATTGATTAAATGATTATGTGCAACACATAATCATTACTATTAGTGTTCATCATCTGTTTTTGATTACACCATTAGTTTTTAATATTTATAACATATGTACATCGACTTAACATACAGTAGTCACCACTAATAAGCTACTAAATATATTGTAGTAGCCTACATTTATTTATTTTTTTTAAATAAACTGATTGAATAAGGTTTTTTTTACAAATAAACTTGAATTGAATTGAATTGAATTAATGTGTCTTTGCTTAATAAAAGTGTTTATATTTTTGAAAAACAACAACCTAAAAACGGAAAATGTATTTACTTGAAATTCACAATTGTAAAATATTAATTCACATCAAGATATATAAAGTCACAACTATGAGAAAAAATAGTTGCAATTGTGCAATAAATTCACAATTATGAATCACAATAGTCACAATTTTGAGATATACAGTTGCAACAGTGCAATATAAAATAAGAATTAGAAAAATATGTGTACACTTTATCTTTAAAATAAATATGTGTACACTTTATTTTTAAAAATTAATGTCCTGGTTTATATTTTTGTAGAAACTGTCTTTTTTTCAGGATTATTTGATTTTAAAAAATTTAAAAGAACAACATTTATTTGAATTGTAAATCTTTTTTAATAAATGTATTTACTGTCACTTTTAATCTATTCAATGTGCCTTTGCTTAATAAAAGTATTACTAAAAACTGAAAATGTATTTACTTTAAATTCACAATTGTAAAATATTAATTCACATTAAGGGATATAAATTAACAATTACGAGAAAAATTGTTGCAATTGTGAGATAATCTCAGTTGCAACAGTGCAATATAAAATAAGAATTAGAAAAAATGTGTACACCTTATCTACAAAAATTAAAGAGATAATGTAAATGTTTTAATAAAATAACAATTTTTAAAATATGTATACACAATCTACAAATATCTGTAAAAATTAAAAAGATAATCATGCTTTATATTTGTTTAAAAAATGTTCAAAAGAACAGCATTTATTTATTTATTTTTTAATTTATTTACTGTTAATTTTAATCAATTTAATGTCTTTGCTGAATAAAAGTATTATTTTTCATAGTTGTGAAAAACCCTAAATCTTATTTTACATTGCAGAGTTGCAATTCATATCTCAAAGTTGTGACAAATTTTTCTCATAATTGTGACTTTATATCTCTCAATGTGAATAAATTATTTACAATTGTGAATTTATAGTTAATTCGCTTTCAATTGTCTGGGTTATTTCGAAAATATAAAAAATAATATTTTTATTCAGCAAAGACAAATTAAATTGATTTAAATTTAAACAGTTAATACATTTATTTAAAAAATAAAAATTTTAAACATTTTCTACAAAAAAAAAAGGTTTTTTTTTCATCCTGCAAAATTTAAGAAAGAAAAAAATCAAGGCACAAAAAGTCATTGATAATTTTTTTTTTTTAAATAAAGCCCAATCAACCCAGTCTTACATATAAAAGAGCCCAGTCAAAACTAAAAAAATACTAAAGGAATATTTAAACTAAAAAGATATTTAATCCCCAAAATACTCCCAGAAGCCTATTCCTTACAGCTTCTATATGCAAGAATATCTTCTCCCCAGTTTTGTTTTTACACTGTCGTTAATATTCTGCCCCTTCAGCAAATAGAACGCTTCCTATTTATGTTAGGACTTAAGCACACACAACCAAAGAATCCCTGCTGAGCCCCAGACGTAAGAGCTACTGACAGACTCCATCCTGCTGTGCTTCTTCATGATATCACAAAGCTCACGCTGAGAACTAATGTACGCTAATCTCATGTTGACTCTGAATAAGTTAGAATCAGGAATGTTGCGACCTGAAACAATTTCTCTTTTGTGGTGTATGCACCTAAATCAAAAACAGCATATGCATGGATGCATACAACATGAGCAGAGGCCAAATAACCAGTTTTCGGTCGTCTCTTTCCACACTGACAGCCACTCTGAGCTGTTCCAGTCTTAAGTCATTGCAATAGCAACTCAAGTAGATATACTAAATATTGACTACACTGTTTGAACAAACTGATATGATTTCACACAGCCAGTCCTAAACATTAGATACAAAAACCAAATCAGTCGGAACAAAACCCAGATTATGGAAAATTCATCCTGGGAGGAAAGAATTCCTAACAAACCTCTAACATTTTACAACAGCAAAAGACAAACAAACACTAAGGCCACTTAAGAAGCTGCTTTCACAAAAACAGTTCCATCATAAAATCTACAAACACTGGCACACAGTGCAGTTTACAGTGTTCACAGTGACACCAGATCTCCCTTTCCCTGCAGAAAACGACAGGTCAGATCTATACAAGGGCAGAAATATGTGATCCGTTATGCAATACTACTATTACAGGGTCAAAGGTCACACCAAAGATCCTTAACAGATCTAGAAAGGATTGCTTTGAGGAATTGGATTAAAGGATTAGATCAGGAAACCTCATGCGATCGTCCATATCGACAAGGTCAAAAGAGTGAACAGAAGGTAAGAAGGAACGTTAGGGGTGTGCGATATGATGATTTTTGATCGTGGACAAATTAAAATGTCTCACATCTAACATGTAGCCTATCTTTGTTCTTATTTCTTAATAACAAAGATAAAATAATGACAAAGATTGGTCCCACTTTACATTAGGTGGCCTTAACTACTATGTACTTACATTTAAATTAATAATTTGGTCCAATGTACTTGTGTACATGTTTACATTGTACTAATATTTTTTTAAATCTATATGTAATTACATTTGTAATTAATTTCTGTAATTACCACTGTTGACCCATCCCTTACACCCTAACCCATCCTACCAAACCTGTCCCTAACCTTACCCATATCCCACCTTAATAGAAGCAAAAGTGTTTTGCAATGCAATATGGCCACATTAAGTACATTGTACAATTGTACATATTTTTAGTTGTAAGTACATAATAGTTAAGGCCACCTAATATAAAGTGTGACCCAAAGATTTTTTATCTTCGCCCACTTTGGCCTTGTTATAAGTGTTGACGTGCTGGACGGAACGAGACGAGACGAGATAAACAATAAACACTATTTACATTTAATAAAGTCTTCAGAGATACAGTACAAGCAGGAACAGGCAGGAACACAGGTCACTTCCACACACGATTCACATTTAACATTCACAAAGACCGACAGAGAACTCAAGAAACAAACAGACTTTTAAAGGGTGACTAATTACAGAGACAGGTGCCGGGAATCACACAAAGGATGGGCTAAACCAAATGACACAGATCAACAGGGGGAGACAACGGGCGAAACCAAAGACATAAACAGACAGAACTATGACATTACGCCCCCCTCCGAATAGGCGCGTCCTCGTGGCGTAGAAAAAGAAAAAGAAAACAGAAAAGAGGGGCGAAAAAACTGAAAACTAGAGTCCATAATGGAGGAGGCTTCGGTAGAGGACGCAACCCACGGAAGGGGACCAAAACAAAAGTCCAAGGGGCAGATAAGACAGTCCAAGGGGGCGACGATGGAGGGAGGAGCCAGGGAGGAAACAGGAGGAATCCGGGGAAGGAGGAACCGACCCAGACCGCAGCCATGATGACGGCCCACTGAGGAGCCGACGGAGGGAGGAACCATGGTGGAAGAAGGCGTGCCGACTCCATGGGGCCGACCGACAGAGGCGGAGCAGGTGGAGGAGGAGCCCGAGGTGGAGACGGAGAGCCGAAGATCCAGGGTGACGCCGAGGATCCGGAGGGCCAAGGCGGAACAGGAGGCTCTGGCAGCCGAGGCGGAGGCGGAGATCCGGAGGTCCGCGGCGGAGCCGGAGCGACAGAGGATGGAGGCTGTGCCCGCAGGAAGGAGGAGTCCCAAGGAGCCGGTGGGACGGCGTGACGAGGCGCAGCCGGAGGAGCAGAGTCCTGAGGTGACAATGGGGTGACGACTGACCAGGGCGGAGCCAAAAAGACGATGGAGCCCGGTGGAGCTGGTGGACCGACGGGCGACAATGTAGAGGAGGGCGTCGAGAGCCGTGGTGGAGCCGCAGGGTCGGAGGGCCGAGGCGGAGTCCTGGACTCGGAGGCTGGAGGCGGAGCTGAGGGATCCTCCAGCCGAGACGCCGATGGAAACTGGCAGCCCCGCGGGACAGCGGCGGCCAGACAAACATGGATGTGGATGACACAGGGTGGGTGGGTGGGAATTCCGGGCAGACAGGACAGACGGATATTTCCATATTGAAGTCTATTAAGTCACAGGAGTTATCTTCGACGAGATCCGAGAAAAAGTCTATTAAATCCCCAGAATGTTGTCCAAGCTCACCCTCAGCGATGGTGCAGTGGGCAGGGCTCTCTATCGCCCTCTCTTGCTCCACGTAGCAATCCACCGTCACGGATGTTGTAGTCGGCTCTCGCACCTGGTCAGATGGTTCAGGCTCTGGCTCTGTCGCTCTCGGCTCTGGCTCTCCATCTGCGGTGGGCTCGGGCTGCAACTCCGCTTGTCGGGGTGATGTTTGGCTGGGTTCTGGGTCTGGAGTGGGGCTGATGTCCTCTTCGACGAAGTCGATGGTCCAGGATGATTGACAGGATGCCAGCACCCACTCAATGTAATCCGGCAGGCTCTCTTGAGGACCCTCCCCGGATAGCAGCGCTTTGGTAGTGGTGTTCAGTCCGATGTAGTAGTAGTTACAGAGGCTGCTATCCGGGAAGCTGGAATGGTTTGCTAGGAGGAGATAGTCACGGGTGTGGTCCTCAAGAAAGCGTTCCCCCTGCCTCAGGAGGATGAGGAGAACTGTGGGGTCCATGATAAACTGAAAAAACAAACACTGAGAAAAAACGGAAAAGAAACGCAGGGGAAGGTGCCGGGTAAACTGTTGAAGGTCGGTCTTTCTGTTATAAGTGTTGACATGCTGGACGGAACGAGACGAGACGAGATAAACAATAAACACTATTTACATTTAATAAAGTCTTCAGAGATACAAGCAGGAACAGGCAGGAACACAGGTCACTTCCACACACGATTCACATTTAACATTCACAAAGACCGACAGAGAACTCAAGAAACAAACAGACTTTTAAAGGGTGACTAATTACAGAGACAGGTGCCGGGAATCACACAAAGGATGGGCTAAACCAAATGACACAGATCAACAGGGGGAGACAACGGGCGAAACCAAAGACATAAAAACAGACAGAACTGTGACAGGCCTAAATATCTACCATTCTTTTTGTTTTATATTTTGTTAATTTGTAAGGTTTTAGCTTTAAAAGTTTGGCTGTACTACTTAGACAACTTGTAAAATAGTAAAACCAACTTTTCAAAGGATCATGATGAAATCGTGAATAGTAATATTTCTGAAAAAAAAAAATTGTTATATGATATTTTTACGATATCGCCCACCCCTATATCAAAGATCTTTAAAGTTATGTTTTGGGCCATTATGCTAAGTATCTGTCAAACAAACTAAAACCGAAAGCACAATATGGCTTAATCCCTTCATCATGTCAAAAATGACAAGTTTTCACACTTCGATAAGGCAATCGGCTCGTGATCCGGTGTTTTCTGCACCTCAAAAACGGCTCAGTCCACTTTAAAGTTCAGGTACAAGTCAATTCACTGACTTTTTCTGATTTATGGTTTTCTTAGTTAAGAACATGGGTTGGAACTCTTAATTTCAAACTCTCAAAGTGCTTAATGACATTTTTTCCTCAAGTCTGCATTGGTCTTTTTTTATATTGCAATAAATATCACATTGTGGACTTCATATCAAGATATTATCGTATTGTGCGATTTTGATATGTTACATCTCTATTGGAAATGTATTTGATGTCATAAACCAATCAGTCTGCGCAGTGCTGCTTTAAGTCTAACACACCTAATAACTAAAGTGCATTAGCATCACCCACTCAATTAGCCACCACTCAATTCTTGAAATGCACAAGCATTGAGAATCAATGCAGAAAAAGCTTGCCACAGTGCACTGGCAGATAAAACAGCAAGGAGACTGCATTAACATTTAATACGTTATTGATAAACTAGTGTTTTCTTTGTTTTTGGCTTAAGAGATGAAGTCAGCGACAATGACTCGTCATCTCCGCATGTACCCCGCACCCCCTTGTCATCCCAGATGTTCATGTCTTTCTTTCTTCAGTCGTAAAGAAATTATATTTTTTGAGGAAAACATTTCAGGATTTCTCTCCATATAATAGACTTCTATGGTGCCCCCGAGTTTGAGCATCCAAAATGCAGCTTCAAAGGGCTCTAAATGACCACAGCTGAGGAAAGAAGGGTAGCAAACGCTACGGTTATTGGCAAACGATCGGTTATTTTCTAAAACAATTTACAATTTATATACTTTTTAACCCTAAATGCTCGTCTTGTGTAGCTTTGTGTGTACACTGTGTATTCCAATTCAAGACAGTTAGGGTATATTGAAAAACTCCTATCTCATTTTCTCCTCCAACTTTAAAATTGTCCTTCATCGCTGGTTTACCTTTTTTTTGTAAAGGGTGTTTGATCTTCTTTGCACGTTCACTTTGTAAACACTGGGTCAGTACTTCTGCAGCGAAGTAGGACAGTTTTGAAGTTGGAGGAGAAAACGAGATGGAGGTTTTTCGACATACCCTAACTGTCATGAACTGGAAAACACAGAGCGTTTGAGATTAAAAAGTATATAAATTGTATATGTTTTCAGAAAATAACTGATTGTTTTGCTATATAAGACCCTTCTTCCTCGGCTTCTTCCTTTGAAGCTGCATTTTGGAAGTACATACTCGGGGGCACCATAGAAGTCCATTATATGGAGAGAAATCCTGAAATGTTTTCCTCAAAAAACATCATTTCTTTACGAGTGAAGGGAAAAAAAAACATGATCATCTTGGATGACAAGGGGGTGAGTACATTATCTGTAAATTTTTGTTCTGAAAGTGAACTACTCCTTTAATAACATTAGCCTTTGGCCTGACTATGTTATCAAACAACTAATAATGTGTTCCCGTTCACAATCTCAGACAACTATCTTCAAAAAATCTAGGTCCTGAGGTAGAAATGCTTTGCTAATGATACTGAAAAGTCTTCGGTACACTGCAGTTTTTAAAATGTTCAACAGTGTCAATAAATTTGCACATCATGGTTTGTCTTTAAGCATATTAAAAACACCAGATAGACATGTAAACAATGTTAAAAACTTGATTTTTACCACAGCAAATTGTTCCCTATAGTTCTAAACCTTCACTAGATGTAATTTAGCACAATAACAACATGCCATGTGGCTCACAACAGAGTTGTATCCTGTATTATACTGTATTTTAAGCATTGCCAGACAGCGAGAGTAGTTGGCAGTCCAATCCCAGAGGCACAGCGCCAACCCTCAAGCCCTCAGGTTTGGCCGCGATCACTGAATCTTAACAGTCAGTCTAATAAAGCGCACTCATGCTCCTTCCTCAAATCTAATGTACAGTTTGATTTGGCACAGCACAGACGTTTCTATTTACACTTCACAAAAGCAAGCTTCATGGGGCTGCAGGAAGCCAGACTGGGGAGCTAATATTTAGAGACAATTATATTTGATTTCTGTATTTATCGAGTATAATTTCTGAGAGACGGTTAATTTATTTAGTTTCAAATATGTGGAGCGGCGGTCAGGCAGAAGGCAGCCAGAGGTTTATGGCTCTGTTGTTGAATCTGACCCCATGTGAGCATGCAATGAATTCTTCTGAAGTACAGACAATTAAAAAAACACATTTGAAATGGTATGAAAGTATTACTTAAACACTGCATATGTTAGGTTAGACAAGCCGTCTAAGACTATAAATTCTCAGCTAGTCTAGGTGAAAGACACTCTGAAGTGGTCAAACGCACCCTTTAAGTGCACTAAAAAGACGATCAATGGCATGACATTAGTCTTTGCTTCTTAAAACATCCTGATGCACAAACTTTTAACATCTAGGAGCAGAACACAGCTTTATAGTCTAAATATTTGAAGCAAATCTGCCTGTGATACATCTATGTACTAAATAAACAATGTTAACACATTGCAGGTAAACTTCTAAAACTAAGATTTATTACAGCGTGCAGTATCAAATGGTCCCACAAGATGACCTAGATATTTAACTCACGCTTGAAATCACTGCCTATCATTTTTAGTAACTGTTCATCTGAATCATTTTGCAATTAATTGCCAAAAATACATTGTATGGGTCAAAATGATTTTTTTTCCTTTTATGCCCAAAATCATTATGCTATGTAAAGACCATGTTCCATAGAGATATTTTGTACATTTCCTACTGTAAATATATCACAACTTAATTTTTGATTAGTAATATGCATTGCTAAGACAACTTTAAAGGTGATTTTCTCAATATTTGGATTGTTTTGCATCCTCAGATTTTCAAATAGTTGTATCTCAGCCAAATATTGTCCTCTCCTAACAAACCATGCATTGATAGAAAGCTTATTTATCCAGCTTTCATATGTGACCCTGGACCACAAAACCAGTCTTAAGTCGCTGGGGTATATTTGTAGCAATAGCCAAAAATACATTGCATGGGTCAAAATTTTTGATTTTTCTTTTATGCCAAAAATCATTAAGAAATTAAGTAAAGTTCATGTTCCAAGAAGTTTTTTTGTAAAATTCCTACTGTAAACATATCAAAATGTAATTTTTGATTTGTAATATGCATTGTTAAG
The DNA here is from genome assembly GCF_049309525.1 of Garra rufa. Taxonomy (NCBI): domain Eukaryota; kingdom Metazoa; phylum Chordata; class Actinopteri; order Cypriniformes; family Cyprinidae; genus Garra; species Garra rufa. Next base: position 55,507,656 of record NC_133363.1, read on the forward strand.
AACCTAATTTGGACAACTTTAAAGGTGATTTTCTCAGTCTTTTAGATTTTTTTGCATCCTCAGATTTCTGATTTCAAATAGATGTATCTCAGCCAAATATTGTCCTATCCTAACAAACCATATATCAATAGAAAGCTTATTTATTGAGCTTTCACATGATGTACAAATCTCAATATCATAAAATTAACCCTTATGACTGGTTTTGTGGTCCGAGGTCACAATTTTGCAATAATATCCAAATGATGTCAATGTGATTTTTAGTGTTCAGAAAGGTGTACTAACATTTGATAACTACACTGCATCACACTACTATTTTTGCCTTAATTTTGAAAACTACTAAATAAACAAATGCACATAAATGCCACTATTTATGCCACTAATATTTTCTTATTTAATGCAATGACATTTATACATTAAGTCTGGCTTTAAGTGTCCAGTTCTTTTGGCTGCTGCAAACTAACAACAAAGCTCACATGCACTTTGTTTAACTTTCATATTCCTTGTGATTGTACAATTAAGTTTGTATTATTTATGCAGTCTATTATAACACAAGCCTGCAAATAACATTTAAATAAATGTAAAAGATACTCTAAAAAAGAGACGTTACAGCAAACAGGTATTAGATATAGCTAATATCAAGGATATAGCTCTATGGTACGACTGAGGTGCAATAAACCCAGTTTATAAACCAACTTTTTTCATCAAGCCAAACTAAATTACTGACAGACGCGTTGAACAACAAAAGCGCGTAAACGCCGAGCGTTAAAGACGTTCATAAACAATTGCGCGTAACTTAATTTATCGAATTAGCGAATTAAATTAGAGTGGAATTAACGTGACTGATTAGTTCACCAGCAAGCGTTTTAATGCACATAGCTATTATTAGAGAGCAGTTGAGGTCTTACCTTCAGCCAGGAGCGTTCAGAGTTGGAGAAAGAGGAAAGGAGCGCAAAGCAAACGGATGGATTCAAACACGAGGATTGATGAACACTGTATTATCCCGAGTCATTCTCTTGCTCTCGTGCACGCGCTGCTGGATGATCCAGAGCTCCCAGCAGCTCCTCCCTCCAACATCAGTGTCCTTCAGAGACCTTCCAGCCCACCTCACATACACACAGCGATTGATTCGGGCTCCTGTGTCACCAGATAACATATGCCATATTACACACAACGCCTGATGCAGTATCCAGCCTGTTAACAATGACATCCTCAACATCTATCTATCTATCTATGAGCAGAAACACAATTGTGCATACATAAGGAATTACTTTCAAAAGGAGATCTCTTTACAGCAATCTACTATGAATCTTCTTTACTATAGATGAATAAATGTCATTAGAAATTTTAGTGAGAAGATGAACAGCAGGCAGGAGAGACATCTGTTGGCCTGTGACAGGGAATATAGTGTCAGAGACAGGAAAATATATTACAATACATGCTTCATTCAGGGTGATTTATGAGATGTCTGAACGCAGAGGCCTGAATGTCAGCGTTTCAGTGAAATCAGTGGCAATGCAGGATGGGGGCTTTTGCAGGCTGAAGAAGAAAAAATCTAATTAATTGACAGGAAAATAAATAAATAAATAGATTTTACACACATCTATACATTTTTAAAAAGGAAATATGTAATACAGCATGCTTTAACTATTTCCAATGTATTTATGGATTTTTTTCATGCGTTGTTATAACATTTTAAAATATTTCAAAATGGATTTATTTCTGCTCTCAGTTGAGAAATAACAAAAAATTTATTTGCACAATTAGATTGGATTACATGTGCATATCATGCGCATTGGAGTGACTAAACACCTTCCAAAATTAAATGCATATAAATTAAAATCGTTTTGAAGTATAGTTATATAAAGTCAAAAGTTTAGAGAATCTGCAAAATGTTAATTATTTTACCAAAATAAGAAGGATCATACAAAATGCATGTTGTTTTATATTTAGTCCTCACCTGAATAAGATATTTCACATAAAAGATGTTTACACATAGGCCACAAGAGAAAATAATAGTTGAATTTATTAAAATGACCCTGTTCAAATGTTTTCATACACTTGATTCTTAATACTGTGTTTTTCTTTTTTTTTTAGTGATAGTTCATGAGTCTCTTGTTTGAACTGAACAGTTAAACTGCCTGCTGTTCTTCAGAAAAATGCTTTAGGTAGCAAAACTTTTTTTTTTAGCATTTTTGTGTATTTGAACCCTTTCCAAGAATGCATCAAACATTATGCATTCAGAGCCATGGGTGTAAACTTTTGAACAGAACGAAGATATGAAAACATTTCTCACTTTGTCTAAATATCGTTTTTTTTTTTATTATTATTATTATTTATTTATTTATTTAGTACTGCCCTTTAGAAGCTACAGAAAATACTTACATATTTCCCAAAAGACAAAATAAGTTAAATTTACCTTGATCTTTTCATCTCCTTCATCATCCTTCTGGAGCATCAGTGAGCATTTGAACCTTCTGTAATAGTTGCATATGAGTCATTCAGTTTAACTGTTCAGTGGATCAATCAGATAACAACACAGTATTATGAATCAAGTGTATGTAAACTTTTGAACATTTTTTATAAATTCAACTATTATTTTCTCTTGTGGACTATATGTAAATGTCTTTTATGTGAAATATCTTACTCAGGTCAGTACTAAATAAAAAAATAACATGCATTTTGTATGATCCCTTTTTATTTTGGTAAAATAATTAACATTTTGCAGATTCTGCAAGCTGCGTGTAAACATTTGACTTTAACTGTATATCACACACAAGTTGAAGCAAAGGTCGTTTGAGCATTTTCAGAAAGCTCAGTATTGAATGCAAGCATTTCTTCAGCTTTGAGCAGTGGAAGAGTAAAATACTGTCAATAAACCATTAAAGATCATATTTCAATCCTCAGATCCACAGAGCAGACATTTCATTGAGCTCTGCTGCCTGAGCATTTCCAGATGATATACATAAAATATCACAAGCAATATTGCTCCTAAGTGTCTAAAAGTAGTTAAAGTGTCTCTAAATTCTGTGTAAAGATGAATGCAATAAAAAAGCCATACTACAAAATGACAGCTCTGACCCACAGGTTTGGTTTCCTTTAAGTTAAACCATAAGTTTTGCCATTGTTTATAAAAAATTCAGTACACTCACATTCAATCAACATTCAAACGCAAAACAGTGTTGAGATTCTTTGTATTTATGATGCATCAGATGCATCTTCACAATATAAGACAGATACATTCACATAATTCAAAGTCGACATTCAACATGAGCACAGATTTGAAACGAAAAAATACACAAGATGTTTTAAACATTGTTATTATCGCCAACTATTCCAACAAGAGCTCAGTTATAGTTGTAAGTGCCAATAAAACAATAAGAACATTGTCATATGTAGAGTTTAGTTGAACTATAACTAAAATAAAGAAGCCAGGTCTTTTCTGTCCTAAAATACCTGGCTGCTTTATTTGAGAGAACTGTAACAGTAACATCTAAACATGCATTCCCCCAAAAATGAAAATTACACCTCGATTTACTTACGTTCTTCAGATGAACACAGGTGGAGTTATATTAAAAAATGTTCTGGCTCTTCCAAGATTTACAATGGTAGTGAATGGCTGTTGAGATTTTGAAGCCCAGTAAAGCGCATCCATCCATCATTAAAAAAAGTGCTCCACACAGCTTCGGAGGTTTAATGAAGACTTTCTGAAACAAACTGATTAGTGTGGAGTACTTTTTTTATGATGGATGGATGCACCTTTTTGGACTTCAAAATCTCAGTCCCCATTCACTGACATTATAAAACTTGGAAGAGCTAGGACATTTTTTATATAGCACTGATTGTATTCGTCTGAAAGAAGAAAGTCCATGCATGGCTTGTGGCTGAGTAAATCATGGGGTAATTTTCATTTCTGAGTGTACTATCCCTTTAAGAAAATCATTTTCTTGCTAACATCTAATTGAAGGGACAGAGAATATTATAAATACCGAAAGCTGAACAATGATGGTTTGCTGTGGTATATGGCACACTGACTGGCAGATGTAGTGTAGCATCAGCAAATCTCCACATTTTATGTGTCTCAGTCTTTTGAAAATATTATCTCACACAAAAATAGAACAATCCATCTGAGCTGCCTTCAATGAGAACAATCAATTGCATGTTTTTCATAAAAGTCAACTGGCACTTTATAACAGTCTGTATTCAGAACTTTACAAAATCATCATCAATCATCAATCATAACACAACAACAACACACATGATTTTCTTTGAGCTAATGAGTGCTAGTCACTTTCAACAGCACACACACACACTTGTTACTGAGCCTCCGATTCAAAATTACACACATTTATCTTTAAAAAGCCACTTTTAAAGGATTGTGTCATGGTTAAAAACAGTAGTGAGAGATGAATCTGAAGGATTTTCTCAAAAACAATTCTATTTTCCTTTCAAATGGATTAAAAAAAAATCCATATATCACTTAAAACTCATCAGTTTTTAGTACAGTTGAGGTCAAAAGTTTACATACACCTTGCAGAATCTGCTAAATGTTCATTATTTCACCAAAATAAGAGGGATCATACAAAACGCATGTTATATTTTATATTTAGTACTGACCTGAATAAGATATTTCACATAAAAGATGTTTACATATAGTCCACAAGAGAAAATAATAGTTAAAAAGTTATACATACACTTGATTCATAATACTGTGTTGTTACCTGAATGATCCACAGCTGTTTTTTTTTTGGTTTGTTTAGTGTTAGTTGTTCATGAGTCCCTTGTTTGTCCTGAACAGTTAAACTGTCTGCTGTTCTTCAGAAAAATCCTTCAGGTTCCAAACCAAAAACCAAATTCTTTGGTTTTTCAGCATTTTTGTGTATTTGAACCCTTTCCAACAATGACTGTATGATTCTGAGATCCATCTTTTCACACTGAGGACAACTGAGGGACTCACATGCATTACAGAAGGTTCAAACGCTCACTGATGCAAACGGGGTAAAATGAACCTATTTTGTCTTCTGTAAAACATGTAAGTATCTCCTGAAGGGCAGTACTAAATGAAAAAAATATAGTATTTAGGCAAAATACGAAAAATATACACATCTTCATTCTGTTCAAATGTTTACACCCCTGGCTCTTAATGCATAATTTTTCCTTCTGGAGCATCAGTGAGTGTTTGAACCTTCTGTAATAGTTTCATATGAGTCTCTCAGTTGTCCTCAGTGTGAAAAGATGGACCTCAAAATCATAGTCATTGTTGGAAAAGGTTCAAATACACAAAATGCTGAAAAACCAAAGAAAACCAAAAACAGTGGGCAGTTTAACTGTTCAGGATGAACAACTATCACAAAACGCAGCTGTGGATCATTCAGGTAATAACACAGTATAAAGAATCAAGTGTATGTAAACTTTTGAACGGGGTCATTTTTATGAATTCAACTATTATTTTCTCTTGCGGACTATATGTAAACATCTTTTATGTGAAATATCTTATTCAAGTCAGTACTAAATAAAAAATCCCTCTTATTTCGGTAAAAATAATTAACATTTTGCAGAATCTGCAAAGTGTATGTAAACTTTTGACCTAAACTGTATATCAAGTTGGTAATCTTTAAAACACAGAATAAATCTAAATTTCTCAACAACAAAAAAACTCCTCTAAGATTTAATCCTGAACCTTTCTGGTTACACTAAACCGTAATAATCCCAACACTAACAATACTTTATTGTTTGTATGCGTCATTGATTGAAAAAGAGTTTTCAATTCTTTCTACATTCATTTGTGAAATGTAATCAGGTTTAACCAACTGCTGGTTTTGTTAAAAGGTGCCACACAGAGAGGGAGGAGGACATACTGTAATGACTGTTGTGAAGATCTTCCGGACGAAGCTCAGACAGGTATCAGTTCTTCATAAAGTCTTTTGCATTATTCTTTAAGTCTTTCGTGAAGATGAAAGCACCATGAGCAGTGATGTGAGGTTAGCATATGTGAGACAGCACAGGTCAGCCCTGCAGGTCAAACGTCCTCAGACAATGGCTAGAGCAGCAGTACGCCACAAAACTCACAGTGGTTCTGTGTGAGAAATACAAAGAGCAAGGAAAACTTGACTTATAATAATAATAATAATACACTTATATCTTATACAGAAAACATGCAAGTTTCTATTGCAATTTTATGTCCAACCATTTGTGTGCCAATTTTCAGTTCAAGTTTAATAAAATTTGAATGTAAATGCTGGATATAAACATAGCTTAAAGGGTTAGTTCACCCAAAAATGAAAATTAGCCCATTATTTACTCACCCTCCAGGCATCCTAGGTGTATATGACTTCCATCTTTCAGAAGAATCCAATCGGAGTTCTACTAAAAATTATCCTGGCACTTTCAACCTCTATCATTGCAATGGGTGAGTGTTTCTCTTCATCAGTTCAAAACAAGTCCAATAAAGTGCATCCATCCATGATAAAAAGTGTCTCACATGGCTCCGGATGAATAAATGGCTCCTGTAGCGAATCAATGCATTTTTGCGAGAAAAAAAAAATCTAATTTTTAAAATGTAATAATAACTTTAATCTAGTTTGCATCAACTGGTCATGTCAGTAAAGACGTTGCAAATGCGAACACACCGTGGAGAAACCAAAGCAAAACAATGGTCACGAATTAGAATTACAAAACTAGGATTTGTAAAGATGATTTCGATATAAACCAAGAGGAAACTATTTTTTTCTTTGCCTAATTCAGGAAATTGTCCGGCATCATCCACCCAGAGCTGCTTCCGGATACGACCAATTAGCTCAAGATTGATTCAAGTGATTATTATGTTTTAAATATGGATATTATTCTTACAAAAACACATTGATCCGCACTTTATTGGACTTGTTTTGGACTGTTGAAGAAAAAAACCTGCCCATTGCCACGATAGAGGTTGGGAGAGCCATGATAATATTTTATATAACTCAGATTGCATTTGTCTGCAAGAAGGAAGTCATATACACCTAGGATGCCTGGAGGGTGAGTAAATAATGGGCTAATTTTCATTTTTGGGTGAACTATCCCTTTTAGTGAAACTATCTTGCAGGGAAAAAGCTTCCATACCTGAGATCAAAATACATATGCAGATTAATGTGCGAGTATATAAGGGAGGTCATATTACTCCCACAACATGTATGTTTTCACAAGGCTGGTTGATGAAGTGCTGTTGAAACAGCGAGGGTTTCCTGGTATGCCTTCACAATATACACACACACATGACCTGAGACTGAAAACGCAGAGTATTACAGGGGTAAAAGAAGCAAATGTCAAAGAATTCTCGCTCGCACACGTGAAGCGAGCACCGCTCGTCTCCGAACATCAGCTGAACACTCAGGGTAAGAGGTAATTGGCGAGTGGATTAGATCTCTTAATGCACGTGAAGTAGCTGAGAGCAGCAGTAGAGCAGGATGATTGGGTTACGCTGCTGGATGTTGATACCAAAACCACAGCGTTGCATTACAGATGGAACATGATGGGCGGCGGAGTAAGCGCTGCTCATTTCAACCAATCAAATGAACAGGAAGATGAGGAGATAGAGGAAGTGACAGGGGTCAGAGAAAACAGTGGAAGAGAGAGATGGTAAGCAGGAGAGAGTTTTTCTGAATGTAAGAAAACTGAGATGCGTGGAAGTAAGGATGTTTTTGGTAAATTAATACGCATGTAATAGTCAATCCCAGAATGCATGTGCATTTAAACTACCGTTCAAGTATGATTTTTTAAAGAAATCTTCTATTGCTCACCAAGGACGCATTTATTTGATGAAAAATACAGTAAAAACAGTAATACTGCGAAATATTATTACAATTTAAAATAACTGTTTTAAAACATAATTTATTCTTGTGATGGCAAAGCTGAATTTTCAGCATCATTACTCCAGTCTTTAGTGTCACATGTGTCATTAATGTAACTCTGCAAAATGTGACTAATGATGTTCTTTTTTTGTCATATTTTCATGCTTTATTTTACATATGTGACCCTGGACCACAAAACCAGTCATAAGGTTAAATTTGACAAAACTGAGATTTATACATCGTATGAAAGCTCAACAAATAAGCTTTCTATTGGTGTATGGTTTGTTAGGATAGGACAATATTTGGCCGAGATACACCTATTTGAAATCAGAAATCTGAGGATGCAAAAAAATCAAAAAGACTGAGAAAATCACCTTTAAAGTTGTCCAAATTAGGTTCTTAACAATGCATATTACAAACCAAAAATTACATTTTGATATGTTTACAGTAGGAATTTTACAAAAAATCTTCATGGAACATGAACTTTACTTAATTTCTCAATGATTTTTGGCATAAAAGAAAAATCAAAAATTTTGACCCATGCAATGTATTTTTGGCTATTGCTACAAATATACCCCAGTGACTTAAGACTGGTTTTGTGATCCAGGGTCACATATTACATAGATTGTTGTTATAGGAAGGGTAGAGTCTGCAAAAACATAAAATTACACACACTTATCTGTAAAAAGCCACTTTTAAAGTTACATACTATGTCACAGTTAAAAACAATGTTAGTGAGATATGAATCTAAAGGAACATGACATTTCAGTAATATTTTTTCTGAAAAACAATTATTTTTTGCTTTCAAATGAAAACAAAACTATCCATATCTCACGTAAAACTCATCAGTTTTAAATATGTGACCCTGGACCACAAAACCAGTCTTAAGTCGCTGGGGTATATTTGTAGCAATAGCCAAAAATACATCGCATTGGTCAAAATTATTGATTTTTCTTTTATGCCAAAAATCATTGGGAAGTTAAGTAAAGATCATGTTACATTAAGATTTTTTGTAAAATTCCTACTGTAAATATATCAAAATGTAATTTTTGATTAGTAATATGCATTGTTAAGAACCTAATTTGGACAACTTTAAAGGTGATTTTCTCAGCATTTTGATTTTTTTGCACCCTCAGATTCCAGATTTTCAAACAGATGCATCTCGGCCAAATATTGTCCTATCCTAACAAACCATACATCAATAGAAAGCTTATTTATTGAGCTTTCATATGATGTATACGTCTCAGTTTTGTAAAATTTAACCTTATGACTGGTTTTGTGGTCCAGGGTCACACATATCAAGTTGGTAATCTCAATAAACCTCCTCAGATTTAATCCTGAACCTTTCTGGTTAAATAATATTTCAGAATAATTATCATTAATGTTGAAAACAGCTGTGCTGCTTAATATTTTTGTAAAAACTGTGATTTTTTTTTCAGGATTCTTTGAATAGAAAGTTCAAAAGAAGTGCTTTTATTTGAAACAAAAAATGTTTATAACATCATAAATGTCTTCATTGCCACCTTTAATCAATTTAACACATTCTTGCTAAATAAAAGTATTAATTTCTTTAACAAAATCTTACCTCAAAATTTGGAATTGTAGCGTGTGACAGAAAATATAATTTTCCTTGATCTTTGCTTAAAATCAATACTATCATTAGATTATACTCTAAGGTGATGTTTAATCAAAGGGTCAGAAAGAGAATGGAAAATAGTCAATAAACTTAATTTCAACTGTTTTTGGTGTAAGAAATAGTGAATAATATTATAATAGGATAAGAATAAATATTACAAATAAAATAAAAATAAGTGTTGAATACAAACACTTTAAATGCAGAGTGACAAAGAAGAAGCAACAGTAAGTTTTGCATCAGTACCTCTTGTGCACTCCTGCGAGTGCAGTCTCTCTGAGAGGAAACAGTTTAGGGTAGACGATAGTGAACATGGGCTGGCTGCAGCGATGACAGTGACCCAGGGGGCACTGGATCACATCTAGCAAACTCTTGGGCAACAGGAACGGTGTTCGAAACTTCACATCTGCACACAAGACAGGAGAACAGGAGCACATACAGTAAGGTCATTTTAAGGTGCTAAGGAATAGTAGGCAAAAACTGGCTGGTGAATGTGAATGAACACGATGTAATCCAATGCTTTGTTGTAGGTTTGTTTGTGACTCTTACCCTTACTGGTCCAGTTGTGGGCCGCATGTAGGACTCTGCATGCCAGCTCTTCCAGAGGTAACACACGGTCTGTCTCTGACCCGATGGCCTTCACTTCAGAGGGCAGAGGAACAGTCACATCTCCCAGCATCAGACAGATCTGCTTCACGTCAGAGATCTGCCCAGCTAGACCACATCTGTGCATGCAGACAGATAAATAACATTGAGTGAACACTGACATGTTGAAAAAGCCAGGAAACAACCACACCAAATAGCATGAAAAACTGCCAAATTCTGACTTATGTCGAACAGTCTTGCATTTTTCCACCCAGAATCTGCTTGGGTGTGGGATCGGTGAATTTCTCTTGGGAAAATATGCAGCGAAAGCAGCAGAACATTTTAAAAGTCAATAAGTCAAGTTCAAGTTTATAGTTTATAGAAGAACAAGTTGGGCGATTTACCATGGCAAATCTTTAAAAGATATTCAAGACGTTTGTTGTCTGTCTGGGGAAATGAGCTCTGCTTGTAGAGTTACATGTGTGAAAAAATCAATGTTGTTTACTTTGAGATGGATGGAAAGTCTGACCAAAGACTCTACACACATTTTCCACTAGTTTCTGTGGCACTGTTTGTCCAATCGCTCACAGAAATCTCAATGAGCTCCACTTTGTCGCATGCTGATTCATTATTAATCATCAATTATAGATTTAACTAAGCAGAATTGTTTATTTATATACATATATATTTATAATTTAAATGTATAACTTAATATATATAGTTTATCAATTAAATGAACTTTAAAATGGTGGGGGGGGGGTGAAATGACATTGGTTTTCATTCAAAAATCACCAAACGCACTACATAAATGGCACAACTAAATCTGATATCTGATATTATTATAATGGGTTTATGTGTATATTGTTTTAAGTTCACTTAAATCCAATTTTTTTTTTTTAATGTTCTGTAATCGTTACTAAATGATAAATAAAAACTGTATTCTAAGATTATTTTGTTCATGTTACTTCTACATTTACTTGGAAATTCAAGAGAAAATATATTTATGATTATACATTTTACAATGCTTAGTGATATATGTGCAGAAATCTGTGCAATTAATTACTTTATTAATTACTTTATAGTCATATTTAAAACAAAGCTTGAAGTTCGATAGCATACTGCAATAACAGAAAACTCACTCACCCACTGCAGCCGATGACTTTGTTATAAAGATACGATGGGAGTCCTTTCAGATGAGTGTTGTTGTCCACAAAGACAAACTGCAGCTCCATGGAACGCCCCAGATCTGACAGAAATATAATGCAGTAGTATTTTAGCAACAATATCAAATAATTCACCTGGTACACTTGAAGCCAAAAGTTTGCATACACCTTTGCAGAATCTATTTTAGCAAAATAAGAGGGATCATAAAAAACGCATGTTATTTTTTATTTAGTACTGACCTGAATAAGGTATTTCACATAAAAGATGTTTACATATAGTCCACAAGAGAAAAATATAGTCGAATTGATAAAAAATTACCCTGTTTAAATGTTTACATGCACTTGATTCTGAATACTGTGTTGTTACCCGAAAGATCCACAGCTGTGTTTTTTGTTTAGTGATAGTTGTTCATGAGTCCCTTGTTTGTCCTGAACAGTTAAACTGCCTGTTGTTCTTCAGAAAAATCCTTCGGGGCTCACAAATTCTTTGGTTTTTCAGCATTTTTGTGTATTTGAACCCTTTCCAAAAATGACTGTATGATTTTGAGATCCATCTTTTCAGGGACTCATATGCAACTATTACAGAAGGTTCAAATGCTCACTGATGAAAAAAAAAAAATGCATTAAGAGCCGGGGGGTGAAAACTTTTGAACAGAATGAAGATGTGTACATTTTTCTTATTTTGCCTAAATATCATATTTTTTTTCCATTTAGTACTGCACTTCAAAAGCTACAGAAGATATTTACATGTTTCCCAGAAGACAAAATAAATTAAATTTACCCTGATCTTCAAATTATGTCCCTCAGTTGTCCTCAGTGTGAAAAGATGCATCTCAAAACTGCACAGTCATTGTTGGAAAGGGTTTAAATAGACAAAAATGCTAAAAAAACACAGAAGTTATAAGTCCTAAGATTTTTTATGAAGAACAGTGAGCAGTTTAACTGTTCAGGACAAACAAGGGACTCATGAACAACTATAACTAAACAAAAAAACAGAATTGTGGATCATTCAGGTAGCAACACAGTATTAAGAATCAAGTGTATGTAAACTTTTGAACAGGGTCATTTTTATAAATTCAACTATTATTTTCTCTAGTGGACTATTTGTAAATGTCTTTTATGTGAAATATCTTATTCAGGTCAGTACTAAATAAAAAATAACATGCATAATCCATCAGAAATAATTTTTTTTTAATATGAAAAACAATTTTTTAATCGTAATTTTTTGATGAATAGAAAATTAAAAAAGAACAGCATTTATTTGAATTATTTTTGTAACATAATATATGTCTTTTACTTTCAACAGAATTAATTATTTATTTATTTATTAAAACAAACATATAAACGAAAAAAAAAAAAAAAATCTTACTGACCCCAACATTTTGACCTTTTGTATAAATGTAAATGGTTACTTTCTACACCACACTATAATATCTTCTCACCCAGGGGCAGTGACGTCAGGCAGTTAGCGGCCATGGAGAGCTCATTGAGGTCGGGCAGCAGACAGAGCTGGCGAGGAAGGCAGTGAAGCAGGTTGCGGTCTGCTGTCAGACACTGCAGGGACTGACAGTGGTGCAGACGCTCTGGAAGAGTCCTCAGGAGGTTTATGGACACATCGAGGGTCTCCAGCTCTCTGAGATCTCCCAGCTCTACAAATACAAGCACATATACAGTTCTGTTAAAATTTCAATCAGGTAAAAACACAATATTACAACCCTAGGGAGTCACATTATGCCCTCTGCTGGCAAAAAGAGGAGCTGATACATTGTGGGACATTGAAAAGGAAAATCACACCTTCCCACATGTGTGCAATGCATGATCTAGTTGAAATATGTTTGAAACTGCTGGAACAATTAATTGTAAAACACTTAGCTTGGAAAAACTCACATTTGATAAATTAAAGCCATGAACAGTCTCGGCTTCAGATGAAACACTACCCAATTAAAATGGAAAAGAGCAATGAAAAGTCTGATATAAAACAACTGCATGTTTTGAAGCAAAGCATTTAAAGAGAGTGTCAAAAAGCTTAATCATTTCCCCCCCAGTCTTTTCGAGCACAAAAAAAAAAAAAATCAAAGTATCTTCACTAAATGAAGTTTAATAACTGTACTGAAGATTAAAAGCTTTCTTCATACTCAGCTGGTGAGTGAGAAATTATTTGATGCAGCTGAAGCTGCTTAATTACCCAGGGAAAAAATGTTACAGATAATGTCTATGAATTAAATGAGCTGTTTAACTAGAAACATTATTAATTACCCTGTTGCAGGAAGGCAGCACTGTATTTATATTCTGCTCTCATTTTTCACAATCTTCTGCAAGTAATTGAGTTTGAACCACTGAGTTCCTTTGGCGTTTGGAATATTTCAGGTTGAACAAATTCATAAATGCATTTACAGATAAATCAAAATAATTTTTTTAAGTTTTAATTGAAGCATGTAGCATGTAATTATTTGTATTCAATCCAAAATATTACTTTTCAATGTTCTTTAGCACGGTGAACCATTAAAACCCCAAATCCATCAATTCCTTTTTTTTGTTTGTTTATTATCAGACTTTTCTGTGCATATCAGAATTGATAATTACTATTATCAGTAGTAACAGCTCAATCATACTCCGTTTTTTAGATTACTGCTGATAAATGTTTGCGATCCACCTTGCGGGAGAAATTTCAGTTGATTGTTGGCCAATCGCAGATGTCGTAATGAGCGCAGTTGACCAATCTCTGGACAGATGATCTGAAGAGCGTTGTCACTCAGGTCCAGTGACTGCAGCTTCACTAGGTTGCCAATTGCTGAAATGACAAAACAGTGTATTATCCAATGCATAATGCACCTGACATCAAAATATTGCTATATAGTGGGTAATCACGAGATAAAATTACCTTGAGGAATCATTGCAATATTGTTTGAGTGCAGGTATCTAAATGAAACGTAAGACACATTTATAATCTCGTTTTTCATCAGATGCAGTACAAATGTAGCTCATACAGGTGAAGTCAAAAGTTTACATACCTTGCAGAAGCTGCAAAATGTTAATTATTTTACTAAAATAAGAGGGATCATACAAAATGCATGTTATTTTTTTATTTAGTCCTCACCTGAATAAGATATTTCACATAAAAGATGTTTATATATCATAATAATAATAATATAAATCATACATTTTAACAGTTTAACTGTTCAGGACAAACAAGGGACTCGTGAAAAAAAAAACCCAGCACAGTATTTATAATCAAGTTTATGTAAACTTTATTTTCTCTTGTGGACTATACGTAAATGTCTTTTATGTAAAATATCTTATTCAGGTCAGTACTAAATGATATGCATTTTGTATGATCCCTCTTATTTCAGTAAAATAATTAACATTGTGCAGATTCTGCAAGGTGTATGTAAACCTCTGGTTTCAACTGTAGCTAATATTTATGGGAGGGTATGAAAACAACCCAAAGATTGAGGGACCTCTACTGGAGAATAGTAATATTACAGTTGTACAATACTGACAACATTGTTAAAACACCAAGAAGAGCATAACAAACAGTAATACTCACAGTTCTATCAGGTTGGGAAGTTTCTGGGCCAGATTCTCTGGCTGACAGGAGGAAAACAGTATTAAGATGCAATATATATATATATTTAAATACACAATCAAAAATGAAAACTGACAGCTCTTAGGCTGAGATCTTACAAGTGTTGTGAGGGAGTTTCTCTTCATGAAGAGTCGCTCCAGGAACTGCATCCCTTCATCTTTGAGGAGCTCCACAGGGAAATTATTGAGGTTTCTGTAGTTCAGGAAAAGATTCTTGTGTCGCTCTTTCTTGGCCATAAAAATCGCTTCATGGAGTTCAGAAGCCATCTTCAGAACCGTCTTTGGCTGAGAGAGTTTTTCTCTCTTTCAGCTTTTCCGTTTTTATTCTGAGAGAAACATTTTTAACAAAGATTTTCTTTATTTAAATAAATTAATTAATAAAAAAAAATACACTGCCCTCCAGAAGTTTGGAAACGCCTTATAAAAAGTGGGGTTTTGTATTTGTATGAATCCTTTTTAATTAGTGATAATGTATGCACTGATAAGGGACAACACAAACTACAAAAACCGTGTATAGAATTTTTTTTTTTTTTTTGATTCATCAAAGTATCCATCAGTTCTGCATAATCTGGGCATCCGAGCTGTCAGTTTATTCAAACTTTGACTTGATATATTACTCCAAGTCTCCTGAAGGATAGCCCAAAGATATTTCACACTATGCTGATATCATCCAAAACCACACTTTGTGTTTGAGTGTTTCCAAACTTTTGAGGGCAGTGTACATTTATTAAGAATTCACAATTCTGTCAAAATAATATGCACTAAATTACTAAACTATTTTTTTTTTTAAAGGACAAAAATAAAACATAATATAAACAATAAAAAATATAAGGAATAGCAGTAGTAATACTTAAACCTCCATTGTTCTTTATTGATTATATCGGATCAAAGGTGAGATGTATTGTACACAATGACAGAAACACATGAAGTTACTCATGCACTTACGTTTACTAGTAGCATTAAAGCATTTTATATTAATGTCAGATGCTAAATAACGGTATCAACCAAGATGAGCTCAGATAGTAATGCTATACAGTATTGTGCAAGACTGTCATTCAATCTCATAACACATGATGAGCGTAAATATAAATGAAGTCTCCATGTCTAATCAATCATCGACTACTTGGCAGCTCAAATTGTTGCTTTTCAGAATGAAACTGACCTATGTGATCGAAAACACGACAATGAATATCATTAACAAATAGCAACTTACATCGCATCCCTGTCGTGGATAAAATATGAATTATTCCCTGTTGAAAATCTCTGTAGTTGTTTGTGTACAGCACTAGCCTTCCGTCTGCGAGCAAACGCGTCACTCGGTGCACACAGACAGAGAGCATCATGGGAAATGTAGTTTTTCTTACTACAGAAACGCCAACTACACTGGAGGATTGTTAAAGTATCTATTAAAATATAGTTTGGCTTCATTGTTATTATTATTAATGATAAAATGTATATTACAAGTAAAAAAGAAGACTTAAAGCTAATTGTCTAATTATAATAATTCTAATAGAGTGTTTTCACAATGCCACACTGGCAGCACTAAACATAAACAATGCCATTGAACCGAACGAAACGCGTATATTCTGTTGATTATTTCTGCTTAAAAATGCAGGTAAAACCAAACGCAATGTAAGATTTGTCATATTTTCTGGTTTTTGCCTTAGCGTTCGACAAGTCAGATTTGCATGAACTGCTTGCGGGAACGGGATTCTTTAAAAATCTTTCCATCATCTGTACTGCACTTACAGCCGCTAATTGCTCCATTCAACTGTATGCAAAACGTTAAAGAGCGCAAAGGATTTTGGGATAAACACATTACAATTAAGTATCCACTTATATAAATCATAAAACTATATATAGATTTGGTCATTAATAATTTTAGGATTGGAAAAAAAATATCTCGTAAATCAGTTTTTGTTTCTGCCAAGTTTTTCGCGGACCCCCTAGCGCTCTCTTGCGGCTCAGTTTGAAAACCCCTGCACTACAAGACTGAGGATAATACACTAGCAGACTTTGAAGTCGTTCCGATCACAACAAACTCATGCAGAAACTTGCGCCTTGGTGCTAGGAGACACATAACAAATGAAAACAATATGCGTTCTAAAATCGGCTAAGATTATATAAACAAATGTTTGATATCCTCCGACTGGATGAAATCAAAATCAGAGTCTGTGACCATTATACACTACACGGTTTTCTATGGAATCTGTCAACTCAAATCTACAGACTCGCTCTGACTTTCCGCAACTAGCCTCAACTTCTCCAGACCGTAAATCGGCGGGAAATCGGGGCAAAAATCACGTAGTGTATTCCAGGCTTAAGACTAGTTTGCAAAAGCAGGTTTTTTACATCTTCTCAATTTAACAAACAATTTGGACTGACAGCAGTGGTTCTAGAGGCAAAGTTGTCCGGAATGAGGAGTTCTATCGTATGATTCAAAAAACCATGCAACGTACAATCATTTACTTCCCTTAAAAAAAATACGATATCGCCCCCCAGTTGCCGATTTCTTTCAAATTTCTCTCAGACTTTTGGGGCCATGAGCCGGACAAGCCCACCGAGTTTTCAATCGGCCTCCATTAACCTTGTCTAACAGGTGCTCAAACTTTGGCCAATGGCGCCCATGTTTTTGGAGATATACAAATGTCCATAAACACTCATGGCACTTCGGACCAAGACCTTACACATCGATTTTCATGTTGATAGGACAAATGATTGCACAGTTATAGCCATTTTTATGTTTTTTCCCTCTCATAGTGCCACTAAGAGGCCAAGCTCTGTGACCTCAGATCGAGCTCTTACATAAGTGTCCTGAGTTTGGCAGAGATATCTCATTCCGTTCAGGAGTTATAGGCATTTTACTAAAAGTGGCGGCTCTGCCCCTTTCAAACGTTTTGGTGTCGTTTTACGACGGCGAATCGAAAGTTGAACTTTTGTTTGATAATTATTGATATTCACTCTCTGGTTGAAAAACCTAGGACTAGTTTGCAAAAGCAGGTCGTTTTAAAATGCTAAATACCCAAAAAATTTAGCATTCATCGAATCTGAGATCCACCATGAGTCAAGGATTCCAACAACATAAGACACTTGAGCATGCGACTGACAGTTTAGGAGTTATGAGCAATTTCGTACTTTTGATCGCTGTAGCGCCCCCGTCAGGCCAATTGGGGTGAGCTTTGGTCATTTTGTAGGTGGTGTGAGTACTACCATCCCTCCAAGTTTCAAGTCTCTACCACTTACGGTTTGGTCTGCACGGTCAGTTTTGTATGGAGATCGCTGATCCATTACCAGTCTAACAAATACAATAGGTTACAACAGGGTCAGTAATATTTTTTTTAATAAGTACTACTCAAATACAACATCTGAACGATGTCCCATCATATATCCAATAGTTAATTCTCTACATTTTCCTTTTCTTCAAAATGTATACCAAAAGAAAACAACACAAATAAAGTTAATAAGTGCCTTTTTTAATCAGAACAGCCAGGTTTGAACAGACTTGGACCACAAAACTTTCTCTATTCTCCCCTCCCATTCTGGATCTGTAACCCTCGTTATAACCAACATTTAGATACATATCGAGCACGTCTCAATTGAACAACCGAACATTACGCTCCACCGGCATCAAGGAGTGAAATGAAATAACATGAAAACACAACGCAACCCTTTCTCACGTTCTAGATGGCGCCATCAGATCACGAACACCTCCAATGCTCTTCTCTCAACCCTCATGTGCTCATAGAGCACATACCGCGAGTCTGGAGCATCTGGTGAGATGATGGAGAGCAGCAGTTTTCAGCAGCAGGGTACAGTGAGCGCCCAAGGAACAGGTCACTTCCTGTCCTTCTGACGGCCGCTCACAACCTTCAGCCCTGAGAATATCTAGCCCATAGTTAACAGATCTGGAAACGAGAAATCAGCCATTGGCAGGGTGTTACGGCTCTGAAATCGGAGATGGTTAGAGAGGAGCATTAGGACGGTGTCTTGTACAATCTGTGAGTAACAAAAACCATGAAAAAAGAAGGAAAGTTAGAAGGACGTAACAAGGTTGTGGTATATTTTTTTTTCCAAAACTTGCGCAATTATAAACATTTCCCTTATATAAAGACGTTCTAGTGAAAAATTCAGGATATTTACAAGAATATCTTGATCTGGATTTACATATTTCAACTGAATAAGCCCAATATCTGCATGAAATATGACACGGAAGAAAATTCCAGCATTTCTCCAAACATTTACCCTTTATATTTTTTGCTATCGTGTTGATATTTTGTCTTGATTCTTCCTAGGAATTAAAAAAATATTTATATGACCCAAGACAAAACTCATCATAACACACATTTGATGCACCCGACAGCAGCAAAAACGGTAAATCTGTTTTGTTTCAATGAATATTTGGTTTCGGATGCAAATGTAATATTCTGAGGAAAAAGTAAAACAGTGGGATTCAGAAACATGAAAGGGAGAGGAGATCAGATATACTGAAAAATAAACCCATTCTAGTTATTCCATCTATCGACCAAGTTAAGAGATGGATAAATTAAACATCAACAACATTCCAGCACATTTGGAGTCAATTGTCAGACCTGTTCTTGTTTTAATCTCACAAATAAATAATAAACAAATTGAAGCAAGATCCAATAGGAAAGAAAGCAGCTAGTCATACAAAATGTCCGCAACTCGGTAATTTCTCCACTCCGAGATTGTGGTTTGTAGCGTTTGTGAGGTTTTACACAGATACAGAGAGCAGTAATATTGTCCTTTTCATGAAAAAGGTCAGGTGTACTTATATATATATATATATATATATATATATATATATATATAGGTACATAAAAAAAGAGTGAGGTAGATAAATGTCTGAAGGAAAAAAAAAGTCCCCATGTCATGAAAAAAAAAGCATATAAAAATATCTAAAATGTAATCAAGAGGGGGGTTTTACAGTGATTATAAACGCATCACAAAACTGAAACCAAATAAATAATGAACATAAAAAGTCCAGGGTGAGGGGGGGGGGGGACAAAAAGTGTCAGTTTTTCCTTTGAAAAATCCTTCAAAACAAACAAAAAAAGTCCCAAAGACTGGCGCTCATAGTCAAACCTGTATCTTAAATTGATATAAGTGATTTACAGTTGAGGTCAAAAGTTTACATCCCCCTTTCAGAATCTGCTAAACGTTAATTATTATACCAAAATAAGAGGTGCATGCTAATGATTATATAGTACTGACCTGACTAAGGTATTTCACATAAAAGGGTTTATACATATAGTCCAAAATAATAGTTGAATTAAATTGATATAAAAGTGACCCTGTTCAAAAGTTTACATCCCCTTGATTCTTAATAATGTGTTGTTACCTGAATGATCCACAGCTGTGTTCATTAGTCCCCTGTTTGTCCTAAACAGTTAAACTGCCCGCTGTTCTTCAGAAAAATCCTTTAGGTCCCACAAACTCTTTTTTTATTTAGCATTTTTTTGTATTTGAACCCTTTCCAACAATGACTGTATGATTTTGAGATCCATCTTTTCACACTGAGGACAACTGAGGGACTCATATGCAGCTATTACAGAAGGTTCAAATGCTCACTGATGCTCCAGAAGGAAAAACAATGCAAAGACCTGGGGGGTGAAAACTTTTGAACAGAATGGAGATGTGTACATTTTTCTTGTTTTGCCTAAATATCATATATTTTTTTTGATTTAGTACTGCCCTTCAGAGGCTACAGAAGATACTTGCATGTTTCCCAGAGGACAAAATAAGTTAAATTTACTGTGATCTATAAATTCAAAACTCACCCCTGACTCTTAATGCATGTTTTTAACTTCTGGAGC
Source organism: Garra rufa (assembly GCF_049309525.1). Taxonomy (NCBI): domain Eukaryota; kingdom Metazoa; phylum Chordata; class Actinopteri; order Cypriniformes; family Cyprinidae; genus Garra; species Garra rufa. The sequence continues at coordinate 55,528,279 of NC_133363.1, forward strand.
ATCAGTGAGCGTTTGAACCTTCTGTTATAGCTGAGTCCCCCAGTTGTCCTCAGTGTGAAAAGATGGATCTCAAAATCATACAGTCATTGTTGGAAAGGGTTCAAATACATAAAAATGCTAGAAAACCAAATAATTTGAGGGACCTGAAGGATTTTTCTGAAGAACAGCAGGCAGTTTAACTGTTCAGGACAAACAAGAACTCGTGAACAACTATCACTAAACAAAGATAACAGATAACAACACAGTATTTAGAATTAAGGGGATGTAAACTTTTGAACTGGGTCTTTTTTTTTTTAATATAAATTCAACTATTGGACTATATGTAAACATCTTTTATGCGATATATCTTATTCAAGTCAGTATTAAATAAACAATAACATGCATTTTGTATGATCCCGCTTAAATTTTGGTAAAATAATTAACATTTTGCAGATTCTGAAAGGGGGCATAAACTTTTGACTTCAACTGTATGTTACAAACACAACTTCTGCATAGAGATATGCTGAATCATATCTGTATAATCGTTTACCAGGCTCTGCTTGGAAGGAAGGAAATGCAGAGTTTATAAGAGATCGGGGCCTTCAAAAGGGCGGCAGGATCAGAGACAAATAAGGCCGAACAATCAGAACGAAAAGTCCTTAAGCAATGAAACCAATTTAAAACTTGCCAAATTTTCAGTTGCATTTTGTTGATTAAAGAGGAATGAATAGCAGGAACTTTTGTGACCTGAGAGTATTGTTGCGCGATTTATGTGATGAGAAACACAGTGTCGAGCTGTTACAGAATCACGTCGCTGGGTGCCACTGTTAATGGCATGGGACAGAAAAGATAGTGTTTAATTGCCGGTTTTGCTTTTAAAGAGAGAGGATCTATCAAAACGACTTTTCATAGCAAAAATGAACCTTCTATTTTTTTTTTTTTTTTTTATCTTACTTTGCAGAACTATAAGCATCATAAAATGGACTGTAGTGGAAAGGCAAAGGATTACACCTGAAGAATCTCTTTACATTTATATATATATGTATATATATTACAACCACGAAAGAAAAACAATAATAAAATAGCAGCTTTTTGAGCACAGACATATAGATGATCAATCTGAACTGTAAAAAAGGTACAAAAGTGACCAACAAACGATGCACGCGCTCTGTGGTCCGAAGTACGGCCGAACAACCAAGCGAGAAAACCGCCGTGAACATTTCAACTCCACAATGCCATCATTTTAAAACGTTTGAGCATCTTTTTTTATCCGAATCCCTTTTAAAGTTTCTTTGCGATTTACTATTTGCTGCATTTGTCGCATTATTTGAGTGGAAATCTGGGAAAACTCTCTCCTACTGACTGATTTTAAAGTAAAAGTTCAGGCAAAAATTAGCTGAAAATGTACCTAAATAAGTTTCTTTGTTCATCTGAACAGATTTGGAGAAATTCAGCATTACATCACTTGCTCAAAAAATGGATCGCAGTGAACGGGTGCCGTCACACTGAGTGTCCAAACTCTTGGTTTGAAGTTAAAAATGTCTAAATGATATATTTATTACAAATATGCAACTTTTTGCTTCATAAGACATTCATTGATGAACTGAAGTTGCATGGATTACTTGTGGACGGCACCCATTCACTCCAGAGGATCCATTGGTGAGCCATGGTAAATTTTGATAAATCTGTTCTGATGAAGAAACACCTAAAAGTGAGATTTTTCGGTAAACTATTGCTTTAAGCGAAAGATCTGGGAAATCTGGAAAAACTCTCTTACTGACTGATTTGAAAAGGAATAGTTCATGCAAAAATTAAAACTAGCTGAAAACGTACCGACCCTCAGGCCATACAAGATGTAAACGTGTTTGTTTCTTCATCAAAACAGATTTGTAGAAATTTAGCCATTGCTCACTAATGGATTGTAGGGAATGGGCGCCGTCAGAATGAGAGTCCAAACTCTTGGTTTGAAGTTAAAAACGTCTCAATGATAGATCTGTTTAGTAGAAATATGCAACCTTTCGCTTCATAAGACATAAATTGATGGACTGAAGTCATGTGGATTGTTGTGATGTTTTTATCAGCTGTTTGGACTTATTCTGACGGCACCCATTCACTGCAGAGAACCCACTGGTGAGCAAGTGATTCAATGCTAAATTTCTCTAAATCCGTTCTAAAGAAGAAACACCAGAAAATGTTCATTTTTGGGTAAACTATTCCTATAAGCAAAAGTTCTAAGAAAACTGGGAATTACATCACTCGCTCACCAATTTATTGCAGTGAATGGGTGCCGTCGCAATGAGAGTCTAAACTCTTGGTTTGAAGTTATTACAAATATGCAACTGTTCGCTTCATGAGACGTTGATGGACTGGAGTTGTGTGAATTACTTGTGTTTTTATCAGCTGTTTGGACTCTGACGGCACCCATTTACTGCAGAGGATCCATTGGTGAGCAAATGATGTAGGGCTAAATTTCTCTAAATTGGTTTACATCTTAGAAAGCCTGAGGCTAAGAGGATTTTCATTATTAAGAGAACTATTCCTTTAAGCAAAAAGGGTCAAAATGGTTGTGTATTTTGGGGAACATGAATGCATGGGGATATAGACGACAGTATACAATTTGGCAACATAAAAAAAGAAAAGAAAGACATTTGGCAGATTTGAGAATTTCTTCTCCACTACGTTGCACAGCCAGATGATTTGGAGAAAGTGGAAGCCAAAGATTTCCATACCCAGATCTGAATTGGTTCAGGGGAACGAACTTCTAAGATGGGCGGAAGAAAAAACCTCACACACCTTTCTCTAATTTAGACGCACGTCTTTGGAAACAAAGACGAGAACAAGTGCTTCGCTGTAGGATTCGCTTAGAGATATGCAGAGCGTGTCGTAATAATGCCACCGTACCACTACTGGCTCTGATAGGCCTTCAAACCAGTTTGGAAGTTTAGAAAAGTAACAAAACGTAACAAAAACAGTCAGCCTATCGAGTGCGAGAGTGAAGGTCATGGTTTTTCAGTCAGTGATCCAGTCTGCGGAAATAACAAATGAGTTCATGTCAATCAATTCAACGATTCAATCGAAATACACAAAAAACAACGAAATCCAAACTTTGTCCGTTGAGGTATGATTGAAAAGATTGATTGCCTGGACTCTCAGTTTGTACCATTTTGTCTTTCCTTGTCTCTTTAATCTTAATATTTCCCGTGTCCGGGGAAAACGGGATCGGGCCGTCGATCAGCAAGCCGAAGACTGGGGCAAAGGCAAGGCACGCTCGTTCTTACGGCCCCCGTTCATGTGAGCGTAAGGCTGGGTCTCGTCAAACGGGCTCCGGAGAACCATCGAGGGCCCGTTTGCCGCAGGCGCGGGGAGCGGGTGCTTGTCCGTGGAGCTGGGGGAGGAAGGCGGCGAGGACGGGCCGGCCGGAGTGGCGGAGCCCTGGGACGCAGGGGCGCACTGTTGAGGGGAGGCCAGAGAGGGTGCGAGGGGCTGCAGGCTGGAGGACGGCTCCAGAGGGACGTTCTCCATGGTTCCGACGTTCTCCATGTCCAGCTCTTCCGTGTCTGGAGGTTTGTTCTCCTCGCTGTAGAAGAAGCTCGTCTCCTTGAAACCCGCATCCAGGTCGTCCTTGATGCTGCTGATGATCTCCAGGAAGGACGGCCGCATTTTGGGGTTATACTGCCAGCACATGCGCATCAGTTCAAACCTGAGAGCACACAAGAGAACACAAAGAAAAGGTTAGCAACATGGTCCTTGAGAAACATCATAAATAGTTGTTGTCCTGTCCAAATGACTGACTGATATTGTCAGTTACAAAGTGTCTAACAACAGTAAAAAAAAAAAACTCTATAAAAATGAAAATTTTGTTCACTTTTAAATGTAAATTTTAAATCTTTATTACAATAATTATTTTAGTCTATCTATATCTATCTATCTATGCTAAAATAATTAATTAAAAAATAGCATTTGACATTTAAAACAGCTATTAATTTTTATAAATTGTTAAATCTTTATTTTATATTTTATAAATTAATTATAAAATACTTCTCTAAAATTAAAAAATATTCACCTTTTAAATTAAAATGTACATTTTAAATTATTTTAGTCTATTACATTTGACATTTAAAACAGATATTGATTTTTATAAATTAATTGTTAAATTTTATTATCTATCTATCATCTATCTATCTATCTATATATACTGGTCCTTCTCCAAAAAATTAGCATACTGTGATAAAGTTCATTATTTTCTGCAATGTACTGATAAACATTAGACTTTGATATATTTTAGATTCATTACAACACAACTGAAGTAGTTCAAGCCTTTTATTGTTTTAATATGATGATTTTGGCATACAGCTCATGAAAACCCAAAATTCCTATCTCAAAATTAGCATATCATGAAAAGGTTCTTTAAACGAGCTATTAACCTCAACTAATTAACTCTAAACACCTGCAAAAGATTCCTGAGGCTTTTGAAAACTCCCAGCCTGGTTCATTACTCAAAACCGCGATCATGGGTAAGACTGCCGACCAGAAGGCCATCATTGACACCCTCAAGCAAGAGGGTAAGACACAGAAAGAAATTTCTGAACGAATAGGCTGTTCCCAGAGTGCTGTATCAAGGCACTCAGTGGGAACTCTGTGGGAAGGAAAAAGTGTGGCAGAAAACGCTGCACAACGAGAAGAGGTGACCGGACCCTGAGGAAGATTGTGGAGAAGGACCGATTCCAGACCTTGGGGGACCTGCGGAAGCAGTGGACTGAGTCTGGAGTAGAAACATCCCCAGGTCAAGCCACTTTTGAACCAGAAACAGCGGCAGAAGCGCCTGACCTGGGCTACAGAGAAGCAGCACTGGACTGTTGCTCAGTGGTCCAAAGTACTTTTTCGGATGAAAGCAAATTTTGCATGTCATTCGGAAATCAAGGTGCCAGAGTCTGGAGGAAGACTGGGGAGAGGGAAATGCAAAATGCCTGAAGTCCAGTGTCAAGTACCCACAGTCAGTGATGGTCTGGGGGTGCCGTGTCAGCTGCTGGTGTTGGTCCACTGTGTTTATATCAAGGGCAGGGTCAATGCAGCTAGCTATCAGGAGATTTTGGAGCACTTCATGCTTCCATCTGCTGAAAAGCTTTATGGAGATGAAGATTTCATTTTTCAGCACGACCTGGCACCTGCTCACAGTGCCAAAACCACTGGTAAATGGTTTACTGACCATGGTATTACTGTGCTCAATTGGCCTGCCAACTCTCCTGACCTGAACCCCATAGAGAATCTGTGGGATACTGTGAAGAGAAAGTTGAGAGACGCAAGACCCAACACTCTGGATGAGCTTAAGGCCACTATCGAAGCATCCTGGGCCTCCATAACACCTCAGCAGTGCCACAGGCTGATTGCCTCCAAGCCTCGCCGCATTGAAGCAGTCATTTCTGCAAAAGGATTCCCGACCAAGTATTGAGTGCATAACTGAACATAATTATTTGAAGGTTGACTCTTTTGTATTAAAAACACTTTTCTTTTATTGGTCGGATGAAATATTCTAATTTTTTGAGATAGGAATTTTGGGTTTTCATGAGCTGTATGCCAAAATCATCAATATTAAAACAATAAAAGGCTAGAACTACTTTCAAATGTGTGTAATGAATCTAAAATATATGAAAGTCTAATGTTTATCAGTACATTACAGAAAATAATGAACTTTATCACAATATGCTAATTTTTTGAGAAGGACCAGTATATATTATATATATATATATATTATATATATATATATATATATATATATATATATATATATATATATATATATATATATATATATATATATATAATATATATATATATATATATATATATATATATATATATATATATATATATATATAATATATATATATATATAT